>NC_056741.1:222893444-223190944 GCF_019279795.1 Protopterus annectens
ACTCTGAATCACTAACACCTCCATATTGCAGCAGGCAGTAATGGCCTATCACCAAAAGCAGCTCTCACCTTAATGATACCAACTACTAATACATGCTTTTCTACCTCATCAGTTAACACTTATTTTCCTCTCTTGTGTCCTTCCATAGCATTCTTACCCTTCTAATAATAACCAACTCTCTCTCCATGTCCTACATTTTTCCTCTTGCTCAGTACTCCTCCTCTTCTCATTCTATTCCTCTATCTATTTTGGCACCAGAATACTCTATTAGTTTTTACCTCCATATATTATTAGAAATATAGTCAGTATTTTGAATAACTATGTATTAATTTACTTGACATAGGCTATTCACTTCTGCAATGTACCTTGCTACTTGCAATATATATTGCATTCTTGATCACAATTTATCCTAGTAATATTTCTGTAAATGTATTTAAATTTGTTTGTGTTTTATCTATTGTGAGAATTTTCTCCTCTTGTATATAATTACTTATCAACTACGATAAAATGTTTTTATGTGTGAAGCCTTTCTCCCCAGTTTATTGTAAAATATTTAATCTGTTGCAGGGCTTTTCTTTCCTTGTACATAATTATTCACCAACTACTGTTTAAATGTTTTTGAATCTGTTGTGGAGCTTTTCTCCCAGGGGCTCCACTGAAAATGGACTATTGGCTCAGTAGGACTTTCCCAGTTATCATAGGACAAATTAAAGAAAGTAAAATAAAATAAAATAAACATTGCATAAATGAAGTTGAACATTCCCAAAGGAAAACTTTTCCTCTATAAAAAATGCCTATAACTTATTCATTAAAATTATGTGCTTTCAATAAGATGACCTAAAGGCAAAGGGAAACAATTGTTTGCTTAACAGACTGACTAGATCTGAAAAGGAGACTAAACAAAGAAAAGACTGTTGTGTTATCAGGTGCAAGAGGTAATATGACAGATTGAAAATTTGTTTCAGTTTTGCCTGTTTTCTAAGCACAGTAACAGCATTGAAAAACAGGATTAGCTCCCCAGATTAATTTTCACCCAAGTAGTAAGTAATTTCAGAAAATATCTAAATACTCAGCTCAGTCTTAGACCTTAAAGTAAAATAAGCCATGGTGGGAGAAAGCTGACTAAGAAGCAGAAAAGACAGATGCCAGCAATGTATAGTGGAGGGAAGGAAAAGAGACAACAGTGATATGGGACTAGCCTTCCTAGAGACAGAGCCACGACAGCATGATAACTTCCTGGATAAAAGTAACAGCAATTGCCTTAAAGTAGAGCACAGAGCCTTGGACATCCATCCCTTTGCAGCAAGTCAAGAGCTCTAGAAGCCAGTGACATCACAGGTAAACTAGACCGTCAGACTACAAATAGTCCTTTGATGCACGTATAGATCTTTCACTTGTGCTTTCCATGTGTGTGTGTGCTTCCATGCATTTGTGAGAGATAATAACGTTTTTAAATACTTTAGGGAATGTTCCATAAGTAGGCTGTATTACATTGACAAATCCTCTAATAAAAGTAGAATTGTGGAGAAGAAGGCAAAGTTAACAAAACAAACCAAAAGATTGTAAGTTAGTCTAGTAAGACCATATTCCATTAATTATTCGGTCTATATCAGTCTGTCGAAATGGCTGAATATTGAATACCAGATGTTTGAACTGCAAAGTTCGAACACTGGTAATCGCGAAGCCGCGGAACACCGAATTCTTTCCCTGGGATGTTTCAGTGGCTTCATGATTAGCAGGACTGTGGTGGGAAGTTATGGGTCGGGTCAGGTAAGTCTGTGATTGTGTGGACATTAGGGTTAGGGCACGGGTTAGGTGAGTTAGGGTTAGGGCACGGGTGAGGCGGGTGTGCGATAGTGAAAGACTTTAGGGTTAGGGCGGGATAGGTGAGTTAGGGTTAGGGCGTGGGTCAGGTGAGTGTGTGATAGTGACGGACCTTAGGGTTAGGGTTTGGGTTAAGGTAAGTGGATAGGTAGTAGTGTATGTACAGTTTAGTTAGGGTTAGATGTAGGATTTTGAGTGTATGTGTGTGTATTGATGTTTTTTTGGTGTGCTTGTGTTGTGTGTGTGTTTCTTGGAACAGCGATTTTTTTTCCCTGGGAAAAAAAAATCGCTGTTCTAAGACGTCAATGTTTTTGCAATTCGTGGTTTGAAGTTCGAACTTATGGTGTTTGAACATCAGATGTTTCAATGAACTGATATAGACCCTAATTATTTACCACTTAGTAACAGTGACTAGCATAACTGAAGTAGACCAGAAAAAAATAGGGAGTTGCGGTTTGGTATAATGGTTAAGATTTTCACCTTACAATCATGAGATACAAAGTGTGACTCTCACCTTTAAAAGAAAATTTCAATAGGCTTAAAATGGCCTACAAGGGCAGATAGCCTAGTCCTTACTTATGAACCTATGAAAATGCTACTAAACGGGATAAAGGAATGTGTCAGGTGCTTAATTAACCACAGACACATAAGGCATCGAGTGGTTGAAGAGTAAGTGTCAACCCAGTCTTCTTAAATATGTTTTTACTAGGTCTGATAATTCTTACTAAGACAGATTCCTAACATACACTATGCAGAACAGTGAATAAAATGTAGCAAGTGTTGAGTAAGGTGTTCCAGTTGTGAACTGGAATTGTACCTCATGGTATTGTAGAGTGGCCAAGACTGTGGGTTGCAGAAGGACAGGTTGGAATAAGAAATGTCGTAACATAGGATACCAGTATAGCAGATGAGATAAAGGGTAATCTATTATGAAATAATGGAAATACTGAATACCAGACTGCAGAATGTCAGTCTTTCAACATAAGCTGACTGAAATAGCAATTCACTTAATTCACAGCTTTTACAAGTACTTTTGCAGGTGTGGGTATGCAAACTGTCATGCGGTCTCATAAAACACTGTACGTATTTGTAACTGTAAAGGTAATCAGTGATGGAGAAGGGCGCAACGTTTTAACGTCATGCAAAAAAATAAATAAATAAAAAATAAAAAATAAAAAAAACTCATAAGTTAGAAATAGTGCCTGATTTGATGAACTACCAGTTTATTTTGCTGAGTTTTTTATTCAGTTGATAATTTTGTGCCAAACAGAATGTGGACAGTAGGAAAAAGGAGCTGGACAGAGTATTAGCAGGGTCAAGCAGAGATAGTATTTCAGCTGAGGTGCCAGGGCTGTAGGGAGTTTGAGTGTGAGACCTGTAGGAGTCATGACTGTAAATATTAGGGTGTTGATATGAAAAGATGTGGAAAATACGTAGGGAGGGAAAGTAAATAAAAGCCAGGTGAGGGCATGAAATAGGTGAGGGATCTAATGGAAAGGGATGCTGAGATGAAGGACAGACAAGAAAATAATGAAGTAGTAGATGCTGCAGGAGGTAAGAATGGGGAAGTTAGGACAGAAGATATTGGGGAGACTAACAGAAATAAGACAATGACCTTGAAGCCGACAAAAGAAGAAAACAGGAACACTACTACCCAGAAGAGGTCAAAATGACTAAAAATATGTGAATCAAAGCCGAAGGTTGGAAAATGTCATGATGAATCAAGAAACAAGAAAAGGAAGATGGTTAAACATTAACTAAAGAGGAAACATCAAAAAGGAATTATAAAAAATAAAGAATGGTATCATTGTATCATGAAAACATTTTATCTCATTGATCCATGGAAAAATTTAGAAATGATAAAAAGAGTGCAATACAAATGAGATTTAAATGGTTTAAAAATACATAAATGTAAAGATCTTTTATGGAGATTGTCTATAGGAAAGTTACCAGTTAAGACAAATATGCCTTACAAAAGTAAACAAACTGTACCCCTCACACACCCCCAACTCTATATTCTAACTCCAGGATTACACTACAGTGGGGAAAACGGCATATACATTGCCACTACTATTTTTGGTGAAATGAAATTCGGCTAAATGAGTTTTCGGAGAAATGTGCTTTTGGCGATTTGGTCTTGGTGACATGAAATTTGGTGAAATGTGCTTTCGGTGAAATGAACCAGATCCATATATATATATATATATATATATATATATATATATATATATATATATATATATATATATAAATAAAATTACCAGAGATATGAAATAAAATTATTGAATGTATTTTTCAATTTATTTGGGATCAAAATCCAGTTAAAAGAGAAGTTTTGCATTTGGAAAAAAAATAAAAGGGGTATGGATTTATTGAACCCGATAGCGCATGCAAAGTTTTTAAATTTTTATAAGATTTTGAGATGGATTAGTGGAAATAGAATAAGTTGGTGATAAATACAAAAACATTATGAGAAAAAATTATGTGAATCCTTGGAAACATTAAACAGAAGAAAAAGCTAAAGCTATAAAGCAAATAAATAGATGGTGTATGAAAAAGATGTATATCAAGATTTCTTATAGAGGTTATAAATTAAGATAGATGTCAAAGGAAATATGCCTTATATAAAGTTATTGAGATAATTTGTATCTTTGAGACTTAGAAACGCTACAACATGTCTTTTTACATTGTAAATGAGTTAAAAATATGGAACAGGTAATAGAGAATAAAATAGTTAAAGAATTTAAAGAATGCAAACAAATAGACATGGACATGACTTTTTTTGTGGAAGGCATAGTAAAGAATATGTTAATAATATGGATAAAAATATTTGGCGTAATTTGGACAATTTGGAATGAAAGGTTAAATGAAGTTATGTTTAATGGTGAATGGATATTACCAAATATAAGGAAAATCATGTGGTTATACAAAAAAGAGTGGGCATTTGTATGAATGTAAGTAATGAAGGAATATAGCAAGAAATGTTAGTTCTTTTTGTAAAGGTGTAAATATGCATTTCATAAAGAAGTTGTAAATAAAAATCCCCTTCTCTTTTTGAGTGGTGCCATGGGACACTAGTTCAATATTCCAATGACTCCTCCCGGATTTGTACTTATAAAACTCTCTCTAAGCTCCAAGATCTTACACAACCATCATTCTCTTGTATTGAAACATGGCTGAACAACTCACAACTACTTTTAACCCACAACACTTATTATCCCAAAACACCGCTCACCCAAAAAGACATTAGTTGCTAACACTTCAACCAATAGTGGAATTATTGAATAAGTAAATCATAGAAAATTACTAGGCATCATTAGAGATGGCCAGAAAAAATTGTTCACCATGTATCCCATTCAGTCAATAAACTTTCCAAAACTTAGAAACCTTATACAGACAAAAGCCTATCACACTGACACAGGCTGCCCTTATTTTTATCAGCCTACTACTCACACGACTATCTAAACTAAAAAAATGCTACAACAAAACAATTTGTTACATACTATAACAATAGAACATACCACCTCCTAACACTCAGTGTCACACCGCCACCTAGCACAATCTCAGCTTATTGCAGTAAACAAATCTGTCTCTATGCCTGAAATTTGTCTTGCCCTCAAAAATTTAATGCAGTGGAAATTTAATTTAATCCAACAGAACTTTATGCTCCAAAGATAAATTAGTACTCACTTCAAACAAAGCAAGCAATATAGCAGGTGAATTCTTTAAATCAAACAGTATAGCCAAATTATGAAATCTCACCTCCTTGTCACTGAATTATATTTAGAATACAAGGTCACAAAAATAAGATCTAAAATATCTTCTTACAATTCACAGGATGTGTTCCTATATAGCTCAAGGATAAGCTCTACTCTACCATAAGTCACCACAGTGATGACCAAGGGTCTATATTATAACATCGAAGTATTACAACTTCGAATGTTATAATATCGAACCCTATGCACCGAACGCTGAAAATAGCGAAGCTGCAGAATATTGAATACTTTCCTAGGGAAAGTATTCGGTGGGCAATTTCTGCAGCTTCACTATTTCCTTGACTGTGGAGCGAAGGTTACGGACCGGGTTAAGGTAAGTGTGCAAATGAAGGTGAGTGTGCGATAGAGACCTTAGGGTTAGGGAGCGGGTAAGGTGAGTGTGCGATAGGGACTTTAGGGTTAGGGAGCGGGAAAGGTGAGTGTGTGATAGGGATTTTAGGGTTAGGGAGTGGGTAAGGTGAGTGTGCGGTAGTTACGGACCTTAGGGTTAGGGTTGGGTTAAGGTAAGTGGATAGCTAGTAGTATATGTATGGTTTAGTGTAGGGTTTTGTGAGGTGTATGTGTGTGGATTATGTATTTTGGTGTGCTTGTGTTGTGTGTATGTTTGTTGGAACAGTAAATTTTTCCCTGGGAAAAAATTTGTTGTTTTGAGTGTTTGATGTTATGGTATTTTGAGTGAAATGGTTCGATATTATAACATTCAAAGTTGTAATACTTCGATGTTCTAATATAGACCCGATGACCAATACTGGCAACATTTCCTTGCTCATGAGCCTTTGACTCCTAACTACTCTTCACTTAAATACTTCTAATACTCATGTTAGTACCCAACTATATATACATCTCATCTCCTAAACCTTTACATTCTCCTAAGAAGCCTTCCTTCCTACCACACAATTATACTCTTATACTATCCTTATTTTAAAACCTGCTGATGAACACTCTTCTCTCTTATTTCTATTTTTTCTTATGCACTCTTATCTCATGTTTCTTTCCCTGTTTCTACATCATATTATTGTTTATATTCTACATTATTGTCTCAGTTTGCTATCATCCAATACAAGATCTATAATCTGTTCAGACAACTGATACACCTTTTAAGTGTACTATGCATAGATACTGCTTAATGTATAACCATTTTTTTCAAGTTATATGTTATTTCTAGAAACACTTGTTTAGAATAACTTAGTTTTGTACATGCATTCTAATTCTATGCCAGTGTATCTAATATGTAAATTAAAACTATGCAAATGACTGAGTATTTTCCTTTATATTGCTTCATTTTTAGCATTTAACAATTGTTTGAAATATGCCCTAATCTTTTATCTCTGGGCCTCGACTGTAAAGTGGTTTTGTTGGTAAACACATTAAAACGTTCCCAGTAAACAAGAGCAAAAAAATAAATAAACATTATATACTAACTTCAGGAGAGGCAAGAAAGGAAAGGGCTGGGAAGAATGGCAAAGAGTTTGAAAGATAGGGTTGCCTGAAAGGAGATGAAGAAAAAGAGGTAGTGGAGGTGCCCAGCAGAATAGAACTGGGGAAGAAAGTATGCTTATTTGCAGTCAAAATGCAGGCAATGTGCAGGAAAAAAGTGATTTGATGCCATCTATCATCCCTCAGACACAGCAGAGAAGGGCATACTGCTGGAGGAAATATTCAGGAGGTGGAGGCAGTAGGAGAAGGTGTAGTTAGTTGATGGGAAATGTCAGTCTTCTAGCTGGAGACTTGTTAGTTCCTGCATCTAGAATTGAAAATGAAGGACCATTTCAAAAGGTCTGCGTTATAAATTTAAAATTCTCTGACAAAATGGCAGACAATGCATATTCTAGATCCAGTCCTCAGTAATTTGGAAAAAAATTGTGATATGGAAGTAAAATCCAATTTAGCCATCATTGTCTTTGCTGTGATATGTTTCATCTAAGTCAGAGCCTTACAGACTTAAAGATTAAGCCAGCAGGGCATGACAACCAAACTTGAATAACAAATACTTGACAAGTGAAGGCAGAGAAGCAATCAGGATAATAGAGAGGAGAAGGGGAGGGGCTAATATCTTGTTGGCCATCTTCAGAGTTAGTAATAAAGAAAACAGGAATTTTTCCATAAAAAAAATAGTAAGCCGGTAAAAGACATTTTGTAGACAAAAGGGGAAAATTCTAAAATTATTAAAAGAGGTAGATGGGGGAACATGGTAAATGTGTGCTTTTATTGGGTTCTACTTTATGTGCTTGAAACACGAAAAACCCGAATCCAAATAGCACGACACGTAAAGAGCAAACCGCGAATACGTCAAACAAACAAAACCGCAAAAGTGGAAATATCGAATTCACATAGTTGGCCCCTCTGCGGTATAGCTCCATAAGGTAAGTGTGCGATAGTTACGGACCATAGGTTTAGGGAGGGGTTAAGGTAAGTGCATAGGTAGGTAGTGTATGTAAGGTTTTGTGTAGGTAATGTATGTAAGGTTTAGTGTAGGGTTTTGTTAAGTGTATGTGTGTGGAATATTTAGTTTGTTTGGGTATAGCTCAGTAGGGGAAGTGTGCGGTAGTTACGAACCTTAGGGTTAGGGAGAGGTAAAGGACAGTGCATAGATAGTTGTGTATGTGGGGTTTAGTGTAGTGTTAGCAGTAAGGTTTTGGTGCTTTAATTTTGGGTTAGAAATAAGGTTTTGTTTAGTGTATGTATGTGTTTTTTTTATTGTGTTTGGGTAGGTAGTGTGTTGCGGGTGGTGGGTTGGCCGACTATGATGGTTTGAGGTTTTAAATTTCACGCTTTAGTACGTTCGACATATTGACGGTTCGTTCTTTATGTGTTGCACTATTTGGATTTGTTTTTTTTTGTGTTTCGAGCGCATAAAGTAGGCCCCTTTTATTGCACTAGTTAAGTTTATCTACTCACATAATTCAAAAATGTTATGGTCTAACATTTTTAGATTGTTTGGGTATATTATTTATTTATTTATTTGTTATACTTTATTCCATTTTATATTCATACTTTAATAAGCACTTTCTAATATTACATTATATAGTGCTTGCCTTTTCATCTGTAACTGTATTTATAACTTGTACATTAGGTGTCAGGTTTGCATCTATTCAGTTTATGCTATAACCTGTCATATTTACTAATCATGCTTACACACATAAGCATTTTTTTCATCATAATAATAATTGCATATTGTTACTTTTTGTATTTGTATTTGGTTTTGTCTGCATGTTTTCATGCTTTTACATTTTTACATTCCTGCAATCTGGTGTGTGATCGCATCCATGCAGCATATATATTTGCCATATCTTGTAAATTATCATTTATATTTATACATACAATTATTTTAAATTGCTTCTTTTTGAATAGTACTGTGGTGGTGGTGCTGCGGTAGCGTTGTCGCCTCACAGCAAGATGTTGTGCCGTTCAATTCTCAGCTAGAGCATCTTCTGTATGGAGACATGCGTGAATGGGCGTACCTTCATTGAAGGTTGTGCATCAGGGCTGGCAAACTCGGCACGTAAAAAATCTACTGCCAATCATTAGCGGACCGGAGTTCCGCTGTGGCGACCCCTAACCGGGAAAAGCCGAAAGACAAAAACAAACTTCTTTTTGAATAGTGTTTGTTATGTATGTGTAATTGTTTTTATATTCTTGCACTCTGGTTTGTAGAAGTGCAGCTTATATCTGCTGTATCTTGTAACAATTGGGCACATAGTCTTGACTAAAGAATTTATCTTTTGCTTTAAAAAGTTATTTTAATGTTTCTCTCAGTTTTATGTTGGAATAAATCATTTTGCAACTGCCCATTCTGAGCCAAGTGATTGTATTTTTGCTGGTGAGTTTGTGTTTGGATTTTTAACATGGAATGTTTGGCAGATCTATATTAAGGCCAGAAGACAAAGTGAAATGTGCGGAAGGCCAAAGAAGGAATGGAGATGAAGGCTGTCTAAAAAGTAAAGCAGAAAGGAAAGTCATATTTTGAGGTGCATTTCAAACAGAAAAAGGGGGAGAGTAACTAAGCATGCTCAATAAAGGATGGAAGAGATTTTAGAGACTAAGATTAGTGTTGAACAAGCTCTTCATCTTGGTGTTCAGTAAAAAAAAAGAGAGAAGTTTATAGCATTTGGAGGGCAGAAAAGGATGAGGAACAGAAGGAATTGCCAATACAGAGAGAGAAGGATGAAAAAGTAACTGGATTAAGGCGACAGGACCAAAAGTATCCTGAATAGGAAGGCAAAGTAATGATGGGTTATCAGTCATAGTATATAAAACTCTTCAATATCCCTATTGTAACTGTTCACAGAAATCTTTGACAGCTTTGTGATCAACAGGAAGCATGGAATAATGAGAAAAAACAGTATAATTGTTGCATTGCTCGAAGGAGAAAGGAGGAAGAGTGCAGATAACTATAAGCCATTTATTTGTATAGCAGCGGCAAGGAAGGTAATGGAGGCAATCCTGAGGAAATAGCCTGAAGCCTTGTTAAGAGCTTGTTAGGAGTTAACGATGCATGGCTTCACTGTGACGAGATCTGTGAATCAGGTTATGAGCCATTATAGGATTTGATAACAGCAGAACTGAATGAAAACGTTTGGCTGCATGTAGGCCAGAGTGCCTTCAGTAAGGCCTTTGACTCTGTACTGGAGTTATAACTGGTTAACTAATTAATCCTGAACAACAACAGGGTAATTAACATCTTTGCTTCCTGACGTATTTTAAAAGAGGAGACCTCTTACTTCCTGGGAGCTTTCCTCCAACCTCCTCTTCTGAAACACTTGTTTAAATATATAATATCAAAAATATAAAATATGCTATCTCTTTGGCAAACAATGGGCTGCTCACTATTGTTAGAATAAAACATCTCTCTGTGTATGCTGAGTTTATATTGCAGATTTCTGAAAGAAAAACTAAATTATGATTACCAAAAAATACTAGTGTTATGCTCAAAACAAAAGGTCATATCTCTACAAATGTGCATGCTAAATCCAACAAATCAGGGAGAGAATTATTTACCTGTTCAAGAGCGTTCAAGTGATGTATGACAAGAGGTGATAGCATACTGCTGTTTTGTGTTATTGTAGAATCTATGCAAATTATACACATAATACTTTCACAATA
Organism: Protopterus annectens; assembly: GCF_019279795.1. Classification (NCBI taxonomy): domain Eukaryota; kingdom Metazoa; phylum Chordata; order Ceratodontiformes; family Protopteridae; genus Protopterus; species Protopterus annectens. The sequence goes on from NC_056741.1 coordinate 222,904,148, forward strand.
TTTCAAAACAATATTAATCTACAAAGTCACTTGTGTTAGAAAGTATCAGTGGCAAAATTGTGTGCTTTAATGTTTTGTATAAGATGGCACCATTTGTTCACATGTAGAGCACATATATGTTGTGAAATTAATGCAGTTATAATACACGTAATGATAATAGCTGCTTTACCAAAATAGCATTTATATTTCAGAAGGTCTTCACATTAACTGCCATGTTTTAATGTCATTTTTAGTAATGCCCACTGCTTAAAGTTAGTACTGCCATCATGAAAGTATCACACTCTAATTTTACATTATTAATGCAAACATGGACATATGTCCTATTTGTTTCACAGCTTTTTGTAAACGTTCCTTAATAACTCCAGCTTTGCATGTCCTATGCTGACTGCACTCTCATGTTTAGCATATCATGTCAGTTTGTAGATGCCACTTTGCTGCCATCGTTTTATGTATGTACCTTTACCAGGACTTCAGAAATTAACTTTGAAAACAGTGATGGCTATTCTAATTTCAGAAGATGTTTCCTGTAAAGACAAGTGCTCTTACAGGATACAAAGTAAGTCTGCTTTCCTGATGACTATACTCTTGTAGGAAGCAAAGAGTTAAGATTAAATAACTATGAGTGAGACACAAATGTATGAACTATGATGACAAGTGACTGTGATGAAGAACTCAGAACTGTTAGTCTGATTAATCTGTTAGAGGAGAAAGAAATGACCAGAGGATGAAAATACTTGGGCTTTCAGTGTGCTACATAATTGTGTCTGATATTTCAGAGGGTTTGACTAACACACATGACACAACATTTGAGGCAGTAGCCCTGGATGAAGGAAAAGGCTTGTAAAGAAACCTTCAAGCCACCTATAGATAGGCAGAGAGGGTCATAGATTCATAGATACATTCAAGGCTAGTGATCTGTGAAAACATTAAGAAGCCTAGCATTACATTCCCACTGCAATTTCCTAGCTCATATATTTTGTGTATAAATAACTCAGAAGTCGGTAGAACAAGAATATGCTGGGGCATTTACTTGTTGCCCCTTTCCATGAGGGACATTTATGCTAAACCTGTGGTGAACTTACAGCTTCCCACCCAGTTCTCTAAATTTCATTTGAAAAGAGTAAATGAAGTATATGTTGCCTTTGTGGAGCAGTAGATGGTGTCATAGAAGTGGTATTCTCTGTGATACATATTTATCCCCCTCAACATGTTCTGTATATGTTGAAAATAGAGATTCAGACCCTTGATTGGGTGTTTATGCTACCACTGGACTTGCAGATGTACAATAGATCTGCCAAGATAGGGTCTGTTGGGGTTCTGGATGCGACAGAGACGTGATTTCTTAGTAGCCTGTATGGGAGTGAGAAGAAGAACAAAGGTTTGGGATGGTCTGCATGATTTTTTTGATTTATGCTCTTAGTTTTTTTTACTGAGAAAGCATTGTGGTCATTCCAGTTGTGACAAGTGTTTTGACAGGTTCATACTGAAAGGGGCATTATATTCAATGATTAGTCACATGCGAGCTGAGTACAGTGGAATGATTATCTCCTGAAACTGGAAGCCATGCATTTAGATATAAGCTGTGTGATGAAAAAGGACTTCCTTACAACAGTGGATACATAGTGATTAAAGGACAGTTCATTGTCAAAATAGTTCCTTGATTACTAGATCAATTTTCAGGGGTGTGCTGTTGATCTGATAGTTATAAGTGAAGTCTAGTATGCTGAAGGCTATTATTATACATTTCTTGGACATTACCTTTAGTTCATGTTTTTGACACAAGCTAATTGTTTGAAAAAGGCCCTATTGGAGGTTCTTGGTGTCCTGAGGAATTTATGATGGCACAGAGTTTACAGTCTTCTGCATTTGTAATGATCATTCTATTGACTTTTAAACTGCATTCAGTCATCTGCAGAGAAAATAAGTATTAACAATATTAAAATAATAGGTTGTCAAAAAACAGTATTAAAATAATACTGGATCAATTCTCTATGTAACAGGAGGTGTTCCACCATATACACTGAAACACTGTTATCCAGGGTACAGAAGTTTGCAACATGGATCTTTTTCAGTCTCAGTCCAGGAACGCTCTCCTGGTAAGGGACTTGTTTAAGGTTGCACAGAGAGTAAATGGAGACTGTAGGAAACAAACTAAGGCCTGCTAAAGACTATAGATATATAAGTGTTTGTCTTAAAATGCTGCATCAAATTTTATCTAGAATAGTCAAGAATTCATGTATTTCCCTTGCTCTGTAACATATTAAGTAACACCACAAGTCTGACTGTTGTCCCTGTATTTTCAGGCTCACCACTGAACTGTACTCATGTGTTAGAAATCACAAAGTAATAGTTACAATCAAAGTGGAGAGGAGACATGAAGTTACAAGGGACTTAAAGGACAACAATGGGATTCTATTATTAAATGCGCAACTTGTCTGTCTTTTTCTCCCTATTTATATTCCCTGCTATGAATAAACAAAAATAAACCATTTAAAATATTTTAAATTGACTGTTTCTCTCTACTAGAACAGTACTTTACTGTACTGTGCTGGTTTCACTTTCAAAAAACTTTTGTCCCGCCCTGGAAAAGTCTCCAATTCACTGATGTCATCAAGGCCATTGGATACAGGTAGTTTTCTGGCCATTCCCCTCCCCAAACTGACATCACCACTACTGTCCTAAAAACCCACCCATGCTGTGATGTCACAGCTTCCTGGTCCTTCCCCTACCCATGCAGAAAGTAAAGGCTAGAACAAGGAAACAGAGCATGAGTCAAGTCTCCTGCTGTGAGCTGCCAATCACAGCACAAAACATCTCAAATTACTCTTAGCACTTTGACAGCTAGGGAAGTTAGGAGTGAAGGGGGCTGGGAGATGAGTAAAAAGTAGTACAAATCCAGGCTTCACAAAAGACTGCAATTTAGCCATTCTAAAAAGAAGCAGTAGTAAAAAGCACTTTGAAAGTCTGTTCTCTGGCATTTGCACTGTTTGTGTTTTAAGTAGTCACTAAATGGCATGAAATGTTACTTAAAACTGACTGAAAGACAGCAGTGTATGCATGTAAAATCAGTGCAGTGACAGGAACTTTAGGGAGAAAGAGGCCTGCATGATGTAATTTTTTACAGACAAGCACTGCATTGTGGGATACCAAGAGGCAGACTAAACAATCAGAATTACTTCAAGATGCCAGACCCCATGTGGTCAGACTAAGAAATTAAGTATACATTTTTTTAAAAGCCTGTAAATAGTCCCAGAGTAGTGTTAAAATGTAGGAAACATCAAACCATGATGAAATAAACTTGTTTTTGAGTCTGTGGGTGCGGTTCTCCTTTAATATATAAAATACTCATTCCATACACTCATGCTATTGTCCCTGGGTGAGGGTGTACTACAAGTGCTCAAGGAATTTCCTTAAACTTAAAATATACTTATAAATTTAAATAAAATGCAAGTCTTTTTCTCTAAACATATTCTGCCTTTGGTGTTTTTTTTTTTTTGCCTGACTAATAATTCTAATTCAAAGGATTTAGTTTTTTACTTTGTCTCTATGTGGATGATGGACAGACCACAGAAGTTACCCCACCCAGTTTGGTTTCGTGATGGGCCGATCTTGTCTCCAGATCCTGATTGACTTATTCAAATCAGTCTCCAGAGCCGTGGACAAGGGTAAGCCGGTCCACACAGCCTATCTGGACCCTGCCAAGGCCTTTGACACCATCCCCCACTCTAGAATCATAGATAACCTTACTAAGCTGGGCATTAATCCCTATGTCACTCAATGGGTTGCTAACTGGCTTACTGACAGAACCCACACTGTAAAAGAAGCCGACTCCAAATCCATCTCCAGACAAGTGACAAGTGGAGTACCTCAGGGTCAGTCCTGGGACCGTTCTTGTTTGGCATCTACTTCTTTGAAGTACAGGCCAACACTAAGGGACTCTGGCTAACAAAGTTCGCAGATGGCTGCAAACTGGGAGCCATTACTGAATCCCCAAATGATGTGGATGCTCTACAAAAAGGCCTTACAGAAACAGATGCTTGGTGCCAGAGCCATGGGCTTAAGCTCAATGCCAAGAAATGTATAGTTATCCCCTTTGGGAAAAAACATGTACCCGTGAATTACCACATAGGTGGCAGTACACTAAACACCGAAAGTGTGATAAAAGACTTAGGGACACAGGTGGATAGTCGTCTCACCTTCGATAACCACATCGCCACAACAGTCAGGAAATCCTTCTATGTGGCACTCCTCATCATTAAGGGCTTTTCATCCAGAAAATAGGAGGTCATTATCCCACTGTACTCATCCCTCATTAGACCCATTATAGAATACAAAGCCCCATTTGGAATGTACCTCTCAAGACATCTACAACAACTGGAAAGGCTGCAGAAATACCTCACTAAAAGAATCACAGGCCTAAAGTAGATGCCCTATGCTGACCGCCTTAAAAAACTCCAGCTATACTCTGTTGCATATCATCTACTCAAAGGCGATCTCTGCTTAACATACAAGTCCATGTCAAACCCAGAGCTGTTGGACATGTTACACTTAAAGAAATCCCAATCCCTCAGAGTCAGATGCTCCAGGGATCTAAACCTTGTCATCACAATAAACAAAACATGCTGGAGGGATAGGTTCCTGACACAGAGACTCCCCAGACTCTGGAAAAGACTGCCCATACATGTCAAGCAGAGCACCTCTTTAGCCCTCTTCAGAAGGAACCTTGATGATTCGATGGGAGAAAGGAAATTCACCCCTGGGATCACATCAGTCACCCTGCTAGACAGGGGTCCAGGGAAGTAAATAGTGTGGGAAGAAATAGCCAGGTAATTGTTATGGCTAGGCTTATATAGGCCCTAGGGCCGATAGCCTAGTACCAACCTATGAACCTAAAATTACCCGGCAAGAAAGCATAATATCCATTGATCAGCTTATTTGGATATAATACATTAGGTAGAAAAACCTAGCTACAACAAACAAATAGTAAATGAAAAATAAATAAATAAATAAATAAATGAAATAGAATGAAGGGAGTGGAGAAGGTTGGTCAAGAACAGAGAAATAGATGACTGAAGTGTCCAGCATGTGGGACATCAGTTTTACCCAGTGATCTTTGAAGAGGCAGTGCATGCAGGTGTGCAGGAGAGTGAGAAGGCTTTATGAGAGAATAGGGATACTAAACCTATAAGGTTAAAAAGGGCAGAAAAAGACAGGATAGGAACAGGAGAAAATAGGAGGCCAACAGAGAGCTCAGTGTGGTAAAATTTAGAGTTGAGAATGGCACACGTAAATGTGCATATGCAAGTGGTGTAACAAAAAACTAAGGTGAAAGAACTAACTGGGAAATGCATCTATGGATGAGAAGAAATGGAGAAGAATACCGAGGTGGAGGTTTGGGTGTAGACAGACCTGACAAGTGATGATTTGGAGAAAGACTGAGAGAAAACAACATGACAGCAGAGTGACAGTGCTCAGAGAGGGACATTTAGGCAGATGGAAGGACAGAGTGTGGAAAAGACAGAATATGGATAGAAATGTATAAGAAGGGAAAATAGGAGATAAGAAAGGGTTCATCTTCTCAAAAGGAATTTAATAACGAGCACAGACAATGGGGACATTGGTGTAGTGAAGCAAGAGAAACAAAATTTGCAGATAGGTAGGGTTGTGGCATATAGCAGAAAGTAAAGGCAGTTTCAGCCAAAGTGTGTGTGTGTGTGTGTGTGTGTGTGTGTGTGTGTGTGTGTGTGTGTGTGTGTGTGTTTGTGTGTGTGTTGGGGGTGTTTATGTTGGAGGTGTGTTTGGACATCAGGCAATCAGGCACTAAGGTGCTTTATAGTCTTATCATGGGACTTCAAAAGCAAATTACAACAAAATCATATTCAAGTTTATACATGGTAAATCACATGAAGTACATAATGTATCTCTCAACCTCTTAGAGCAGGGAATCTGGACAAAGCCATAAATAAAAGTGGGATAAAGGTCCAAAAATAGGGACAATTTTTAAATATTGCTCTTACAATCTTAGAAAGATGATAGAATGACAGGTTTTGCAATAGCTGAATTTTCTGAAGGGTATGAATAAGGAAACTCAAATGTCTGTCATTCTTTTCTAACTTCAATCTTTAATGATTTGCTACTAATTTCCCAGAAAACCATGATTTTATGAAAAATGGACCAAAAATATGAGGCAAAAATCTGGACATTCTGTGAAAATCTGCACAGCTGAGAGGTATGCATGAGGATGGCTAAATGGTTACCAATGAGAAGGAGTAAAGCTATGTTATTGTGTATTTAGGCACTAATTACCAGTCAAAGGAGTCAACTGAGGTGGTAACAAGCAGGGGCAGAAGGGAAATTGCAAACAGCTATCTCTGAATTGTTACCTGTGCCAGCAGCTTGCAGAATTAAGGATGGAAAGTTTTAAGGAGTATACTATTTGGCTGTAGCAGTCTGAAAGGGATAAGGGCTTGGGCCTGCTAAATGATGAGGGTGCCTGGAGCATTGACAAACTCATTGCTAGTGAAAGGATCCATCTTCGCATAGAAGAAACAGTAGTGGTGAAATCTGACTTGGACATGTACATTTCAGTAATCACACCTTTATACTACATCTGAAGGGGTGAGGGAGGTATAAAAGAAGCAGAAGAGGCCACAAGCATTCAGACAGTAGAAAGGCAAAAAGAGAAAAGAAGAAAACATAACAGAAGAACAAACAAGCTGGAGAAAGGTAAGGGAAAGAATAAGGATGGAAGAAAAGTAGAATATCAAACACACTTATTTGGTCATGCAGCTGCAATGTAACTTAATGTTGTGCTGTAGTATCAATAATGAACACTTAGAACTAGTGAGTGATTAGTGCCACTTGCCACAATGTAACTTAATGTTGTGCTGTAGTATCAATAACGAACACTTACAACTAGTGAGTGATTAGTGCTACTTGTCACAATGTAACTTAATGTTGTGCTGTAGTATCAATAATGAACACTTAGAACTAATGAGTGATTAGTGCCACTTGCCACAATGTAACTTAATGTTGTGCTGTAGTATCAATAATGAACACTTACAACTAGTGAGTGATTAGTGCCACTTGTCACAATGTAACTTAATGTTGTGCTGTAGTATCAATAATGAACACTTAGAACTAGTGAGTGATTAGTGCTACTTGTCACAATGTAACTTAATGTTGTGCTGTAGTATCAATAATGAACACTTAGAACTAGTGAGTGATTAGTGCCACTTGCCACAACATCACTTAATGTTGTGCTGTAGTATCAATAATGAACACTTAGAACTAGTGAGTGATTAGTGCCACTTGTCACAATGTAACTTAATGTTGTGCTGTAGTATCAATAATGAACATTTAGAACTAGTGAGCAATTAGTGCCACTTGTCACAATGTAACTTAATGTTGTGCTGTAGTATCAATAGCAAACAATTAGAACTTGAGTGATTAGTGCCACTTGTCACAATGTAACTTAATGTTGTGCTGTAGTATCAATAATGAACAATTAGAACTAGTGAGTGATTAGTGCCACTTGTCACAATGTAACTTAATGTTGTGCTGTAGTATCAATAATGAACACTTAGAACTAGTGAGCGATTAGTGCCACTTGTCACAATGTACCTTAATTTTGTGCTGTAGTATCAATAACGAACACTTAGAACTAGTGAGTGATTAGTGACACTTGTCACAATGTAACTTAATGTTGTGCTGCAGTATCAATAACGAACACTTAGAACTAGTGAGTGATTAGTGACACTTGTCACAATGTAACTTAATGTTGTGCTGTAGTATCAGTAACGGACACTTAGAACTAGTGAGTGATTAGTGCCACTTGTCATTGCATCCAAAAGATGCCTTGGCACCTATCTAAATGAGCAGGAGTCTTTCATTTATCACAACATAAACACATTATTTACATACTTATAAAATGCACATATTTTCAGGCACATATATACACATTTCTATTTTTTACTACATTACTTCTGATAACATCCTCATTGTTATTCTGCTTTAATTGATCGCCACTCCTTCCTCCACAACCATAATCTGATTTTTCACAATATATGTCAAAATCCTCTTCCCATTAAACAAATCTTCATTCAATTTTTCATTTCAAATAGCCAATATTACATAAAATAAATTCTTATCTACCCTTTTTATATATTTCTTCTTATTTTTATAATAATCATATATCTATATATTCTCAATAAACTTTTATCACATTTTGTAGAGTTCACTATTTTACATCTCAAAAAATCATGCTCTGTTGTATCTTCTTCCTTTCAAAGTAAACACACTCTTTCATCCTTCTTTTTATATGGCATATTCCTCTTTAGTGGTAACTTATTTCTTACCAGTCTCTGCAGGAAATCCTGACACTCTATTATCTTGGTAAACCACTTTTTTCCTTACTTTAATGGCTTTAATCACTTCTTCTTGTATATTTTCCCATGGATTTGCATAATAATATTGTTTCATAGGTTCATAGGTTCATAGCAGGTTACTAGGCTAGTGGCCCTAGAGCCCTTACAAGCCTAGCTCTGCTAATCCTGAATTCCCTCAGTTGTCCTTGTGAGTCAGTCTCTCAGCAGCCTATACAATACAGAGTACAGTGACTGCTTTAAGTCTATCCACATAAGTCATGGTTTGGAGTCCCTGCAGTTACTTGGTGAGAAACCTCTGTGGTCTCTCCAGCTGTTGCCAGTGTCTTGTGATATATATATGCAGAAGGGAGCATTGTATATTAATGGTCTAATGAGGGTCGAGTACAGTGGAGTTATAAGATCCTTAGACCTGTATGTGATGCTCTTACTTATGAGATGCGCAATGTAGAAGGCTTTCCTTACCACTGTGGAAACTTGGTGGTTGAAGTTCAGATTCCTATCTAACTTTGTTCCCAGATCTTGGACCACTGGGTTTGAAATTAAGGGGATGCTGTCAATATTGTAATTATCAGGGAATTTTACTTTCCCAAAGGGGATAATAATGCACTTTTTTGCATTTAGTTTTAGACTGTGGATTTGGCACCAGTTGTTTGTCTGTGCCATCTCCTCCTGTAATATGTTAACATCATTGGAGGACTCATGCTTGCACCCAATTTGCAATCATCAGCAAACTCGGAGAGCCAAAGGTCATCTACTTTAGCCTGGACTTCTGAGAAATAGATTCCAGACAGTAAAGGGTCCAGCACAGATCCTTGTTGTATGCCACTGATGAAGGGTCAACTGGTAGAGGTAGAATCATGAACTTTGACAGTATGTGTTTTGTCAGTGTGTCAAAAGCCTTGGCTAGGTCAAGATAGGCAGTATGCACTGCCTTACCTTTATCCAGGGCTTTTTTGACTTTCTCAAAGAAGTCTGTTAAGTTTAATAAGCATGATCTGCCCATAATTAAGCCAAACTGGTTTGGGTCTAGAGAATAAAGGTTACATATGTCCTTGTTGATAAGGTCCATGATGATTCTTTCCATGGCCTTGCAGATGAGGGTGGTTAGACTTATGGGTCTATAGTTCCCACGGTTGATTTATGCAAGGGGATTACTGTTGCTGTTCTCTACTGTGCTGGGACAAAGCCAAATCTCAGGCTATGGTTAAAGAGAATGCCAAGTGGGTCTGCTAGGTCCTATTTTAGATTGTTTAATAAGCAATGCAGGATGTTATCTGGTCCCACTGAGGCCAAGCTTTTGGCCTTTGAGAGTGCAGATATGACCAGGTCTCTAGAGATAAAAGTCCAAGGACTGGTGTCAGGTATGCTTTGAGGTATGACTGGTGGTGTCATGGGGGTGAAGTTTGCACCAATCTAGCAGGTTGTCATTTTCCTTCAGTATGGTATGAGTGGTACCACCTAGTATCAGTTTGGCACATAGCTGGGTATTCCCTTTTAGATTTCTGACATAGTTAAAGAATGCCTTATGATTATCGTTAGCTTGGGATGCTATTTTACCTTCATAATTAGCTTTACAGGCATTATAAGATTTCTGATTTACTTGTTCAAGCTGTGTAGGGAATTATTTGTCTTCTGAGTCAGTTCCCTCTTGTTTTTAGATATCAGTTTCTTCCTTTTGTTATATAACCGGTTTATACTTGAGGTCCACCAGGGTGTCTTGTTTTTTGTAGGGCCTGGTTTTAATCCAGTGAGGCACAGCTGAGTCTATACAGTTGCTTAAGTGTTTATACAGGGCATTTGAGTACACCTCAGCTTGATAGTTTTTTATCCCAAATAATGGGCTGTTTTATTTTCTGTCCAGTATGCTTGTTTCAGGTTTTCTTAGCTCAAGGCCATGCTATCCTCATTTATAAAGGAGGGATTGATGAAGACCTTAATGATTATGGACCTAATAGTTTAGCAGTATTTTAAGGAAAGCTTTAAAAGAATAGTATTAAAAGTCATATTACAAAGATCTTGATAAGTAGTATGCAGTATCAGTCCTTCAACAGGGGCTGCTGTTACATTTTCAAGGAGTGCCGCAAGATTCAGATGAGAAGAGATCACTCATTAACTAAGCCATACTCTTCAATATCTAGTAGAAGTAGCTCCCATATCATTTTGGATATGCTCTATTATGATTCATTCCATGATTTTACATAGAGTGGCTGATCAGCCTGATAGGTTTGAAATTGTCTGGTACTGAAGACAAGTTGGTACTATGCTAAAGGAAATGTAGCACTTTTCATAAAAAACTGTGATTGTTATACATATTAAAGCATGTAAAATGTATAACATGTATATGAAATAAAAAGATAAACTATACTGGGCACGTGTTTGCTTTCAGTAGAAATACAGTAAAACTGCCAGAAACTATTATATTTAACAAATGTGTCCATATTTACACTGTTTTCTGCAATAAAATTAATAACCTTACTTGGATATCTTGTTGAAATCAACCTTCCCCTTCAAGGAAAAGCAGAACTCAACCTCCCTTCTTAAAGAAAGTTATCATTCAGATTAAAACAAAAAAATGTGAAATCCTGTCTGGGACTCCAAAGTCAGATTAAGACTAGTTAGAGTTTGTTATGGCCTCACTTTTGTGTAAGACTCACAGGCATTGTATTCCTGAAGGGTGCCCTGGGAATTGTGTATCTACTGTTTGTTCATAAACATTAGAGGTAAAGAGAAAACCAGTGATAGATCCAGCTAAGCCATTAGAATCCTTCCACATGCCATATACTTGTTTAAAACATATTTTTTACTGTTTAAAACATATTTTACTTTTCTTGTGCAAGTTTATAGCTGATTGCATCATTGATTTTAGCTGATTGCATCATTGATTTTTGCAATGTGCAATGGTTAATTCATTTTACTTTAAGTAAAAAAATGTATTATTTAGTTTAAATATTCTAGCTAATTAGATATTTATTATTAGCTTAAAGGTGTACATATTGGAATAGTATGCTAATAACATTTGGCTTCAGTCTTTCAAAGAGCTGCTACTGAAACTATTGCTAAAATATCAAAAATTTATGTCTGACCTATTTTAAATGTAGTCAGTAATTGTGTTCTTGCTGTGGCAGAAGGATCTAGAAAGACAGGGAAGGGTGTGGAGTGTGTGTGTGTGTGTGTGTGTGTGTGTGTGTGTGTGTGTGTGTGTGTGTGTGTGTGTGTGTGTGTGTGTGTGTGTGTGTGTGTGTGTGTGTGTGCATGAACTAGTCCTTGTCAAATTTCAGTTATTTTTGGTAGGAATGCAAGAGAAGGCAAGAGGCTCACTGTGAGACAGGTGATATCCTGGGAGGCAATTATTATAACTCTGATGTGCAGTTGTACACTATAAGTCTTACTTGAGAGGAGCAGGTTTAGGTCATTACCCTAGGCAGCAGTGGTGATGCTGCAGTAGCATTATCGCCTCACAGTAAGACGCTGTCCGGTTCGATTTTCAGCTAGAGCGTCTTCTGCGTGGAAACATGCATGAATGGGCGTACCTTCTTTGAAGGTTGTGCATCAGGGCTGGTAACTCGGCACGTAAAAATAAACTACCAATCATTAGTGGACTGGAGTTCCGCTGTGGCGACCCCTAACCGGGAAAAGCCGAAAGACATAACAACAACAACAACCCTAGGCAGCAGTGGAAATGTATTATGGTGTTTGTTAAATCCAGTCACTGCTGGCTAGGAAATGGTCAGAGTGGCAAGGATCATGAGGACATAGTCCTTGTCTTTTGCATATACTTTTATGGCAGTGGATGTGGTTATACACCATTTCATCACATATAAACTTGGTAGCACTGGAAGTATATTATGAATTGAACTTCTATTACCTGTAGAATAGTTTTGTCACATAAATGTTCATGCATGTTTGTAGTCACAATGTAAATATACAGCAGCCTAACTTGCAAAGTTACTTTATTTTTTAGGCAGAGTAATTAGGAAACAGGAAACACCACAACAAACCTCGCATGCAGGGCTGGTGCAACGGCCAAAGAAAACTTCAGTAATGTTCAAAAAACGATAGCCAGCACCATGGAACACAATTTATTCTTTACAGTAAAAAGTGTGAATACAAAATCATACCGGTTTCGGCATATAGCCTTCTTCAGTGATACCATAACCTTCCAATCACTGACTATATATAGTCAAAAAACTCATTAATTATGCAAATTGGTGAGAGTTCATTTAAAGTTACATTTTACCATTGCAACATAAGCTGGTATATACCCCCAATTTTTACATATATAAAAACTGGTAAGGGAACACAATCATCCAGTATATAGGACCACATATTTTTGTTGTTGTTCATACAAGTTTTTATAAATGTTCATTTAGACCTGGATAAAACAATCCACCTAGTCTAATAATCCATGCTTTTTCTTTGTGATTCAACAAATCATGGCAACCAGGTTTATCACTATAATCCCCCCTAACAACATCAAAAATCTGAAAATAGAATTTGGCATTAGTATGCATCAAAGTATGTTTATATAAAGAACTAGTATGACATTTATTCCTAACATTACTCAAATGTTCAGATATCCTAATTCTGAACGGTCTCGAAGTTTGACCTATATAAAAAGCTAGACAGGAACATGTCACCAAACAGATAACCCAACTGGTTCCACAGGTACCAAAACATCTGATATCATAAATTTTTGTAACATTTTTACTAGACTTGTTAATATGAACACAAAAAGAACAGTGACCACAAGGGAAACAACCCCTTAATTTGATTCCTGATAATGTACGTTGCATACCTCCAACATTTTGATTTCTACCTCTCTTATACCAATTTAAGTAAGAGCCTAATGTTCGCGGTCATACAACTCCAAACTATCACAATGATCTGTATCATGACAGAAGGTAAACAACTATTGCTGAGAGGGATACTGCACCAGACATAGCTATTGTTAAAGCTGCAGTTGTTAGACAGCAGCATTACTTGCCTGGTCAGTCCATTGTAGTTAAAGCCATGAAAGGATCACCTTTTAATGTGATGTTAGCCTGGGTTCTGTTGGACTGGGAATGGGGAAGCAGAGAGTCAAGCAGGTAAATGTGTGTATTAATATCCCATCAAGTACTCTAATGGGTAAAGCTTTTGATGGCATAAAGGCTTATGTACATGCAGGTTCATGTAGTCAAGATGGAATACAATCACTTGGAAAAGGTAATGGGGAGTGACCCAGTCAATACTCACATCTACAATAAAGACCGATGAAGCAGTTATTTAAGAAAATGAGCTACTTAGAAGTAAAAATCTGAAACTGAGCCACAGCTGTCAAAAGGTTTTGTACCACCTCCGGAAGATACTGCTTCAGGAAAAGATATGGTTGGTACTACCAAGCCTTAATCTGATTCACTGCTGTCAAAGTTGATAATAGTCCTTTGAACGGGGAAGACTAAGAAGGGTCACAAAGAGAGAGCTGAGACAGGCACAGCTCTTAGACACAGCTTTATACATAGAAGAAGGTAGCCCATGGAGCTACTAATCCTAAAAACAGGGGGAGACTGTATACTGGAAAAATGGGTTGTTGCATAGAAAATAGAATAGTGAAAGGAAACTAGAAGGAGAAGGGATGCAGCAGCTGCTATTCTCTAAGGTTTACCAACATGCACCTCTAACTGCAACCCCTTATATTTTTTAGTCATATGGACATAAAGTGCAGGAAGGGGTTATGTAGATTTTTATTCATCAGGCATTGCAGAAGAAGACTCTGTAAAGCATGTAAACAGTGTCAAAAGATAGGTAAAGCAAATAATAAATGGTAAAAAATAAATAAACAAATAAAAACATAAATAAATAAATCTATGATTTAACCATCCAATGCAACATAATGTGGATACAGGGTCTTGGTGGACAATGAAAAGAGTGGTATTGTTTGTCATGGCAGACAGATGTGGGTGAAAATGAAAAGTGCTCTACCCTGTTATCAAAAATTGAGAAAGTCCTTCAAAGCAAGAGTAGAGACACAAATAGGGAAGAAATTTGTACATGTAGTATTATACTAAAGCAAATGCATTTTTTTCATTAGAAGCTGTAGTTGTTTTAAATCTTGCAGCAATGAAATGTACAGTATGACCAGAATGTAAAATATGTAAATTGTAATGATTATATGGCTTTCTTTGTTGGAAATGCATGCAATCTAGCTTTTCAAATGTGGTGATATGTATGCTGTTTTCAATTTAAAGTTTATTTCTTTATTTGTAAATTAGCTTGTTAGAGTCTACTTTCAATTGGGCAAAGATTTTTTTTAAATTCAAGACATTCTGGAAATTCTGCCTGGGATGGTAAATTAGCAAAAGACTTTCAATGAGGATTAGTTACTGCCTTATTTCTGGAATGTGCACATATGGAATGCAACCTTTGGCCTAACACAGAAGTGTGCCTGAAAAAACTCTTGTTTGGACTTAGATATCAGAGATGCATAGAAAACCAAATATATATTTTACTACTGGTAGTGGTAGCTCCAGATAAGCAATTACTTAAATTTCTTCTGTTTGGCATCAGTCTATTTAGATATCTTTATTTTGCATGTCCACTGTGCATGTATAGAACTGTTTGTGTGTTTTGTTTTGAAACAAGCATTGCTTTATTCTGTTAATTTTAAATTAAGTATTCAAGTATTCAGTTTTAAATATGTGTGGCTGGTACTTTATTATTTGTTTAAGGGTATGTGCATTGGAATTGCATACACATAAATGTTAGCTTCTGCTTTTTGAAGAGTTGCTGTTCAAGATATTATGACCATATCAGTATGTAATACTTGTTTTTAAGGGTAAATAGTAGCTGTTTTCTTGGTATGTTAGAGTGGTCTATTAAGTGGATGAGTTATTGTGAAGCAGGGGAAGAAGTGTGGATACAGCATAGATGTAATTAACCCCCTCCTGAAAATGATTGTGTAAGTATTATTGTACAAAATAATATTGGTCATATTTCAATTATCATTAACAAATTAGCACTGGAAGGCAATAGGTTCAGTTTAAAGTGTGTGCAGTCCTGATGTCTCAGTGATTATAACATTAGTCTGCAGCTGTACAGTGTAAAGCACATTTGGCTGTAGCTAATATTGGTTGTAACCTATAGCAGGGGTTACATTTGCTGTAAAATCATAAGGGTAGTTACCTCTGAATAATAAATTGACAACAGTGGCATGGATTGTGAGACCATAGCCCTTGTCTACAACATATCAATTGTTGGTAGTAGGTGAAGTTATACTGTAATTCCTGATAGGTACTACTACAGTCTGTTATCATAGATCAGGGACACATACACATGCTGACATTTTCTCAAAATGTTTCACTTTTGTTATAGTTAAATAGGCTAACTTGGTTACTACACTAATATATCTTAGAGTTTATACTAGGAAATTAAACTTAAAGTTATTTGACGGCAATGAAGGTGCTGAATTTGGGTTGAGATTAGCAAGTGTTTACAACCCACCCTTGCACCCTGCCCTTTTGTAATTTGAAATAATGTGTGACTTAGACATGAGATCCTTGTGTAATCAACCTTCTGGATTTAAACATGCAAGTGGTTCTAATATTTCTGATTCTGATCTTGACCTGTTAAACCACGTAAAAGTGAACAGTGTATGTGTTAGGAAACCAGACAAGGGGTGTGGTGTGGTCCTTATGGATGACATGTAGTATATGGAAAAAATGTATGCTTTATGTTTGAGGACACATATGAACAGGTCTCAAGAAGGGAAGTGAATATTGCATTTGTTAGTATTAAAACAATGTTGTATGATATGCTTATTCAAGGACAGATTTCTGCAGATGAATACAAATTTTTACATCTTGAAAATCCCATGGTCCCTACTATTTTTGGTTTGTGAAAATGCCTAAGTATCTCACTGCCCCCCCACCCCCCGGCCTATTGTTGATGGGAGGTCCTCTGTGACTTCCACATTGACAAAATTTCTTGATTTTCACTTAAAAGATATTTTGAAAAAATGTTCGCATTTAAGTAGGGACTCATGGGATTTTGTTACAAAATGTAATGAACTGATATTTGATGAGACAGCTGTTTTTGTGACTATAGATGTAAAAGTCCAGTATATATGCATTCCCCACAGAACTGGTCTTGAATGGTTTGTTGAGTTCTTATACATTGAAACAGATTTACCCCAGGACAGGGAGAATCTGTGTGTTGAGCTTTTGTCAACTGTGTTGCTGAATAATTTTTTTTTTTTTTTATCAGCAATATTTTTTGAAGAAAAAAGGTATAGCCATGGGGTCGGCCTGTGGTTCACTATATGCTAATGCTATTATGTTACAATGGGAAAAACACTTTGCACATAATAATAAATATAAGGATTACTTATATTTATATGCAATATACCTTGATGATTTGTATTTATTCTGGAAGAAAAAACAGGCTGCTATTGCAAAATTTATTCAATATTTGAATAACAAAATTTACATATGAAATAGGGCCAGATTATATTCATTATCTTGATTTTTTAGTTAAAGACTATGAAAAATCCATGTATACCTCTGGCATTTATAGAAGGGTTGCTTATTCAAAGAATTTTCTTCACTACTCTGGCATGCATCCTCTTCACCAAAAGAATGCAGTTGTGAAGGGGCAATTTGTACGCTCAGCAAAAATGGTTAACTTGTTTAATAGAAATTGTTGCCGAATGTAACAACATTAAGGATATACGAGGCTGGTGTAGAAAGGCAAGCTCAATAACTCCTCGGCTTGGACACAGTACAAAGTGTCCAAGCCGAGGAGTTATTGAGCTTGCCTTTCTACACCAGCCTCATATTTCTTTACGTTGTTGCTGTGCTGTGTCAGTGATTTAACATTAAGGATATGTTCTTGAGAAGGAGCTACCCAAGAAGCTTTGTTGATAATTTACTACAAGAAGTGATACATAAAAAAAAAAACCTTGCATTTCCCTCCCATTCTTACTGATGCTAACCTGAATGAGAATGTGGTCCATGATTCCAGTATGGACATGGTCACACCCATGAAGTCAACACATGCCACCAGTTGTATTTCTTCTTTTTCTAATGACAGTGGTATGATAAGAACTATACATAGTAAGAACTGGGATGTAGTGAATGAATGTACTGGGTTGTAACAAAAAGTTGGGAGAATGACCGAGTATAGTTTTTAGAAAAGGTACCTCATTAAAATTTTTTAGAGTGAAGTGCTAAAATGCCCACCCCTATACAAAGAAAGGGCATGGTTAAATGTCATAATTGTAACATTTGCAAACATATTGCTGTTGGTGAAAGCTTATTAATTAGAGAAGGTTTTATATCCAAAGTACATTCAACTGCCTAACAAAAAAAAGCAGTTTATATTGCATTATGCCAGAGCTGTCTGTGCTTTTATTTAGGAAAAACAGAAAGTTTTTTAAAAGATAGAGGGCTGGATTCACAAAGGCTTGCATGGCGTCTAAGAGTAGAGTAAGACTCCAGACAGCCAGCATGTCTGCTCAGCGATCCAGGAACAGCCGGCAGGGGCGTGCATGAGAGCTCTTAAAATGACTCTTGCACGGCCAGTGTTAGGATATGCAAATTACCTCATCTACTGCTGAAAGCTATGCAAATGAGGTAAATTTGCAATCCAGGAAACACTAACCTGTCCGAGTAAGAGTAGTGTTATTTGCAGAAATGTATTCAGTTGGTAAATGAGTGCCGTTCTGCAAATAGCAAAACGGAGCTATGACAGCTCCAAATAAAGGATGCATCCAGTTGAGGAAGCATGCCAATGGCCAAATATAAGGCCATTGGCATTATTATGCATTGCAAAATAATAGAAAACAATTTTTTTCCTCTGATCTTTGATGTTTAAGCGTAGCGCAGTGCCACGCAAACGTGCGGCACTCTAAAAACCAGAAAAAAATAAGCCTAAAATAGGCATTTTATTAAATATATTAATCTGCCATGCAGGTGAATGGCAGGGTGAAGACAACATGGCTACTAAGCAGAGGTTGCTAAGGGGGGAAGCTCAGTCTGAGATATGTAACCAAGCATCAGTAGGCAATCATATGCAAATGAGTATACGGATAGTGAATCCCAATTTTCCCTGCCATGTGAACCATGTCCCTAGAGTGTAAGAGTAGGAGTAGGGGAGTAACAGAGTAGAAGATAGGTAACATCATGAGGGGGGTATGTTACAAAGTCTGTAAGCTTATTGGAGCAGAGTAGCATGTGTTTGCTGTGAGTCACTCAGGAGTGGAAGAGGCGTGTCTACAGTTGTCAGAAATGAAACCCAGAAACTGAAGGTGTACGCCGTGGCTATTACTAAAGTTTCTTGCAAAGATGCATACACTGTGTGTATGTATGCACCTGTAAACCCGTCAAGGCCTGTGTGTGCGTGTGTGCGCCCGTGTAAGCCTGTGTAAGGCTGTCTAGGCCTGTGTGCACGCATGTGCACCCGCCTAAGCCTGTGTAAGCCTGTGTGCGCACATGTGCAATTGTGTGCGTGTGTTTGCGCTTGTTTGCGGATTGCTGCCCCCTGTGTAAACAGATAGGGAAAAGGAAGGAAAAGAAGTAGTAGGAAGTTAACCAAGGAGAACTAGCAGAGCTGCAAGGTGAAATCAATCAGAATCAGCCAATTACACAGGCAGTACACTAGCCCAGCCCAGCCCAGCACTTAAAACAATGCAAACAACTTTCTCCCATGTTTTTCTCAGAAACACTGCAACACTGCAGTCTACAAAGAGAAGTGAAAACTTAAAAAGCTTAACTCAGACAAAAAAATGTTAGGGGCTGCCATTGCTATTATAAGGCAACATGTGCAAGATGCTGAGGGTGGTGCCATTGCGAATGCTGCTGAGCAACCCACAGTGAGAAGACGGAGAAGAGTGTACAGACCCAGGGTAACCTACCAGGGGCTACATGAGCTGGAGATAGTGGAGCGCTATAGAATGGACAGAGACCTCCTGCAGCAAATTGTTGAGCTGTGCATGCCACGCCTCACACACAGAACCAACAGAGGGGAACCCATCCGAGTGGAAACAAAGGTATGTGTTGGCCTAAGAATACTAGCAACAGGTACCTTCCAGAGACGAACTGATGATGTGATGGGGATATCACAGGCATCAGCATCCAGGGTACTGCACCAGTTCCTGAATGCCATGTCAGCACATGTCGGTGATCATGTATATTTCCCCAATTCCCATGAGGTATTGGCCAGCAATATGCGCCTCTTCCAACAAATAGTGGAATACCCCGAGGTAGTGGGTGCAATTGACTGCATGCACATACACATCAAAGCACCAGCCGGTGAGCGGGGTAGGGCCTACATATACCGCAAGGGCTTCCACTCCATCAACTGCCAGGTCGTGTGCGATGCCCAGGGCATAATACTGAATGTGTTTGCTGGCTGCCCTGGAAGCTACCATGATTCCCATATCTGGCATCTGACGCAGCTGTACCAAACATTTGCCACTGGGGACATCCATGATGGTCACCTAGTGGGGGATGCTGGATACGCACTTGAGCCGTGGCTGATAACACCCATCAGAAATGCACACACACCTGAACAAAAACTCCATAATGAGGCACACGCACAAACATGAAATGTAATCGAGCGTGTGTTTGGGATGTTCAAGTCACTGTTCCGGTGCCTGGATACATCTGGTGGAGCCTTGCAGTACTCGCCAACTACATGTACCCAAATTGTTATGGTATGTGCCATGCTACACAATATGATCCTGCAAAAACAGCTGCATCAGGAACAGCATGGGATGGGACCACACAGCCCCCCACCATTGCCAAGGCCTGCGGAGGTACAGCGTGACTCGGAGGAGGAACAACCTGAGCTTGCCCCAGTAGGCAGAAGGAGGCATGCCCAGTATGCCTTGGCCTTGGCAAAGAGGCAATGCATAGCACATACACTGGCTCAGTAGGAACCCTGGAAATGATACCTCTCTCTGACTCACACATAAAATAAAAGGGATGCCTAACTTGACACTACCTGTTTCCAAACATGTATAGGGAGTGTATATGTGCATCCAACATAGGCACCCCTGCAGCACCACCTGAGGCATGATTGCCATGTTTTAAGAAATATAAAGCAGTGCTAAGCAGCATTTACCAATATTTAGTATATGTAAACAAAATTGCCTGTGTTAACTAGCGCAATGTTGGGCAACGTTGAGCAATGTTGGGCAAAGTCGTGCAAAGTTGAGCAAAGTCAGGTAAACATACTCATATTTGCTTTACTGTTCCTTAAGCAGTCTGGTCTGCTCAGCATGAAAATAAAAAGCAGTGACAAGGCTCGAACCTAGGATACTGTGCACTACAGTCACAGTACTGAACCACTAAGCCATGATAGCATTGCAGTGGTACTGACATAGCAGAACAATTGTACACTAATGCAAACACAAATAAATGCTGTATTATGCCCCTAAAGAGGCATATGGGTAACCTCCCCCACAGGCCTATGCAGACAGAGAACATAATGCCAGGCAGTGTGATGTGGGTTGTGTAGGCTATGAAGTTGCAATCTAATATACGTGACATTGGACACTAGGATCTGTAGCACAGTAGTATGCCTCAAGCCAGTAAGATAGGCAACAGTACAGACTGAAATGGTGTACCGTACATAGCAGTGCAGGCATAGCAAATGTGTAGAAGTGTCAGGTGAAACCTTCATCCTATGTACACCCACAGTAACAATCAGGTGTGCCCCTGGGTAGAAATGTACAAAGAATAGCTGTCCCCCCTGTATGCAGAAATGTTGATAAGTCTATGCAAAGTGTCTCATGGAAGCCCTGCAGGCGCAGCATGATCCCTGTTGATCTATGACTCAAAGGTGAGCCCTACTGTAAAAATACAACTTGATTTGCCATACACATATAGTATAAATGCCTATACTGGGCTTGATCACACACTCCAACGAATGTAGTGGATTTCATTCAGCATCACACTGAAAGGTCATACTGGGCATGCTCACACACTTAGGCTAAATATGGATGTGATAATAAGGGATCTATGGACAAATGTGGATAGTCATCTCTACTTCCAGAAACACATTTACAAAGTGGTCAGAAAATCATGCCATGTGTTCACACAAACTGCCAAGGTCTGTGCATGTAGGTCAAAGGAGGTTCCCACTACTCAGCGGTCATCAGACCCATCAGAGAGTACCACAACACACTTGCGATGAATCTGACTAGGCATGTTCAGCAGCCAGAAAGACCACTGAAGTACCTTAACAAGAGGATTACTGGCCTCAGATAGTTGCCCCATGCAACAAGACTGCATGTAACCCAGTCTGTACTCTGTTGCATACTGTCAACTCAGGAGATCTCTGCCCAACAGACAGGTCCATGTCATGGCTACACTCAGATCTGTTCTGAGTTACAGCTCAATGACAGTAAATATACAG
This sequence comes from Protopterus annectens, assembly GCF_019279795.1. NCBI lineage: Eukaryota > Metazoa > Chordata > Ceratodontiformes > Protopteridae > Protopterus > Protopterus annectens. The sequence goes on from NC_056741.1 coordinate 222,925,930, forward strand.
ACCCAACTGATATTGCCAACATCCTGGCAGATAGGATTTACCCCCCCCCCCTCACCCATGAAAGAGCATATCTCTATAATGGAAGACTGCAAAGTTGCTGTCATCATGGCTGCACAGGTAAAAAACACTCTCCAAAGCCAGTATCACAGCAGCCATGGGACCAGATAACATCCCAGGCTGTGTAGCATCTACTTCCCTGAAGTAAAATTTAACATGGAAGGTCTGTGGCAACTGAAGTTTCCAGAGGACTGCAAACTAGGAGCCATAATTGTAAACACTAAAGATGTGGACATCCTACAAAAGGGCCTCACTGAGACAGATGGCTGTTGTCAAAGCCATGAGCACTAGCTCAATGCCAAAAGGTGCATTGTCATCCCCTTTGTTAAAAACTCTGTAGCCAAGAACTACAACATAGGTGGTAGTATGCTTCATACTGAAAGTGTGACAAGAGACCTTGGGTCACAGGTGGACAGTGGACACAACTGTGATAACCACATTCCCACAGTAGTCAGGAAACCCTATGTGGCACACCTCATCACAAAATGTGTCTCATGTAGAATAGAAGAGGACATTGTTCCACTTCTACTCATCACTCACTAGAACTAGAATAGAGTACAATGCCACTTCTGCTATGTACCTCACAAGACAACCACAACAACCGGAAAGCCTGCAGCAATACCTCAAAAAGAGCATTAGCAGCCTGGAATACATGCCATACACAGACCATCTCAAAATGCTCCAACTGTACTCCCTTGCATATCGCCTACTCAGAGATGTTCATTGCCTAACATACAAAGCTATGTCAAACACAGAGCTGTTGGACATGCTCCATGTAAAGCACTCTCAATCCCTCTGACCTTCGGACCCAAAACCATGAGTGAAATACAAAAGGAAGGGGTGTACCCATTTACCTTATGGATACCCACACCTTCAGGTTAGTGGCACTGCATAAGGCCTTGTAGACCATGCAAGTGCAACTAACATTGGGCAAAGCTGCTCATCAGATTGTAACCTGCTACAGATCCCGTATCTTGTCTCAGGAACCTCACTCAGTATTCCTGAGAACAGTGGAAAATACAAGGGTCCAAAACCATGAGTGAAATACAAAAGGAAGGGGTGTACCCATTTACCTTATGGATACCCACACCTTCAGGTTAGTGGCACTGCATAAGGCCTTGGAGACCATGAAAGTACAACTAACATTGGGCAAAGCTGCTCATCAGATTGTAACCTGCTACAGATCACGTATCTTGTCTCAGGAACCTCACTCAGTATTCCTGAGAACAGTGGAAAATACAAGGGTCCTGTCAAACACCATTATATGAGGAGATTACAACTACCCAAACATTGAGTGGGAGAATTACTCGTGTACAATGTCTTTTGCCCAATGTTTCCTAGAGTTTAAAAACTCTAACACCCTGGAACAGCTGGTCACCACGCCCACTACAGGTGACAACATACTGGACATGATCATCACCAACATGGGGTACCAGTGTTCCACAACAGAGATAAACCCCTCGCTGGTAATATCAGATCATAAAGTAATCACACTGGACATCCACATACCGCCCCCCCCCCACCCAGTCAATGAAACCACTATGAAGACATATTCCAAAGCAAACTGCACACTTCCCAAGACCAAAGTGGAATGCTCCAAAGACCTCTTGCTATAGTATAATGGTATACAATCTGCAGAATCATTTACAAGTGCATCCTATGAGCATCTACAGGGATGCATAGAATGAGACAACACAAAGGAATCCAAGATGCACTCCTCCAAAAATAAGACAACAATCAGGTGGTTGTTGCCCATAAATAAGCTAGACAACAGAAGGAGGAAACGAACACATGATAGAGGCAACTTCACTAAAGGAAAGGCATCACTGATCATTATTAGGAAGAAACAATGATCACTCATAAAATAATCCAAGGACTGTTTATAAAGACAAATAGCCAAGGAATGTAAGAATAACAACCACATAGTGTTCGGTAGCTATACCAGACATGTAGGTGTCAACTTCCAAATATGCTGTCAGCTACTGAAAAAGGAAATAAATACACTGAACCAACTTGCATTGCCCACATTCAGGGGGACAAGTTCAGTGTAAACTCCCCCCATCACCCCCAAATGGCCCTGTGTCCATCACAGAAGGATGCTGAGCCCCAGACATCATGGACATGCAGGTAAAGACAGCCCTCTCCAAAGCTAAGAACACAGCATCAATGGGACTGGATGGTGTCCCAGGCTGCGTCCCACACTAGGCCCAAAAGGAACTACACCCTCACCTACATCCACTGTCCAAACTCAAGCGTACCACAGGCTATGTACCCAAAGAATGGCATACACTAACAGTCATCCAGCTCCACAAAGGGGGTGCCACAACAGAACCTGTAAACCACTGCACTATATGTCTACTCAGCCTAGTCTACAAAACTATTGAGCAAATTGTTATGGAACCCATAAACAGAGACATTGGAGACCTCCAGACACTGGACTCTACACATCTCCGCCTTGTTAAAGGCAGATCCTGTCTCCTACACCTAGTTGACTTATGTCAAACAGTTACCAAGGACATAGATGGAGGTGAAAGTAGTCCACATAGCCCACCTGGACCTCACTAAGGACTTTCTACACCATTCCCCACTCTGTCATCATGGACAAGCGTACCAGCTTGAACATTAACAGCTATGTCATAGGATGGGTGGCCAAGTGGCTCACAGATCAAACACTCATGTTCAGAGTTGCAGGTGCTATGTCCGACTCTAAGCCAGTCACAAATGACATCCCACAAGTGTTGGTCCTGGGACCCCACCTGTTCAGGTAATACTGCTCAGAGGTACAGGCAAGCACAGGAGTTGTATGGCTGAACAGGTTTGCAGATGACTGCTAACTGTGGTCCATAATCGACTCTACGGCTAGCACAGACATCCTCCAGAAGTGTCTTACAGAGACTGATATCTGGTGTCAAAACAATGCCCTCAAGCTGAATGCCAATGAATGCATAGTCATCCCCTGTGGGTAAAACAATGTGCACACAAATTACCACATAGGTGGTAATCCAGTATGTACGGAGAAAGTCATTATGGCCCTGGGGACACAGGTAGATAGAAAACTCCCCTTTGATGGTCACATGGTCAAAGTGTTCAGACATTCCTTCTATGTAGCCTACCTAATGTCACCTAATGTAACCCACATTGTATAGTCTGATGATGTCACCATCCTACAAATATACCTGTGGAAAGGAGAACTCACAGTAATGTGCATAGCGCTTTGTGTAAATGCATACTCCTGTAGTATCATAAAGTAGTCAGGTAGGGGTGTGAATCCTGCACTTGACAAGTGTGTATGTGTGTGTGTCTGTGTGTGGTCTCCTTGGGAAGGAGCAACCTTACTGGAGAATAGTAAAACACCTTAAAAGTGGTATACTAATCATTGTCAAGTCTGATGATGTCACCATCCTACAAATATACTTGTGGAAAAGACACTTCCCAGTAATGTGTATAGCACAACATACTAATGCGTACTCCTCTAGTATCATGAAGTAGTTAAGAAAGGGGTTTGAATCCTGCTCCTGACAACTGTGTGTGTGTTTGTGTGTAGTCTCCTTGGGAAGGAGTAACCTTTTTGGAGAGTAGTAAAACACCTTAAAAGTGGTATACTAATCATTGTCAAGTCTGATGCTGTCACCATCCTACAAATATACCTGTGGAAAAGACATTTCCCAGCAATGTGTATAGCATGACATGTTAATGCATATGCCTCTAGTATCATGAAGTAGTTAGGTAGGGGTTTTAATCCTGCACTTGACAACTGTATGTGTGTAATTACCTTGGAGAGGTGTAACCTTTTTGTAGAGTAGTAGTACACCTTACAAGTGGTATACTTATCTTTCTCAAGTCTGATGATGTCACCATCCTACAAATATACCTGTGGAAAAGAGACCTCCCAGTAATGTGTATAGCGTGTTGTGTTAATGTGTACTTCTCTAGTATCATGAAGTAGTTAGGTAGGGGTTTGAATCCTGTACTTGGTGAGTGTGTGTGCTCTATGTGTGTGACACTGTTGGTCAATGTGTTGTGGGTTTTGCTTTTACTACTGTATGACATATCAGTAGGCATTGCACATGTGAGGTATCTGTGAGGGAAATACATATACGTACATGTTACCTCAATTATTGCATGTGTGGGAACAATGCTTTATCCAAGAACACAGCTGTCATCTTTGCCAAACTGTGCTGCTGCTTCCCAGACCTTAGGTCACATCTGTATGCTTGTGACAAGGCCAGCCACTGCAGTGATGCCTGGCCTAGGTCATCCGTGTCACACACACTCATTACGATTCCTATTGAATTGTGTGAGTGAGGGTTTATGGCCGAGGTATATGTCAGACCTGTTCAAACGCAGCAAAGTCTGTCAATGAATACTATTCATGATAGGTGTACAACAACCTTTGTGGATATGCATGCAGACCCCTTATTGCTTATGTGATCCACTGAGGGATTTCAAAATACCTTAGGAAATGTGATTATCAAAGGAGAGATGACGTAACACTAGATTGCATGCACACATCGGTACCTGTTCATCATGTTGGTGGCTACTACCTATGTGGTACTGTGGAGATACTATGCTCTGTAAAGGTGGATGACTATGCTTAGTTTGGCCTATAGCTTTACAGCATGGGTTTGAGAACAGATATCTATCTGTATGATACCCTTGTGGAGGATGTGTGTGTCACCTGGAGAATGCAGTATAGGCCACAGTATGCATTACCAGACATGGACAGACATATCACTACTGTGATTGCTTGTACCTAAGAGGGCCATATGCCAAACAGGAGTGGTCTCAGTAATGGGTGCAGGTGAATACCACTGGTTACTGGCATAGTATAGTACCTGAAGGATCCAAATGTTGCTGTGTGTCCTACATCCGTGTGTCAGTTGTCAAGACATCATCTGATTGATTATGGTCAGGCTGTTGAAGTCATGTATACTACCAGAATGCAAAACAATGACAGATAGTAACAGTATCACCCACAGCACAGTGTCAAACCATGTCATACACACATGTGTAGTCAGGTTCCGAAATGTGTGTAGTACAATGCATACTGGCCACCAATAGAAACTACGGAGTGTTACTGTGTAATACAGAGCATGTCACCCTGCCCATGTGTCCACTATGCACGTACATGCAGACAGTGCACCTCCACCATGTTCACAATTGTACACCTGCAAATCTGTGCTACACATATCCCACACATACTGTCCACTCTCTAACACATGCTGCCAATACTGCACACATCAGCCAAGTGGCACGTGGGCGGACAATACACAATTGGAACTAACACTGGTGTAAACAACACTACAATGACAATCATAGCTTTAATGCATCATGCCTGCTCAGCTACACCTTCAAGCATATCATTACACTCTACTGCTGACAACATGCTAACATTGCTATACTGCTATAAAGACACCCTGTGCATCAGCACCATGGTAGCCTGTTACTGCATCGATGTTACAGATGACAGGAGGTGGCACAGGTTTCTTCATATGCACAGGGTGTGTTATTGGTTTGCCAGAGGCCTACAGTGAGCCATCCAATCGACATGTATGTGTGTGTGTGTGTGTGTGTGGGGGGGGGGGCAAGAATACTGGTATGGGCCAGTGTTGATGTAATGTGTGTGGGTATGTGCTAGCCCTAGGTGTCTGGATTATGTGTGTGTGTGTCTGCATGCACACAGTTCCACCATGTGGCTGCCATATACAGGTATTTGTGGGACAGTCACAGACTGTACATGTGAGGCTTTAGAGATCACCATCTCTAGCCACGGATGCGGTACCTGTGCCTGGCAAAGGTGCTACTGACACTGTCAGGTACTATGCCAGACTGGGTACTATCCCCAGAGGTAGATGGATGTACACTGGACCCAGGTCCCTGCTGGTACTGTCCAGAGCCACAAGGACGTTCTATGGACAGCCCACCCCAACATTGCTGGGGCTGGAACTGGCACTACAGGAGTGGCTGTGCTTGAGGGACATACGCAGTGACTGCCAGCTGCTGATGTTGCTGGCATACATCCACGTCGATGACTCAACGGTCCCGCACTGTCCTGACACATGGACATGACATTGCGGAGGACATCTAATGTCTCTCCCCAACATCTATCAGTGACCTCATTGTAATTATGGATGGCACCAGCTAGGTCACGGATACTGTCAATTACAGCAGTGTTATGTGCCCTTTGTGCCCTTAGTCCCTGTCTGGTGTACCATTCCATATGTGCCTGTGCCTCCATGATAGCCTGGAACATGTGTGAGGTTGTAAGACCTGTGGCACGTCTGCCAGTGGTATGATGAGCAGCAGTGCTCTGAGGAGAACCCCTGGACATCTGCCTATGTGGTACCCTTCCAGACATCTGGGTATGGCTGCTGTGTCGGGATGCATGTGCCATGGATACCACACTGTCCTGGCCAATGCTGACTGTATGCTGTCCCTCAGCTAAGGGCATTGGTGATGGATGTATTGGCAGTATGACTGTGTGCATGGATGGGGTGGACACTTGTGTAATGTTGATTAGTGGCCCAACGACAGACCTGGGCAAACATGCCTGTGCCTCAACACACCTATCATCAGTATCACTATTTTGCTCAGTGACATCAGTTTCCCTGCTTCAGTGAACCAGCCCAAAGTCACCACCTGTGAGAGGAAGACAGGAAACACACTTTATGACCTGTACATGATGTTGGTACACATGAACACGTACACACACACACACACAGATGAACACATGCACACATGCACACATGAACACATGCACACATGCACACATGCACACATGAACACATGAATACATGCACACATGCAAACATGAACACATGAACACATGCACACATGCGCACATGCACACAAATGCACTCCTCACTAAAACAGACACACACACACACACACACACACACACACACACACACACACACACACACACACACACACACCACCAGCAATCCAGAACGTACTCAATAGCGGGTGATGGTGGGGTACAGTATCACAAGGCAAACAGTGATATCACACATGTCAGCATGCAGGACGTGTGTTGCTCAACAGCATGCAGTGCGGGTGTAGACAGCCCTTGCTAATAACAGTATACATGGCTTTGATGCATGTGTGCTGTTGTTCAGTGATTGGCCTCACCCTGGAATGTATGGCCTCACCCTGGAACGCAATGTGTACATGGACACAACATTGCTATGTAAGTATTAAAAGCTCTGCAATGTCCTGTGCACCATCACTCACAGGTATACATACCATGGCTGGATGTGTATCTGTGTGTCACATAGATATCCATTTCTGATTAGACTGTCTGTGTCTTTAGCAGATAAATGTGGACACAGGTTTAGCACATGCATGCTATGTATACACACAGGATGAGTGGTGCATGTATACCTGATGGAATACCATTGCTCAATGTAGCCATTGTACAGTGGTTATGTTGAGTGTAGGACATATTGTGGCCATGCCAGTGCCAGCCATGACATGGCATGCTACAACACAACTGCAACATTAAACATCACACATACACAGTGTGTGTCATGTGACCTATACACTCAATAGCATTACAAGGCATATATGTGTCACTTTGTACAAAAGGTGATTGCTATGCATATTGTGTATTGGTCCATATGTATGCACACACACAACATTGAGGTGCACAGCAGTTAATGCTATGTGTAGTACTGTGGTCACTGTAACTGGGTGGGGTGTAGTACCATGAGCCATCATCATGCAGCATCATGTGGTCACTCAAGGCTACTAATGTGTGCCAGACCGGCACATACCATGCTGTACCAGAACTGCTGTACCATGGCTACATTCACCATTTCACAGCCAGTTGTTACATGGGTTTGTATGGTGCCCAATAGGGGGCATTGCCTAACATGAATGTGTTATGTGTTGAAGAGTGTCGCACAGCCACATGAGAGGCATCAGCCCCTCAGGTATATTATGTGTGCTGTGTGGATGACATTTAGGATACTGGAGTGTGACCTTACAGTGGGTGTCTGAATATGCCATGTGTAGCATGTGAACGTATACCGCGTATGACAACGTTGTGTATGTTGTGTGCATGTGTATTGCCTCTGCCTATCCAATGTCCACTACAGTGTTGCCACAATTGTGTGGGATGCTCTGTGTATTGTTATGTGTTTTAGGCAGCTACCCACATTACTGGGATGTGCATAGTCTCAGAGCAAACATGCACAGCATGCATTATGCGTAGGTGTGTTACGTGTACATGGCCTACAGCTCACCTATGACATGCACATTTAATTAGTAATATTAAATGTAGAACATACACACCAGCATGGGTCTGCTGCCTTGCTGTCACACCAGAGGGACCTACAAGGATATGAGACAGTTTGTCAGTGGCAACAACTGTGGCATTGCTACTGTGTGTCTGCAATATTACAGTAGTACAATGGTTGACAGTCACAGGCCTACAGATTACATTCTTAATTATTAGTATTGCATAACACTAGGCACCATATCCTCTAACTACATAGTACACATCTCACATGAGCATGCTCTACCAAGAGAGGCAACAGTAGTGTACAGCTATGCCATGTTACCTGCACGCTCTGTGTCAACTTGCTGGGTGGCTCTGGCCTCCGTGATGATACATGCTGCTTGATGTTGTTGCTGTTGGCCAGGAGCCACCTGGCTCAGGAGCAGCTCCTCTACTCTGGTGAGGGGGGGATGGATGGATACCCCACCACCTGTGGCAAGCTGTTGTCTACGGATATCTGACGCATGCTGCCGGACATGTCTAATTAAATCACTGTAGTGATGGTGTACCTGCTCATATGTCTGGTTATGCATGCCTATGTCATTTACCCTACGGACAAGATCTTGCCACAGTGCAGTCCACTCATGCTGGTCCTTGCTGGTTTTGGAAAACAGCAGGGCATATTGCTGCACCAGGCTTGCTGTTATCAGTTCCTCCTCTGCTGTGCTGTAGATGGGATTATGACGGTGGGCCATTACCCTGGAAGACAATGGAACAATATGTGTGAGCATGTCATGTGGCACACTTAACATTCGAAAGTACAGATATCAATTAACTGCCATATATAGCAACCTATTGGCTGTCAGAAGATACACACATTCAATACCACATATCAATGCTCAGCCCACAACTGCCTGCCTGGCACACTCTATATATCAAACCATGTTTTGCACAGCAGCAAAGATAAACCAGTATGTAAGACTATACAAGAGTGCGTAGCACACTGTATGTGACACAATGCACCACCTAACCACAGGAGGTATATATCAAGCTAATGCATCAGGAAATATGTATTCCATTGCAATGATTGTAAAGTCCAGTTACAGTATTACCAGTATACCACACTAGTCATTGATGGAAAACCCCTGCCTAACATATGTGCACATTCATTAATATAGGTGGCTTACTGCTGTACTAGACTATACATGTTGCTAGATATGCACTTATATCCTGTAACACACATATGACCAAGGCCATGGTACAGGCATACCCACACACACATCAGACATACATACCAGACACAAAGGTATGGCAACCCAGATGACCTTTACCTGTGTACCATACAGTACTGTGTGTCAGTAGTTACAAAGCCTTATGCCTGAAGTATGTAATCTGTGAGGACTCCAGGGAATACACAAAACAGTGGTTCCAAGAAATGTGGACATACACCATACTGTGCTGTGTAGGCATACAGCTTCAGGTAGTACTACAGTTCATACATGAGTTGGATTCACCAGCAGTAACACTCAATAAGCATACATGTACTGCTTTAACCTACAAAGGGACACCCCAGTCAACACCAAGGGACTACGTCAGACCATATGGCATACTGCTTTTTCTGCCTAGCGATTGCATACACATCTTTTGCTGGCATCACAGCTAGGACACATAATCCCATGACTGAAACAGTTTCCCACTAAGCTATCACACATATACAGAACTCTGACACATTCACCAACACATTCACCATCACACTCAGTCAACCTCACATAGCAATTATTGCAACAAGTACATGTGAGTGTGTATCGCTTCACAGGAAGGTAATAGGCTATTGGCCCTAGGGCCTATAGAAGTCTAGCCATACGCTACCCTGGCTTTTGACACACAGGTAAGTACGTTTCACATGGCCCTGTCAAGCAGAGCCACAGAGGTGATTCCTGGGGTGTATTTCCTATCTCCCATACATTCATCAGGATTATTTCTGATGACAGTTAATTAGGGGCTTTGTTTGCTATTGATAGGTGGTTTGTTCTAGAGTATGGGATGTCTCTGAGATAGGAATCTATCCCTCCAGCATGTGTTGTCTATTGAAGTCACAAGGTTTAGGTCCCTAGAGCGTGTAGCTCATAGGGATTGTGATCTGTCTACGTGGAGCATGTCCAACAACTCTGGGTTTGACATAACTTAGTATGTTAGGCAGAGGTCACCTCTGTGTAGGCGGTATGCAACACAGTCCAGCTGTGGGTTTGTGAAATGGTCTACATAGGGCATCTGTTTGAGGCCGGTATTACTCTTTGTGAGGTATGTCTGTGTCATTTCCAGTTGCTGTAGATGTCTTGGGAGGTACATACTGCATGGGGCATTATACTCGATAATGGGCTTTATGTGTGATGAGTAGAGGGGAACACTGACCTATATTTCCCTGGATGACACACCTTTTGTGATGACGTGTGGCACATAGACAGTTGACATGACTAGTGTGGCACTGTGATTATCAAAGGAGTGACTACTGTCCACCTGTGTCCCATGGTCTCTTATTACACCTTCGTTGTTAAGTAGACTACCACCTATGTGGTAGTTCATGTATACAGAGTCTTTGCAAGAAGGTATGCCAATGCAGTGTCAACAGTAGGTCCATGGCTTTGTCACCAGGCATCTGTTGCAATAAATTTGACCCCCCCCCTCTCTCTCTCTCTCTATATATATATATATATATATATATATATATATATATATACACACATACATACACACACATATATATATATATATATATATATATATATATATATATATATATACACACACACACACACACACACACACACATACATATAAACATCCATTGGTGTACATGTAGATATACATATAGGCACATATACAGTCCACCTTTCATGGTGGGGATATCAATTATGCAAAGGTTGTGAGGTATACCGTTATGTCATAATATTGCACAGTGTTGTGCGGAATGCATTGAAGGTGTTCTCAGCCCATGTAGCTTTAGCAGGCCTCACTGACTGCAACACTACAAACCTAACGAATCATACCCACAGCGTTTAACCATCACATGTCATATAACAGCACTGTATGCTGTTTTGTTTGCCACACACTACAACCTACATAGACATATGCACATAACCTTCAACAACATATATATGTCCACCCTTCACAAACAGTTGCAGTATGTCCCTTGCTCTATGCACATGTACAGATGCTAATATATCTGACACAGACAGATCTCTCCGTATCTGTGTGCCATACACACGCAAGGTCCACACTGTTGTAAGTTCGTGTACCTCACGGCTGACCTGTTGGGCCTTTCTGCAACATGAACAGGTGTCACATGTGAGCACACAGTAATATTAGAGGGTGTATATATAGCTGCAAATGCCAGATTAACATACTAGCCTGATACAGCTGTTGCCAATGCTAAGCTACACATTAATATGACTATCATGCATTTGTTACTCTGTCACATCCATGTTTATATAACCGTATGCACTACTCCCACAAACAGACATTGTACACACTACTGTACAGAACACAGATAACATGGATCAGATGTTTGACATTTAATGATGAACTACATATGTCACAGTCATATCCCACTGCACACAGCTACACACTGATGTCTCCATGACAGTAGTTATGCAGGGCATCTGTGCACAGATACGTACTGCTGCCACATATGGATGATTCAAACTATGTAGAGTACTCTTCATAAACATCTACTACATGCCAGTAAATACATAGCTGTTACATATCTTACCTTTGTATGTGTTTGTATTCCTCTGCTTTGTGTGCTTTGTAATAGATTTTCTTTTTATAGCTTATGATTTTCTTCAAGATATATTTTTGATTTCAATATGATTATTCTTCTTTTAAATATATTATTACTTTTGCAATATTATTTTTTTTCAATATATTTTTCTTTTCAATATATATTTTTTTTAAATATTTTTTTTTAAATATATATATTTTTTTTGCAATATATTTTTCTTTTCAATATACTTTTTTCAATATATTTTTTTCAATATATATTTTTTTCAATATATTATTTTAGTTTTTTTCTTTTTTTTGCTATATATTACTTTTTCTTTCAATATATTTGTGGTTGATCTTTTTTCTTTTTTCCTGCTGCTGTTGGCTGTGTCTGTACGTCTGTACATCTCTCTCTCTCTCTCTCTCTCTCCCCCCATACTTGCAATGAAGTGATTGCATGTGTGGACAGCAAGTACAGCCTGCTTTTATAGGCATCTGCACATGTGCATGTGATGGCCTCTGCACCAATTGTTGGCCACCATTTGGCAATTGCATGCAGCCTGCTGTGTGGTACTTGCAGTACTCACTGTCATAGCAACCCAATACTATAAATTGTTAAGTCAGGTAGGCATAGCCCTTTCAGCTTTCCAAAGTGGGGACCATGCTTGTTTGCTGTGGACACCGTTGTGTAAGTCAGACGGTTGGTATACTTCTCATAACTGATGCTAGGGGTGTAGCCAGTGATTTGAATGTTGTACTCAGACTTGAATGTTGCCACTTCCAGTACACGGTTGACAGTGTAGAATTGTACTCACCCCTACAAATGCTAACACAAGATACATGGGAGTATGTATTTTCTTTTCTACTTATACAGTTATCTGGCATACATACGTAGTTATTGAGATGTTTTTATTTTGCACATGAACTGTTTGGGAACTACTGTACTGTGGATATTAATGTACTCCCTTCTGCACAGTTTGTGCTTTTTCTTTTGTTGACATCACAGGATGCTCATGAAAACTGGACAATTCCAGTACTGAGTATGCCTACCTACAGCCTTGCTGTTCCTTGAACACACAGGTATTTTGTACATCTGGGTGGGGATTGTCCTGCTATGATACTGTGTGGGGGTTGTAAAGTGCTGCTGTAACATTATTTACTGCTAGAACGTCTGGTTCTGTTATCACAGTCATGTAATGCAATTCCACAACAACTGCTGGTAAAGTTCCACTGAATAGGTTTTGTGTTATGGCATTCCTATCTTTCCTTTACATTCACACATTCTGATGCATGAAATATATATTTCAGCAACAACCTGCTGTATATCTACTGTGGCCTAGTGGTACTTCATGCAGTCTATTGTGTCCATGGTCCGGGGTTCGAGACTGACAGTGGTGTTTTATTTTGCTGCTGAGCAGAACAAGGCCCCTCATATGCAGGGTGACTAAGGCACTTTAACGCAGTTGTAAGCGGGTTTGCGCAATGCTTAGTAATACTTAGCTAAGTGCGCACAAGCACATACTCACGCAAGCCCGCTAACTACCGCTTAAAAGTGCTTACTCACGCTAACCCCCACGCTCATTTCTTTGAAAGAAAAAAATGGGGAGATAGGAAAGTGGTGAAAAAGGGGCACAAAGAGGGAAATACAGTAGGGAAAACAGCCTGGGATGTGCAGGATGGGTGTAGGGAAGGTCCATAGCTGCCCATTTCTTTAACAGCAACAGCTGGGCATATACTAGTAATTTGGAGGGAAATTTGAAACCTTCCACCAATGAGAGAGGGGTGAGGACAACGAAGTATGTTGTATTGCCAATTAAATTTCAGTTTCTGTGTCCAGCGGACATTTGTGCAAAATGGGCAGCTATGTATGGGGCGTAATTTTTTTGTTGGAGCAGATTGCCCATTTTTTTTTCAGGTGAGAGAGGAATGTGGGGTAGGGGAAGTAGGTATATCTTGGAAGGTAGGTTGGGGAGGTAAACAGACAAGACAAACAAAATGCATACAGGGGCGGAATATGACACATGGGGTGGGTGAACACCATTGACGGGGAAGGATGTTTGGAAATCGCAAGCCCATGAGCCCACAGATGGCAACAGTGGAACTGACATCCCCACCCATGGGCAGTCACCACTGCACCTTCACAGCCCGGAGGGTGGCTGTGCTGGGGGCTGTATAGGAGGGGCAGGCTCACCCGTGAGTCACGCCACTCTTGCCTCGAGCTGGTGTAGAGGATCAGCGACTGAACGCTCGATCTCCCTATGCACCACAGCCCGGACCATTTGGAGGGTGATAGGTGGCCCTCCTCCAGCCACGTTTGCAGGGGGGGAGATGAGCCCCATCCCCTGCAGCACTTCCACCTGAAGGAGGCACAGAGCCAATGGAGGAGGAGGTCCCAGGCTGGGCACCGGACCTGCTGGTGCCAGGTGCCATCGTCAGCTGAGGTGGGACAGGTGGGTCCACTGGGACCGGCCTTCCCATACATTCTGTGTTTAGGAGACTTTAATGACAATATGGGTTGGTAACAGTCAACAGCATTCCAAATTAGTTGTAACAGCATGCAGTAATATTCCCATTAACCCAACACACCAGAGTTCCAACAGTTGAACAGCAAGCATAACACATGCATATATAGAAAACAGTGAACATTCTAACAGCATGCAGGATTGATTGGTGGCAACTGGCCACCAAGATTGTGGTGTTTGAACATGCATCAAAGTAAATGCAGATATTTATAAACCAATAGGGCATATGTCCCAACAGATGTTTTGAGATTACACATACCCATTGAGGTGTGGAATTGCATTGTTTATGCACATACAGTAGGGTGTAAAAAGATCCCTCCATTAACAACTTATATGCACTTATAGTTTACACTACATTCCTATTGACTGCAGGTATATATCCCCTACATGTATTATTACACTAGGCAATGTCCATTACGTTGTGAAATGTGTTTTGCTAGTTCCTTATATACCTGACCTGTATCTGACATACAAACTGTCCAGGATGCAGATGCTACTGCTACATATTTATATATTTTATTTATATTTATATGTCTACATATCTGGATGTGTTCAGGTGACATTATCAGTTATATTTTAACAGCCCCCTACATTTCTAGCAGCACACTGACATTTCTGGTGAACACAATAACAAGCTACTCATGTGCCAGATTTACCTATACATGCCAGCCTTGAAACAACAGTTGCGCACTGTATATATGCTTAAGAGATACTGGCACTCCCTTCATCCACTTTCTATGGACCTACCCAAGTGTGGGTTGACAGTGCTTAATACAACACTACTATTTCTATACTGCAAGAGTGCATCAACATTTCGAAGAAAGTGACATGGACAGACTACAGGAGTTATACCTTTATTAATTACATTACACACTTTTCTAGTGGCTCTCTCATTTATTTGATATTACAGTGTATGCAGATGTCTTATTCAAGATGTATTATACCTTCATTTATGGTTTACAACACTATTTTTCAGGCTCTCTCACTTATTTTACATAACAGTACATGCAGACAGGTTATTCAAGCCTTATTATACCTTTATTATTGGGCTACGACACTTTTTGTCAGGCTCTCTCACTTATTTCATATAACAGTACATGCAGAAAAATTACTAACCTGCCTGGTGGCGCAGCCTTAGCAGCCTATCTGCATAGGCTTGCTGATTTGCAGCATGGATACCTGCAGCTGTGAAGTAAATGAAGTGATATTGAGACATATACCTATCCATACTATCGACTACACTAGCAATTTTTACATACTTCATTCCATGGCTACCTACACAGTAGTGGGGCATTTTGCATCCCACGGGCCTCCTGTATCCATTGGTTCAGTTGGTCCTGCTTGCATCTCTTCAGGTCTGCATGATGGTGTCTGACCTGCTCACCAGTTTGAGAGATGCCTGTGGCACTGATGAGTTCATGTGCGAGATGGTTCCAGGCTTCCACTTTGTATTCTGTGCCCTGGAACTGGCCCTGCATGAGTCTAGCATCATGATGATGGACGAGGAGCCAAACCATCACTTTTGACTCCTCAATGTCCCACCGTTGCACTCGGAAGCGAGAGACCTCTCTGACACCAGCCATTGCTGCCTGCAGATGGGAGCTACAACCAGTTATGGCAAGTATTCCCGCCTATGGAGCTTACATTTGCCTCATTTCCCGCACTAGTTTGTGATTGGCTGGATTTGAAAATTCTCAGCTGAGTGCACACCTGCTTAGCACTGGGTAAACTTTGATTAATATGCATATGTGTGTTGACAGTCCATGAACATCAAATGCTGTCATGGCTTAGTGGATCAGTACTGTGATTATGGTACACACTATCCCAGGTTTGAGGCCTGTCATTGCTTTTTATTTTACTACTGGCCTGAACTTGCTGAACTTTGCCCAACATTGCTCTACATTTACCAACGTTGCCCGATGTTGCGCTAGTTAGTGAGGTGCGCAGCTTTGCACAAACATGTTTTGTTTGCGCTAGTTGGCGCGATGTGCAGCTCCGCACAAAGCTATTGTGCTAGTTAAAGCACTGCTAAGCTATGAGCAATTATACTTAAATATGCTTAATACTGGTAAACTTTGCTTAGCAGTGCTTCACACTGCTTAAGATACATTACTTATGACTTTATCAGTATGCATGTCCATTTCACCTTCTTATGTATATATAAGATATCGTTCACTACTACATAGGCCATTTCAATGCATTGTACTAATATTTAAAAGGTAAATGTCAGGAATTAATTTTATGCACAGATTTAGTACAGAAAATGGGAAGGGGAGTGGTGGGACTGGAACCGGGAATGCCTCCTCTTTGTGCGAAGGCTCTACCACTACGCAATTGCTATTTGGTTTAATTTGGATATAAGTAGTTTATTATCCTCTTCGATGTCTGAACTGCTAACTGTAGCTAAGCAATGGGCAAACTCGCGCATACACGTGCAAATACAAGCAGCTATATCGGGAATGAGGAAAAAAAATGGTTTTACATTTTATTATATTTGTAAAGGGTTTGGAATGTGGGGGAGTGTAGTGTTGGAGATTTACACATTTGAGTGGACTCACTCATGTCTGATGGCATTTGCTGTTTAGGCACTTGCAGGGGCATGGATATTTGGGCTGCTTGACAGTCTGACACACCCCCTGCACTCGTGCACACTCCGTGTTAGCCCTAGAGTTGAGTCAGCGTGCCCTCATGCATATGCATGACACGCTCACTTCATACTCTTAGACTGCAGTCTCTGAGTAAGACTTAGTTAGTCTTACATGGAGGATTAGTGAATCCCGGCCAGAGTTTATGAACATTTGAATGATATAAAAAACATAATAAAATGATCTGGCTAGACATATTAATATTTACACAAATCATGTTTTTAAATTTGTTATACTTGAAAAGCATATTGAAAGTGGCAGGGGGGGTTCCCCTGGGGTTTATTACTTGAGAAAAAAGAGCTTGCCTGGCAACTAAGATTAAATACAGGTTATGCACCAGGCATTAATAGCACAATTTCTATCTTCTGTTTGTTAAGACTTAAAGCATATTTTAGATGATGTGTCTTAGACATTTTTAGATGTTTGTATTTATTTAATATTTATGAAGGTGATGTTTTTAAGGTTTGGATATTGTTTATTAAGTAATTTTGTACAAAACTGTTAATGTTTCTTTAAAATTTTTTGGCGGACTTAGTCACATGATTTGTTGCAAGTTTTTAAATAGTAGCTTCATTTACTATAGTTATCTGATGGTCTCTAAATATTTGTGATGAAAATACTTATATGTACATTTTGTTTGTGGGTTTGTGCAATCAAACAATTTTTGTAGTGTGAACCTTTAGCTTCTTGCACCAATTAGGTTTCAATTATTGTTAGCAAATTTGCACTGAAAGACACTGGTTTCAGTTTTAAGTGGGTGTAGTCCTGAGGCCCCAGTGATTATAACAATATTCTGCAGCTGTAGAGTGTAAAGTACGTTTGACTGTAGCTAATTTTCATTGTAACCTACAGCAGGAGGTTACATTTACTGTAAAATCATAAGTATAGTTACCTCTGAATAGTAAATTGTCAACAGTGGCATGGATTGTGAGACCGTAGCCCTTGCCTACAACATATCAATTGTTGGTAACAGGTGAGATTATACTATCATTTCTGATAGGTACTGCTATAGTCTGTTACCATAGATCAGGGACACATCTACATACCAATATTTATTTAACATGACTGAGAATGATTTAGTCATGTTTTCCTTGATTCTGTCTAGGAAACCACCTAGGGAAAGAATACCTTATTATTATTTTAACTAATGAAACCAAGCTGAATTCATAGATAGACCTGGTAGCTTTGGTAAGGAAAGTAAGAAGCATCTGTATTTTATTTAATTTTGACTTGTTTTTATTACTAAAATAATTGTTCAAAACAAAGTCATGCCCTTTTGCTTGTGTACATTTGTTCATTTTGTAATTCCAACAAAGTATTTTTGTTTAATTTACCTGTATATATATATATATATATATATATATATATATATATATATATATATATATATATGTGAGTTGTGTGTGTGTGGGTGTGTGTGTGTCTGTGTGTCTGTGTGTCTTACTGGTATGCATTTATTAATACAAAAGTTAATAGCATCACCAAATTCACTGTCAGTATCTAGACTGGCCATTATGATCTGTATCCCAGTCTGTTTTCATAAGAGATATAATTTGTTGTATCATAGTTTCCAGTGGTAAAATCCCACAAGGATGATTAATTTAATTTAATTATGAATGAGTTTGATTTTGCTGTTAGGCTAAAGATGATGGAATCCAATTCTGTGTTATTTACAAAGGTTGTATTTATGGCTGATGAACAGAAGGATCCTAGTTTTGTTAGCATGGTATTTAAGGTATTACTATATGCACTAAGCTGTTTTAACATAGCCAATTAATACTGGGGCATAATTTATTTGATGTTGAGTAGCTTACCCAGTCAATACTTTGACAGTAAAAATCCAATAATAATTGCATTTTCATTGATTTTTGCATCCTGAATTTTAGTCAAGTCTTCATACTCTGCAGGGGACATTTATTTGTTTATTTATTTATTTATTGGCATTTAATTACTTGGAAAGTCCAACTGGGTAGAAGCCCATTATCAGTGGAGGCTCTCAGAGAGCTACAAATTATTACAAAACATTAAATAACAATGTTGCAATCTTAAAAAATAAAAGAAAAACATGTGCAGTTTAATAATTATAACAAATTAGACATAATATCAAAACATTGGTTAAAATTTGATGCAAGATATATGACAATCATTTAATATTTAGAGAAATTTTAGACAGTTTGTAGAGAAACTAAAGGTAAGTTAATATATTACAATTAGGAATTGCAATATGAAGTGAGGGAAAAACAGGCTTATGGTATATTCAGACAGAAAGTCAGAGACGAGAATTAGTAACAGTAAGGAAGTAAATGAAGAAGGGAGAGTAAGGAGGTATAAGGAATAAGAAGGTACAGTACTTGTTCACATTTAGTGATATAGGTTATCCTGGTTTTGAGGAAGAACAGAGACAGTGTTTTAGCTAGGAAGTCTTTTAGAGTGGCTTTGAAGATGGGAGAGTGGGTATAGACCTGATGATACAGGTAAGGAGTTCAGAGTCTTAACAACCCTGTACGAGTATAGACAATGCTGAACAAATTTGCTAGGCTTGTAGACAGAAAGGAGTTTTTGGTCACTAGATCACAATGATTGATTGGGACATAGTTGGGTTGAATGTTTTTAAGTGCTGGACAGTCAGATGGATGCTGGGTAATTTTACAGGTGGTAAGAAGTTGTGCATGTTAGTTGATGTGACAGCTCTAACCAATTTAGAGTTTTCAGCTTTATACAGTGGTGGGTTCTGAAAGGGGTATGTGGAATGTTGCAACCTTGTTATAGCATTGTTCATGTTTCAATTTTTGTAAAGCCTGGAGGTTAGCAAGGAAGGGAGGATGGACGTAAGCAATGTATTCTAGATTGACATACAATACTATTCAGTGCCACTGCTATTATTTAGGGTAAAAATGCATGCAGTAGGTGCTAGGTAAATAATAAGGAGGCAGAGAAGGCAAGCACAAGAAGGCAGAAGACCAACAAAGGAGATGAGAACAGCAAAGAAAAAACTTGAGAGGCAGTTGGGCAAGGGAAAACAACTTACTTTTTTAACGTAAATAGTAAAACAAAGGAATAGAAAAGTTTAGGAGGAGATCAAGAAAAGTAGAATAAAAAGAGGTACTGAATGACTACAAATTCCCAGAACTAAACTTCTGTGTACCTCTCATAGCTTCTTTCTGCTAGCTACCAAACATTGGCATGGACTCCCACTTTACTTTAAAGACCTATCTTCTTACATCAAATTCATATCCTGTTGAAGAACTAGCAAGCTATACAAGGACATTGCAACAACATCCCCTAGCCACAAGTAATCCTGAACTGTCTGTCTCCTAGCTAATCCTGCTCTCTTCAGTAGCCACGCATAGCTCAGTCATATGCCTGTAAATACATACATACACTTATTAAAAACTTTG
The DNA here is from genome assembly GCF_019279795.1 of Protopterus annectens. Lineage (NCBI taxonomy): Eukaryota > Metazoa > Chordata > Ceratodontiformes > Protopteridae > Protopterus > Protopterus annectens. Next base: position 222,946,535 of record NC_056741.1, read on the forward strand.
TACTTACTTTCTCTCAGCCAAGTGGTATTAGTACTGTTACATATGCATCTAATGTCTCCATTTTTGTTCTGTCATTTATTACTCAGTTTTGTACTTCATTATTAATGTCTATTTGTAGCCTGGGCTGGACCTGAAATTGGTCAATTGTTATCAGTTCCATATCCCAGTAAAAATAAAATGCATGCATACATGCATACATGCATAATTCATACATGTGTGCATACATACATACATACATATGTACGTACATACACCACACACCACATACATTCATGTGTTTGTATATACATGCAGGCATACATACGAACACACATATATATACATAAATATATTCATACATACATATGTATATACATGTATATACATACAAATATACAGACATACATAAATGAAAAAATAAATATTTTGTTTTACTCTTTTCAAAGAAAAGTAAAGAGAGTAAGCTATTCTGAGAGAGAAATATAGATAAACTGTGACAGCAATGAACAGACACCAAGACAGAGGAGATTGAGAGTGACATAGTTTTCTTGAAGAAGAAATGAATGGGTACCTACCATGGCCCACAAATCTGGCCAGTGTTCTAACAGATCCTTGAGAAGGGATTTTAATAGTTTACTGACCTGTGAAAAAGATACTGAGTAATGAACAACAACAAGCATAGTACCTTTGATCAACTGGAGGCAGAAACAATCAAAGAAACTACATACCTGGTGACCTAACTGCAGTGGCAGAGAAACACACAGAAATAGTTATGAGTAAAAGGGAAATCTTGTTTTTTTTGAGAGAATAGCGGTCTTCAGAACAGCAACTCATACAGCAACTTGATTTTCCAGTTCAATAACTCTTAGATTTAATGACAATATGAATTTAAAATGTTTGCTTGTCTTTGTCTCTTTTTTTATCAATGACTTGATACTTGCTTTTCCATTCTTTTACACTTTTAATATTCGTGTAATGCTGAATGATCCCATAACATGTTTCTATATTATTTAATTAATTGTTGTCTTCAATCATTTATTATGATTAATTCTATTATTGATAGCACCTAATTTTAACATGTTCCTGGCTTCTGGGCATTTATTACAGTTTAGATTTATACTTATTTTTCCTGATAATGTGTATTTGCTTAGTTCTTAAAATAAGTGTCTATCAAGATGAGAAATTAATTTAACGTTAACTGATCAGGGAGTTGAACATTGTTTAGTTCATAATTTCAAGAGAGGCCTGTATGCTTTTCAGTTTCAAAAGAAACACTTTCCTGGACTTTCAATATGTTGAAAACCATGTATTAAAAAGGTAACTGTACTGTCTCCTTCCATGTTCTCTGGCATTCCATGCATCCTTAAGTTAATTTTCCATTTCCTGTTTTCTAAGTCATCAACTTTCTCAACTAACCAGTTACTTTGTTTAAATAAGATTTCTGTTTGTATTTCCTTTTCATTCAATCTTCATTCTTTGTCATTCAGTGAATTTTCACTATTAGTTAAATGAATAGCTAATTGCTGTACTCGATTTTTTGTTATTTCTCTTTGTTTATTACAATTATCTTAAATACATTATGTTTTTGTGCAACCTGTTAATGCAAAACAAGCCTTATTGGTTGTACTGCATTGGATCCTTGTGTGTTTAAAATCACCTTCATAGTGGTTTTCCTAGTTAAAAGCAAACATTGCCCTTGGAGTAAACAGGTAGTTACCTGTTTAGAAACTCATTCATGGCTCAGTGACAAAACTGCACACAATGCATGGTTCAATCATTAGACAAGGGTCAGTGTTTTCCATTCCTGTTTAGTTATTTTCAAAGACAAGTGTTAAATATTTTAAATTAATTACTGAAGTATGTGTATTAATAGTCCTTGGTTTTAGCGACATCTCTAATTTTGGTCCCCAATTTTATTTTGACACTACTGAGTTTACCAATATGTTGAGAAAAAGGTGGTAGATTAAAATCAACAAATAATGACATTCTTTATAGTTACAGTCCTCTTTCAAGTAAGAAAATTAATTTTAGTCCATACACTTTTAACATGTCACAAAACAATTTTCCTAATTTGAATCCTTTGCTGCTGAACATTTTGGCTTTGTCCCCAATTATAATGTTGAGAGGTGAAGAGCTATTACTGAAAATTCTTTGTTGCAGTTTTCTGTAGACTCAATTTCATTTCTTAAAATGTGTGTTGCTCTTTGAAAAAAAATGCACACTCATCTTGTCTGAAAATGGGACACATGCAGGTACCTTTTATTTTTCATTTATTCATTTCCAACTCTTGAATTCTCCATTTCTTGTCAGAGGCAGTTGGAAGCTAACCTTGTGCTCACTGGGTGTAAGGCAGAGAAACAGATCCTGGATAGGTCACCAGCCTATTGCAGAATATGCACACAGACACACACATTTACCAAAAGTTTGTGTACTTACTGGCATATCTTTGGGAAAAGAGAGGAAATCAGAGCACCTGGCAAAAAAAGTCACATGGAGATTGTGCAAACCTCACACAGAAAAAACCCAGTCTAAAAAACAAACTGGGGGACCAAGTGTTGTGAATCAGCACTACTGACCACTTTAACATTGTGTTATCCTCTGTATAAGGATACTTAAAATGGTGAAAACAAAAAAGCAATAATAGTGTTAGTTATCTGATAGTCATACTATCTAAATTTGAAAGAAGTTCATTAGTAAATTCTAACAGTTTAATTTCTTCTATTACTTATGTTATTTTCTGTTATTTTCTAGGCCTTTTCACGTGTAAAGCTAATCGCAAGTGGCAAGATAAAAATAATTCCAGCAAAATTCCTGACTGCATTCCAAGTATGTATTGTACTGAATTATGTATACTAGGTGCTGTTCTTAACCACACATTCACTTCACACATTCTACATGGTAACAACAGATTGCAGCTGACACGTGAAATATCTTCCTTGTTTGATTTCATGTTCCTCCAGGAAAAGGCAAGCTAACAACATTATCACAAGTGCTAGTGTTGTTAAATCCTTGTATTGAATCAGAAATCAGTGTGTAATGGATATCATAAGTTAAACAGTGATGAGATTCAAATTTTAATATTAAATGTGATGAATTAACTGTGAGCTTTGAAGATTATTAGAAATAACAGTTGATAATGCCATCCTAGAATTCAGGCAGACAGAGCAACCCTACTGCTTATGGAAGAGTGCTATACAGTGCCGCGCCATCAAATCATGATCTGCAGTTTATTCATCAGTTATGGAAATGGATGGACAGGTTGACAAAGTGGTCCTTATCTGTCCTAAGCACTTATTTTTATGTTTCTCTGAGACAAAGAGAACTCATTTGGTTAATATTCAACTGACAGATCAAAAAAATTGGAGTACATAGACAACTAAGAAGATGATGTCATACCATGATTGAAAATAAATGCTGTAAATATATAAAGCTGTTATTGTTATTTGGGGGAAAAATTTGTCTGAGCCTAGAAGCCCCTGTAACAAGTTCTCAGATTTTGTCTCACTGTAAAGCCAAGATTCCTAGTGCTGCGACCCTTCCATCAGTCCTTGCAAATGTATTTTGCAAAGACCTTTGTTATATGACCCTTGCTCACCTCTTCACTTGACAATTGCTTATCATACTACCTGCATATCTACTTGCTTCTGTTTTGAATACTCCTTCAGGAACACTTGTATAATAATGGTTAACATCAGATATAAATACCCTTTACAGTGGGAGAGAACAGCAAATTATTTTCTGAATTTCCCTTCGTACTGAATCTTACAATGAGATGGATTTACAACCACAGCAGTTAATATAGTTTGCTCAACCTTTTAAGATTTCTTCAGAACTGCTTTGAGTTAACACAATACTGAGCTTTGTTTGCCTAATGCACCTGTTCTTATATCTTTCAGTTCTCTGTTAGAATGTGTAATGCTTATTAGAATAATCTAAGAAAATTTTCAGATGTTTCACTGGACTAGCTCAAAAAAACATCTGTGGTTGCCTTAATAATGAATTAATTGCATTGTGCCAAACAAATTACATTAAAGCAGATGTTTTATAAACATTATACAAAGATAGTTTTTGAGGATGCACTGTAGTACACATACAGTAAAGTGAACTTTTTATTACAAATAATACAAAGGCAGCCTTGGTGGCTAAACACATGCACATACTTATTTATTTATGCTTTCTTTTGATAAATGGGTGGGTGAGCTGATCATCTGACCCTTTTCAGTTACAATCCAAGAGTAAGTACAAAGCAACGTATAAAATAGTACCATACAAAGTATATACATAAATAAGACAGTCTGAGAAGCAAATATTTGCAGTTATGAATTTTAAATATTGTGAAAAGTTAATTGACAGGTATAATAATGCATAACGTCAGTAAGATTTGGTAAAAGTGTTTCAGGTGTAAGCACTTTGTATTTGACGTGACAAAACTAGTCTTTTTATTATAGTAAGAGTATGAAGGGTCCTGTTTTGCAAATTGTCAGATATAAGAATGTACGTTAGTTTAAAGCGTTTCCTGAAAGCAGGAACACTCAGTTTTCTTTTGCAAGTGGTCTTTTAAAGACTTTTTGAATTCTAGTAATGACTGGAATTTTTTTATTTGTGATTCCAGATGTCAGGATGAACTGTAGGGAAAGATCTTTTTATTGCAGTTTTCAAAGCAGGTCTCATTAAGGTAACAGTGTTTTCTTTAGTATCCCTCAGGGAGTAATTTGGTTCCCTTATGTGTAGTCCATGGCTCAAATGAGGGCAGTAACCTTAGGAGTTTAACAAGCTTGTTCTGGACTAGTGTACTATCCAGGAGCAACAAGCTGGAATGCTTCAATATGAGTATTATCTTTTTTTCAGTTTCTTTCCAACTGAAATGAAATGCATATACAGGTTCCCATATTCTGGGAGGATGGGAAAGGAGCCATGTACATCTGATAACAACAAGTTGAAATGTGTTGTTGTGCTCTATTCATTCTTTCACATTTGTCCTAGTTTGACATCAGAGTGTTACCCTGAAGATAACTTGGATTTTGGTGTTAAGGCTGAGGAGGCATGTTGTTTATATATATATATATCTACCTGAGATGGTCGACAGGCCATATGATCGACACTCATTTGGTCGACAGTTCATTTGGCCAACAAGCAGATTTGCCCCTTTCCCCAATGTTGTGCGACCCTGGAGTTGATATATATAATTAGGGGTGTGTGGGGTGCACAGCCCCCCACATTGGGGGGTGTGGGGGTGAAGCCCCCCACATAAAATGCTTGCGACCAAATGAACTGTCGACCAAATGAGTGTCGATCATATGGCCTGTCGACCATCTCAGTAGACCCATGTATATATATATATATATATATATATATATATATATATATATATATATATATATATATATATCAGCAGCAACTTGAAATATATGACTATGGTCATTTCTCTTTTCTGTTTTATTCCCATCTAACATCATAAGGGTACACAGAAGGTGACTTTTTTAGGAAGTGTAAGAAGGAAGACAGTCATTCCAAATATGATTTATGTGCTCTCACAAGCATTTTTATTTTCATTTCATGGGTAGGTAACTACTGTTCTATCAGCTTTGAAAATTAAGTCTTGTACATAACTTCTTTCTTCCTTGCTGAAAAAAGTTTCTTCCCTTAGTCATTATTTTTCATGCTATCATCAGACCATAAGTTGTGGAAAAAATCTCTAAAATGCACCTGAGAGCATTTAGAAGCCCATAGCTTCTGATAGCCTATGACCCCTCCAACGGCCTGCTTAGTTAAGTTATTTTCTAGTCAGTTATTATAGTATGGTCTTGGCCGTTTTGGATGTGTTGAACAGGTATAGTAAAAAGCTGATGAGGAAGACAAAGTGTGAGAATAACACAAAAGTACTCAGAATTGTATGAGGAGGCAAGGATGGGAGGAAAATGGGGGGCACTGGGGTGTGTGCCAGGGAATGGTAGACAGCAGGGTAGGGAGTGCCACATAACTCTTTACCTAGAGCTAGGCATCATCTAATGCTACTCATGCAATCACCGCATACGTATATGTATTTTAAGTCACATTTCATCACCCAAACACCCCATAACTTCACCCATTACCTCTACCACTTTTTGACATTGAATATAAACTCAATCTACTTACGACCTTTAAAGGAAATTTTTATACAAAGACAATAATGGAGATAAATACTACATTGAGGGGATAATGACTGCTGGATGCACAGGATGAAATGATAACTTTCACTATTTAACTCACTGACACTGTTGTGCATAGGATAGTAGCTAAACAGATTCCCTTAGATAGTCCTTGCACCAGTCAATGTATCCAGATGTTTCAGGTGTTTTCAGCAATAAGTAGCTACTTTTTACACTACTGGCTATGTAATAATGTCCTCCCATGCATAATCCTTGCATGATCCAGTGAATCCAGACATTACAGGTGTTTTCAGCAATAAGTAACTATTTTTACACTACTGGTATGTAACAATTTCCTAGTCTTGTACTGCACAGGCCCATCTCACACAGAAATTGCTCCTTGCTGTGCTGATTGGTCATTTTGCCAAATTGGTGACCAAACACTATATCCTTCAATGGTTTATATTCCTTTAGTTGAACTTTTTCTCACTGACCAGGGAAAAAGCTGGTATTTGTGATCAGAACTTAACTGATCACACATACCAGCATTTTAAATGTACGTGAGCTTATGGTGCAGTGTGGATCTGGAAATCTGGCCATTCCCCAACGTAATGCAATCATGGAGTTGGTATACAATTGGCAGGGGGTGGGAGAGGCTGGTGATCGAGCATTTTTGTTTGATCAGTTGGCATTCGATGGTTTGATATATATATATATATATATATATATATATATATATATATATGTGTGTGTATATATATATATATATATATATATATATATATATATATATATATATATATACATGTATCCTCTTTGACATTATGTTTCCACAGTAGGCTATATTTATGTTAACACAGGAAATCTTCAAGGAAAATGAAATTGATCTTCCTACATGTATAGTAAAATTATAATAAAATTATCCACCTGACATACCTGGGTTGCTCACAAAATTCATTTTCATATAAAAAAGCTTCTGTACTCCATATTTGCTCCCTGTTGAAATATTGGGACTGGTTTTGCCAAGTCCTGAAATTGAGGAAAAAAAATAGACAGAAAAAGCAGAAGAGTGACTATCACTCATTACTCTTCTCCTTTGAAGTTGTTTGTGGGGGCAAACCCCCCCTCTGTACCCTCAAACTTATATTAACCAACTCCGAGATCATCATACCTCAGAGAAAGGCAATATTCTGGGAAGTGGCAATCTTGTACTTAGTATATCTAAGTCCTGATTTTCAGTTATTCGGTCTCCGTGTGTCAGGACCCAACAATGCAGGTCCTGACATTTCACTTATTCACCATGTTCCCACCCCCTGCAAATTATATACCAACTCCAAGACTGCATTACCATGGGGAATGGCCAGATTTCCAGATGCACACACTGGACCATGATCTCACACACATTTAAAATGCTGCTATGTGTGATCAGCTGATGTTTGATCACAAATACCAGCTTTGTTCCTGCTATGGTGATACAGGATTTCTTAGTATTTCAAAGTAACTAACCACCTGCAAATGCTAAAAAAAGAAAAATGCTTTTTTGTATAGATATTAATATACAGATAAAATGGCTTTCTGAATTAAAAGAATATTTATGATACTTTACCCAAGCATTGCAGAAATCAATATGTACCATACTGTGCCTTCAGTAGAAAATGCAGAACAATGAAAAATAGTTGCAGTGCTTAGAAAGATGGAACTGAAGTTCTCTTGGTTAATTAATCACATTTTTTGCTTCTGGCACTCATTATCCTAGACTTAATTCCATATACAAACCCTTGAACTCCTGGAAATCTTTTAGATAAAGGACAGAAAGGTACAACATGCTGCTGAATGAGTTTTATTTATGCCATGATTATTGCATTCTGAAGAACCTGTCAAATTTGAAAAAAAAAAACAGAATTGCACAAGGTCACATAAGGTCTTGCAAGTAGCTAAAACTTGGTTTTCTAATGGTGAGCAATTCTGTAATGACTAACTCATAATACACTCAATACCGTCAATCCTTTCAGCAAGGCCTGATTGCCAGAGTATATAAACACTCCTGATGCTACATCCATATGACTGACCTAGTTAAGCTCTAAATTCCTCTTTCAGATTTTCAGTATTTTTGGTGTAATATTACTGCACTCTGCACTGTTGGAAGAATGGGTATAGTTGTCTATACTGTAGGTACCTTCAGTATGGAAGGTGAACATGAAACTATGTATGTGATGGCTAAACATAGAAATTCAGAGATTATGACATATTGCAGTGCTTGCATGCATGCATGCATTCAATCTTTGGCCAAGGGAATTATCAGATGACCTATATGAGGTATTCAAACTTACATATACAGTTTAAAGTCACCCTTGGGGAATTTAATAGCTCATGTTAGAGTGAGTTATTGGAGTTCAAGCTGGGTGACAGATTTCTTAACACAGTTAGTAATGCAGTCTATATGTCATAGCTAAATTAAAATGGCCTTGCATTAATTTCCTGTGCTAACAGATCTCACAATAATCATTTATGGCTTACATGCCAACCCAGTAAAACTAGTTGAGCTTGTATGTCTTATATGTCTCCTGATGTAATTGTATCATGAGAAAGTACAGTATCTACAACTCTAACCTATGGCATGAGCTGAATGCTGTTAAACTGAGTTACTTTATGGACAATGCAGGGTATGATTACTTACCCTACAGATTTCATCAACATACTGCTTTCTCAAAAGGAAGGTTATTTGGCCTCTAGAAATAAGATACACGCTAAGCAGCTATCTTATAACAATTGTGAAAATCTCTAAAAGTTCAACTAAGGAAGAGAATTCAAGCAATGAAAGATGAAAAAGAGAATGGTTTGAATACAATCATTCTGTATTCATACGCCTTACAAATGAGCACAGAAGGGAAATTAAAATGTGAAAAGTTTCATTTATAGCTCATTGTGAATTCAATGCAGCTTAGAAAGGAAATTGACCAATTTATCAATTCTTTGGTAGGCCCTACAACTTGGGAGAGCCGACCGCCTGGATCCCCCATGAATCTCTCTCCAAGCACTGTGATTGAAAGGATGTTATGGAACTCACCTGAAAGGTTTTTGATTTATTAACCATCAGTTCACTAATCCACAAAACTAGATGACCTAAAGGTGAATGGAGAGATGGTCTATATGTGTCACTGATAATCCACATTGTACCAACAGTCCCAGAACCAGAGAATAGGCTTGGGAGAAAAAGTACCCAGTGACTTGATTTCTGTTTAATGTAGAGGAAAAGTGGCATTATGCTCTCTGGGCATAAATGCATAGAAACCTAGTTAATTTTCAAATGCTGTTGCTGATGTGTGCACGTTTTCTCCATACTTGTGTTGATTTTAAAAACGGAACCTTTGGTTCTCTGGTTAGCACCTATTGTTTCCATCTATTGCCTGTTATATGAAAAGTGTTTTTCCTATAAATATAAACATATATGGCTGAGTTAACCTGCAAAAATCTATTTTACCAGGTTCTGAGTCCATTTCAATGAGTATTACTTTTTATAATTTGTATATTTTTCTTTACTGAAGCTTTACATGATTTTAGATTAATAAACTGCTGCACTCATACATATGCTTTGTCATTGTCAATGAAATATGGGTGCATATATTTTTATAAGTCTTTACATACCAGTGTTCTTCTTTATTTATAATCTATTTTGCTTGTATGTATTTATAATAATAAGTTTTTGTATGCCTAATTATGTTTTTACTGTATCAGTCATTCCTGGTATCAATGTTGTCTAACCAGTATATTTTTTACTTTTGCAGCTTTAGTGTCACAATTTGTCAGTATGCACTGTTGTAGTACATAGAATACAGTGATTATATTTAAACTGGGAATAAATCAAGTTTTAAGTATTCTTCTGACATAAAAAAGGTGCTAAACAAAGTTTGTCAAGCGCTCTCAGCACTAATATGCTCACATTGTGTGCTAGAATATTGAAAAGTAACTACCGCAGAATAACATTAGAAGTATTTCACAAGTATAAAAGCTTCACTGCACGTTGCGCACACACACACACACACACACACACACACACACACACACACACACACACACACACACACACACACACACACAGTATAGCAGAATGAAGAGTCTAAAAAGCTTTTAAAGATATTCATTTATCAGTTCACTCTCTGTGTTGCAGCAGATTGTCTGAGCTTTTAACACATTTGCCCTCCTACCATTTTTTTAAACTTAAGTGGTAATACACTGGAGTAGCTAAAGATCCATAAACAACAAAAATGTATGGCAGGGTTCCCAGTTACACATACTTATTAATATATACTCAAAACAGAGTCAAGAAGTTTACCTTTCCAGCTTTGCTCTTGAGGTGAATCCCTTGAATCCATTTCTCAAACACATAAACAATTTGCTTATGATCATCAACCCTTCCATAAACCTCTATGTAATTCACTTTTAGTTCTATATTCTAAGTAAAAATACTGGTCATAAATCTCACATTTATTTATATATGTAGACTATTGCTGGTGTAGCAAGTGCAAAAGAAATGCATTTTAAAGAAGTTACATTATCCGTTATAGGCACAATGTAGAAAACTGTAAAAAATGTTTTATGGGTTAATGCTTAATGCCACTTCTAAAAAAGGTGTAAAAGGTGAAATGTAAAGAGACTACACTCTGAAATGAGATTGTACGTTCTAAATGTGACAAAGGAAAACAATGCAATGGAAGAAGTGAGATAATACTTTTTATGAAATCATTGATTTATGCATAAAGTAACAAAGTGTTATTTAGGAGGAAAGGCAGAATATGCAAGGTGCTATAATAATTTTCACTACAAACAGTATATAAACTGCTATCTAGGCTTGTATTCATTATATTTATTAACAGATGTTATACAGGCCATATTATATTTTATGTTTAGATCTGGACAGGGCAGTTAGCAAAAGCAATGCTTCCAAATGGAGTAATGTAATTTTACCTTGTTCCTTATGACAGTAGCTTCTAGGCTTAGTTTTGTCAGTGCTGATATAGCAGACTGCTGCCCTCCATTAGGTGCAAGATTAATTCTCTAATCTCATTTACCTTCTATATGATTTTTTCTCACTGTAAAAGATAAATTAGTGTGCCAAATAAGTTGCATTCTTTTTTCTCTCTGGCCAAATACTATCAAAGTAGGAAATGAGACATTGAATAATTAAGGATTTTTCTGTTAAATCAATGAACGGTTGGTTCTATATTAAGTCAGTTAATGAACAGGAATACAAACTGAGCTATTATTTTACCATTTTTTAAACCCACAGATAATAAGACAAGCGCCAAAATGGTTTGTAAAAATAAGTCACTTCTGGCATATAGAAATCACAAAAAATCATATTCATTTCAGAGTTTCAATATCTTACATAGTGACCATGCCTCTGGACCCCTCCATACTTACAAAAGCAATGTGACTAAGTCTATAACTCCCTGATAGATAAGATATAGGTATGATATTATCTGCTGCCAGATTGCCAGTGGGAATGCCCAGCAAAGCCAATAGCAGATAATTGCAACACACTGATGAGACATCTGTAGTGAAGAATAGTCATGGAAATATGGGTACTACCTGCACAAATACCTATGCCCTAGGTGGAGTGGGCAACAGAATACCCGTACTCATAGTGTGATGTCTTGGGATTCTGCTCCTAATCATTGTCCCTTTTATGGAATAAATAGATAAAAATTAAAAAAAAATAGTTGTTCACTGAAGTCAAATGACATCTCGAGGAACTAAAAGAATGTAACTATGTCATAAATCAAACTGATCTCTCCCTTCCAATTTAAAAGGATAAGATGGAAACAAGTAAGAGAGTCTGTCACTTCTCTGTCTGATTACTTCAGTCCTAGACGTGATAAATTACATCCTGTGCTCCTGAAAATGGATTCTAATCACTGATGTCTGGATGTGTGCTGATGCTGTTCTAGTCCCAATAAGCAAGTGACAAAGGAAAAAATTGATCACTTTTAATTATGTAAATCTTGCATTTCCTGGCCAAGCTGGCTCAAAACTTAATTGCTGCTAAAAATGATGAACTATGTATCAAGGTATGCCCTTCTCTTAAAATTCCAGCATGGGTGCATGTGAGGTTTACTATTTGAACTGTATAATGGAACGCATCATGTGTAATACCCTTCTGCAAGTATGAATAAAGGATTAAGAGATTGCCCACTGAAGCAAATTTCTGTGTCTCTCACTTTTTTTTTCCTGTTAGATTCAAACATATTTTTCAACTCTCTATATAGGTTGCTCCACTACTCATTGAAAACAAATACAGTGAGATTCTAATTTCCAGAGCACAGTATGGTGAACTTCAACTTCACAATTGCTGTTTTCCATTGGAAATTTCATAGGAAATCACAGCTGACACAGTTTTTATGTGTTGACCTGCAGTGAATAATTTATAGAGAGATACTTATCAAATCCTCATGTTTGTGTGATGGTGGAGTCCCTATACATTTGGGGTAGGTAAGGATTACCCCCATACACTTTGGAATGCATGGGATCCCCCTCTGCAAAAAATATTTGCATGGAAATTTTTCCTTGGGTTAATTTCCCATCCAGTTAATGTTTGGTGAGTTGGTTCTTTATGGAGTTGTAACTTTAGTCATATTGAAAGGGCTTTCAATATGACTTAAGTTACAGCTCCTGGTCTAACAGTTATTGATTATTGAGACTTGTAAAATAAATGCTCATTTGTTTGAGATGACCTGATAATATATAAAATAGAGTAAAGAAAATGAGCAATAACACAGACTGTGGTTACAGCACTATAGAGGCAGGATTTTTTTGCACAGGAAATAATCAGACTCAGCTCAGAACAGGTTCAGACAGTATGAATCTTCTTTATTAACTGAGCCATATGGCAACACTTGCTTCTTCTCAACAAAAACGCCAAGTTTAGAAAACATTCTTTTAAAATCTTGATTCATGAACAGAACACAAAACAAACCTCAAGCCAATGAGTAGAAGCTACAGACTTAAGTTTATGCACAATTCATCAGCTGTGCTTCTAGGTCTTGACTTTCTAAGTCACAGCTTTGCAAATAGCCTTCTTTCACTTTTGCTTGTTTCTCGCAGTCTTATATTCCACAAATCAGAAAAAACAATGTTAGTCTACCACCCAAAAAGATGTTATTTTTTCGAATTACTGGACAGAACAAAATCCCTTAATCACAACAAGCCAAATTTCCCAATCTATTCACCTATCCTCATGCTTCATTCCCTTTAAAAAGCTTAATTATACTCAACTTATGTTACTAAATAATGCATATCTTACCCCTTGCATCTTAAATAAAATCTATCCCAATACCTCCCCGGTATGTCCATTCTGTACTAACCAAAAAGCTGACCTCATCCATATTTTTTGGAGCTGTAATTGCATTTACAAATTATGGTGTTTTCTAAGGGTTTAACTAGACAAAATGGAGTACGAGAAGTCGACTCTTTCTTGGAAGTTCACTTAGCTGCACATCCCCCCACCTGGATTGTCTAACATGCAATTATGCTCCCTAATTTCTGTTTTTATGTTGATTAGATATTATGTTACTCTTAACTGGAAAGTCAGGTCTTCTTTATCATGGGATAGATTTAAACAGATAGCTGCTAAATACCTATTAGCTCACAACGACCTAATTCACACCTTGAAAATCCACTCTTATTTTATTGATTATTGGAAGATGATATTTGAGCTTATCTTATCTTAAGTTTAACTTTGTTTTTCATGTATTGTAAAGGATTACAGTTTTACATAGTTGTGTGCAGATATTATTTACTTGGTGTAAATTGTCTCTTTTGTATTGTTAAAATTGAATAAAGAGATTAAAAAAAAAAATAAAAAAAAAATAATGTCAGTCTAAATGACTCCCAGAACTTTAGCAAGTCCTCCCCAAAAAAGGAACTGTGCTAGAAATCTTGGCTATTGGATTAGTGCTCAGAACAATCCTGGTCACTGCATTAGGTTACTAGGTTAATTTCCTTTGCAATTTTTTAAGTATGTTTTATACAATGTAATATCAGATGTTACTTGTGGAAATATAATCCTAGAACAGCTGTAGCTCAGTGTATCTGGATCTATAATATATGTGTGGTCTGAAGACTATGTTGGGAAAATGCATTTGCTTTAATGTTGAAACTGTTTCCATCTACCACGATGGAATTTAGTTAAGAGTCTTGGAAAAGCTGGTCTTTGTGCAGGTGCCATTCACCTTCTTCACCATTTTACCTATACTGTGAGGTCAGGGTTATCACCTATGCATGTAGAAGACTTAAACTCTTCCTGAATATCTACCATATTGATGGCAGCAAGAATAAACTCTGTGAGGGCATCACTACAGTGTCATGCCATTTTCTGCAGACACGGCTCGCTTTCACACTCTTCAAAATCAAATGTCAGCTGTTTGTACATGTGCAGACTTGAAGCTCTTTCGTGTCTATATTATATTCTTGAAAGTCGACAATGTCGAATCTGACATTGTTGACATGAGAATATCGAACACTCAGAATCTCGAGTGTGTAAATGGAAATCTCCATAAGGGGAGATTTCCGTTTACTGCAAAAATAGTGCGGTCTCGGAGTTGGTATATTTAAGTAGTGGTGGGTGTGGGGGTGCAGGGGGGCTTGCTCCCCTTGTTAAACCCGTTAGGGTACTTTTTTTGTTTTTGTCTTTTTATAAGGTTGACGTTTAAAGTCATCGACCATATGGTGTCGACCATATGTTGTTCGATGTTTTCAACCGTCGATCTTATAATATAGACCCGCTCTTTCACCTGTCTCACACATTAGTATTCCAGCAGTTGTGTGTCTGAGAAAATATGCAGGTGTTTATGGCATTAGACATGGTATGTTTTCTTTCTCTGCAGTCAGACCTGCAATACTGTAGCCACATTTGGTATTTGGTGGTTCCTTCTCATTCATGAGAGTTCTAGATGTTAGTTTCATTATTTATATAACTCTGTGTAATCAGTACCTGTACATGCCTGTGGCAGAAGCTATCTTCCCGAGGTAATACTCTTCTGCCTTGTCCATCTGAAATTCTGTATACATTAAGAAGTTCTTGAATTAATATTACGACAGGAAATACACATCTTTTTAGTCTCCTTTATATAGTAAAAGAGATAGAAGTAAATTACTGTCCTAGTGGAATTTGCACACATTGCTTTTCAGTAACATGCTATTTTTCCCTTGTAATGCTTAGTGCTATCTCTAGCATCTTTATAATTTCTCTCCAATTATTTCACTTGTATGTTGTGGTTACTTGTTCATACTAGCTATTTGTAGCTATATCACTATAAGCCCTAACATAAAGCTCTAAACTGCCCATTGGGTTATCCTACACAACCAATTGTAAAACAAATGATTAACAATGTTTGATGTGCCTACGTTTGTAAATACATAATTATGTCTATTTTCCTTTTCTTTTTAGTATGTGGAAAGCCTGTAAATCCTGTGGAGAAGCACCAGCGGGTCCTTTCAGGGATGGCTGCTCCAGCACAAAGTTTCCCATGGCAAACTCTTATTATAAACAAGGGGAGATCGGGAGGTGCTTTACTCAATGATGAGTGGATAATAACAGCTGCACATGTTATCCACCCTAAAGGTCTGAATCCTAAGCAAAATATGTCTGACGTCCTACTCGATCTTGAAATTTACATGGGTGGGAATGACATTAATGAGTTCAATTTCACTAGGTATATTGAGGCAGAAGACATATTTGTCCATCCAAACTTTAATGAAGAGGAGCACGACTTTGATAGCGATATTGCATTAATCAAAATGAAAAAGAAGGTTACACTGAATGACGATCTTTTGCCGATCTGCCTTCCATCATTGGATGACAATGACATTTATGAGTCTGACAGACTGGGCTACGTTAGTGGGTGGGGAGTCACAGAAAAGCAAATATTGTCAAATAAATTAAAATATATAGGACTCCCCATTGTGAATCAGAAGACTTGTAAAACATCATATCAAGGTAAAAAAATAAAAGAACATGACCCGATATTCAATGAAAACATGTTCTGTGCTGGATACAGAGAGGGAGGCAAAGATTCATGTCAAGGGGATAGTGGAGGGGCTTTTACTATACAAAAGAATGGAACTTGGATAGTAGCAGGAATTATCAGCTGGGGCATTGGGTGTGGAAAGCCAGGCCACTATGGGAGTTATGTTAAAGTGTCCCAGTACCTTGACTGGATCAATGATGTTATAGAACAAAATTAGTATTCCAGGTAAGGGGTGGGAGATTAACTAAAAATAAGAATATCCTTATTGTAACATTCATGCATAATGCCACTAATCTCTTTCAACTCCAGCCACTGACAGACATTTGACTTTTTATGCAAGCTCTGTAATTATATGGGTGCATTTATTCTGTATGAAATGATTTATCAATATAGTTCAATTTTAATAAAAGATGCAAGACTAAGAAAGTCAATTAAATGCATTTCTTATGTAAATACTCAAGAATATAAGGTGAAATAGAACTGTTGCAAATGAAAATGAACGCATTACTATGTTATTAAATGAAAATGCACTGCAGATAAGAGTCTGAACTACTTTTAAATCAAATGTGGTTATTTATGAGTACCTAGCTAGAAAGGTCTGCAAGCTATGACAGAGTACAGCTCACAATGTATATAAAATAAAAATAATGCATTACCAGTTCACAGATCAAGATGTACCTAGCTTTAAACAATATGAATATTAAATTAACCATGTAAACCCCCCATTTAACACAACTGCCTTCTTCCAGGCATGATACGACAGTACAGTATGATTAAGAGACTTGCTCAGAGCCACACATTATGCCCACGAGACTCAAACTCAGGAATATAGGATGAAATTTGTTAGCAACGTGTAGCTTTAATCCTTTGCTCTGAAATGCCAGACATATAGAGGAATTTAAAATGGATACCAAAATGGAAAAAAATAATCGAAGCAAGCTTTTGCAACAGCTAATAGCCAAGGAACAGGTGAGTGTCTAAATAACATATAAACAGATAACATGAGGTGGTATTTACGTAAAGTCCACAGAGACTAGAACTTTTACTGGGTGCATGGAGAATATGTGCCCTACCTTGCAGTTTTTCACACAGTAGACCACACCATGACACACACACACACACACACACACACACACACACACACACACACACACACACACACACACGCACACACGCACACACGCACACACGCACACACACACTAACATGCAGATATGTATGTGGGTCACTGAGCATACTCTTTCACAGCATCAGTGCAGTAGTTATGGGGAGGAACAGTATGCAGAGCTTCAACATCAGTTGTGACTAGTATTGCCTCTGCTTGTATTTTCATTTCTTTGATTTTTTTCCAAGAAGTTGAACGAGTCTAAAATGAAGGAGGGAGCACTCCAGACAAGCGCTTTAATCTTAAATCCCATATAAATGGATAAAGGCTCAGTGGGCAGAGGGTTGTCCACATTTTTGTGAGATTTTTGAATGTCAAAAAATGGTGTATCCTCAGATGATGGACTGTCATAAAGCTGAAAATGAAAAATCTTCAAGAATTCCCTCTAAGTTTACCTAGCTAGTTTGATGTCAATGACCTTGTAAGATTTTGTGACCTGTTTAATATCCACTCTTTTGCAGAAATTCTAATTCCATAGAAACACTTCAAATTTTTTGATTGCTTATCTATAAGAGAGTAACATTTATCTGTATTTTCAATAACAGAAGCAATTTTTGGAAATAATCTTTTAGTTTAAATTCACAGGCATTAAAACAGAACAGTATTTTCTCTCCAATACTGGGAGTAACAGAAAATACAGTCATCAAGTCTGTTTTAGTAAGTTAATATAAAGTAAAAGTCAACACACAGATTCTTTTCATAACTCAGTACCTTTTCTTCAGTAAACACAGGTTCAGCATTTCTTCTGCTAAGCTTCTCCCATTTTTTGGTTAATAACAAGTGTACTTACCAAAGGTACAGTTATTTGTTACTTCATCACGCAAGCAGCATAACTCAATCTTTCTCTGCTTAACACAAGCAAGGGTAAGAGTAAATAACTTCTATTCCATTCATGTCTTAGACACAGCTTCCAAATTTTTATTTACTGCTATAGTGCCCTATCTTATGGATATCCTGCAGACTGTTTTGACTCCTCTCCTTAACTCTATCTAAGCCTAAAGGTCAGGAGTCTACTTCCTTAGGGTCAGATACCCTGAAATAGCACTAAAGGCATTCAGCAGTGTGTTTCCCTGCCTCTATGGCAGCATGCTTCACCGACATAGTGCCTGCCTTAGCAGTCAGTATGTCAAATAACCCCCCCCCCACTCCAAGCCCCCAGCAAAGAGCCAACAGTTCCAACACCACCAGATAAACTGCAAGAACAAGACTACCCATCCACACTTCACAGACTGCAACCAGGACAATTGTGGATCTTGAGGTTAAAGGGCTGTAAGGTCAAAGCCCATCTACAAAGTTCAAAATTACAATATTTCTGCCTGTCAAGTCATCGCAGAGGGGCATGGTCAGGGATTAGAATAAACAATCTACCTAAGAGATAATACTTAAGAGAGGTCAATGCCCATTTTATGATTGACATGCCAAGATATTCTTTCTCTCTCCATCTAACTGTATATATAGGTGGTTAAAGGCTTGTTCTGCTTCAGCTGTTTAACTTTCTTAACCTTGGCCATGTCAGTCAGTGGCAAGCAACGGTAAAAACATAGAAATACATTTACTTTACTAGTAAGTCAGTCCTTTAAAAGCCTTAACCTGTTTCTTAGTGGTTAGTGTTGTCCAGTTGTGTACAACTTTAAATTTTTCAGTGTGTAGTGTCACTAGCCCTCGACCTAATACATAGCCAAATAGAAATATTCTGCCATGCTTAATGTATAGTTAGCTCAGTGACCCCCAGCTTGACACAGGTAATTAGGATGACTTGAACTTTAAGGACATGCGATCCTCCTTTCTTAATCATCAAAAAGTATTCATCATCCAGGCAGGCTGCTAAATATCCATCGGAGAGTCTAACAAGTTTACCCATTAGCCTTTGAAGAGTTGCAGTACTCCATGGACACCAACAGGCAGGATTCTGAAGTGAAAGTGTCCATCTGCTGTGATCCTTTAGATTCTCAGATTAGTGGAATTAGCCACCAGTCACAAAGTGGACAGCAATGTAGCATTCTCCAATTTTTAAATCCCTTCATCTGCTTGGGACATGTCATAAGAATCACATTTAGATATGCAATTTAATTTTCTAAAGTCATTACAAAAACATATAGGTCTACATGGCTTCAGAGCAATACAATGGGACTGTGATACTCATCTTCATTCTTTTTTGTGACAACAAGTTTAAGCATTTTTTTATCTGTTCTTTAACTGCTTGGCATTTGGATTCTGCCATTTGCTAGTTTCAGAACTACACTCTGTCCATCTATAGTTTCTGTGCTGTTTTGGATTAAACTGGTTCTACCAAGCAACTCTTATTTTTGAGTGCAAATTCCTTGATGTCATATCTCTGATACATTGACAATATCTTCCCTATTTTGACTTCAGGTTGGGCGTCGGGCTGGCAACTCGACACCATAAAAAAAAACTAACTGCCAATCATTAGCGGACTGGAGATCTGCTGTGGCGACCCCTAACCGGAAAAAGCCGAAAGACAAACAACAACAACAACATGCTGTAGAATTTTTAAGTTCTTCTGCAAATATAGTATAGAAACTTCAGTATCCCTCCAAAGCTTCAGAACATTTAAGTAATATAACTGCTCGGGTTTCCTTTTTCAGAGTTTTCACACTATAATTTCCTTCACTTATTTTTTCTACCATTTCAAAAGGTTTTTGTCAGTTTGCAGTGATCTTGTTTTCAGAAGAGTGTAGTAATGCAAATGTTTCCTTGTTTGAAGTCTCTGTGAGAGAAGCCTTTTATTATCTTCCCACAGTTGTGTCTCCTGTGCCCTCTCTCTCTCTCTCTCTGTATATATATATATATATATATATATATATATATATATATATATATATATATATATATATTCTCTTAGTATAGATATTATAGTTTACCTGTCTTGTATGTCTGAAAATGCTCTGTGACACATTCAAATGGGGTGCTTTCCACCTTCTGAGTTTCTTTTGATATACTTAACAAGCCTCAAAGATGCCTGCCATGTTGCAGTTCATATCCAGTGAATCCATTTGACATTTGGGGTACTCTTCTTACAGCAAGGAGATGATATGGAATCAGCTGGTCCCATTTTCTCACATCCACTTCTATAGTCTTTTGTAACATAGACTTTCAAGTTTTATTAAACCGCACAACTGACCCACCTGTTTGATGGTGGCATATAGATGTGTTTAGCTGTTTCATTAAAAAAAATTAACAAAGTTCATGGAGTACATTGGACATATATGAGGTTCCTTGGTCAGTAAGAATATCTTGAAGAATTCCTGCTCTAGGAAAGTACAATACTGGTTTGTTTGCTGTGGAATTTGTACTGACTGTTCATGGTGGGGACGGGGTACTGTCTCAGGACATCTTGTTCCATGAACAGTAATTACCATGATATACTGATGACTGTTATTCAACTTTGTGGATTCACAATGTCCATTGCTACTCATTATAATGAGATATCTGCAATGATTAAGGGTGTCAAAGGATTCCTAAACCCTGTCTGGATACTGTCTTTTGATATTCTTGTCAAACTCACAAAAAATGTTGTAATAAAAATCTAACTAAAATCTTAGCATTCTGTAATAAAATCTAGCTAAAACCCAAACATTTGTCTTCTCCATACATAAATGCTCAAACAAAACGTGGTTATGTGCTAATTTCTTTGCATGTGTTCTAAAAATCCTTGTTTCAAATGACTGGCTCAGTATCTGTTATTTGTCTTTTGTTACCCTTTAGAACGGGCCATTTCTTAGTTCAGTGTGTAGTTATGAAACTTCATATAGGACACTGGAAGAAATAACATATTGCCTTGATTATTCCTCATAAAATGCATAAAACTGATACAGTAATGGACTAGTGAAAGCAATGTCATTTGTAAACTATGGTGAAGAGAGATGCTACAGAAGAACAGACAGAAGAAAATCTGTCTTAGAAAGACATTGAACTTAGTCTCACAAATGGGCAGAATGGATAGTATGGTAGCTGCAAATGAGACGGGAGGAGCTCAGGAAGGTAAACCCGGACTAGTAGACTCTACCTATTATGATAATGGTGAACTTAATACTGGACGAAATATGTAAAGTCAACACAAAGCTTGGTAATTTTATGGAAAGAATAGCATCTAAAAATGTAGAGATGGAAATGCTCTGCTAGAGTAATCCAAGTCTATTTTAAACTACAGAGAGAGCTCAAAGAACTGAAAGCAAAGGTAACAGGCTTGAAGTATCTACAACACAGGTACATATGGAATACATGGTAAAGAAGAACAACAATGTTATAGGTGCTCTGGAATGAAGAGAAGATCAGAACTGTCTTACTTTTATTCATTGCGTCTAGCCTGTTGGTCAGTGCTAATAGATGACTCAGTAAGGATAAAAAGAGCACAAAACACGTTCACTCCCAGAATGGATATAATTAACAAGAACCCAAGGTATAGCCTGCTCAGAATTTAAACTTTAGAGATGAAAGACTAGATGTTAAGGATAATTTGAAAATCCAACAAAAATAGCAATAAACCAGTGTGAAATTCCAAATATTAACTAAAAATATATGGTGACCTCTCTCACATCAGATGGACACCACAAAGAAATTATACAGCAGCAAGCAATTTATTAAAATAACATTTGGTGATTTTGTCCATTGTGGGAACAGTCCAGGGACTACAAAAGAAATAATATCTTCACAACTCCCTATTTAAATAAATACAATTTATAACAGATGACATTCAATTTGAAACATTTTTTAAAGAAAACCCATTGAAAAAGCCTTATGTAAAATCATTAAACATTGCCTATTAAATACTGAATATTATTATGGTACAAATTTTAACTATTATAACAATCATAAAATATTTGATAGATTTAAACTTATTAATGTTTGGTAGCTCTTAATCTTAAAATGCAGTTAATAGAGATACAAACATTAAAACCTGAAAGGGGTGGCTGTATTCAGTTTAAACTGCTACAAAAGTTCCCTGTATTCTTTTTTAGACTATTAATACCTCTCCAAATTTAATGGAACATTTTCTAATATAACAAAAAGAAAGTCAGCAAAGGTGGGGCAAACAAGTGAATGCTGGAGTACATTATCCATATTCCCTCATAATTATGCTCATATATTCTGTTCCTGAATGAATGCTCCCTACATAGGAACAAATACATTAGATAGAAAAGATTAAGTCAATTAAACTTAAAGATATTCAATTACCTTCTTGGGCAAATTTTTGATGTAATCAAATTATTTAACATCACTGTGTCACCTTTACTTAATAATGCACACTGTTTGCAACTCCATTTTTGTCCCACCTTTAATTTTTGTTTTCTTATTATTAAAAACTCCACCTTTCTCAAAATAACTTTTCAAATGTTTGTTTCTTATAATAAAACTGACTGCATATAATTCCCACACTTGAAAATATTACAATTCCTGATAACAATATTTTAATTTATGTTAATTATTGCCATATTGCAGGACCATTCCCCTCTCAAAACCTTTATTTGTCATTGTATACTTTTTATTATTACTTGAGTATTTTTTATTTTTGTTAAGAGTCTCCCAAAAAGGGTTAAAATCAATATCCCCATCCATTATTAACTTCCACATTGATCTCATCAAGCAGTAATTTCTGGTATGTATATACTTGAAACATAACCAAAAGCTTATCCCTTTCAGTCTAAAAAAAAAGATCATTGTCAGAAACCATCCTCACTGTTCTCATAACTGACCTTTCACTAAACTTTTATATATTAAGGGGTGGCAACTATTATAGTGGTGGTAGTTGTTGGAAAATGTTGGCTTTCTATAGATGTTAGAAGAAAAACTCTGTTTTTCTTTATGATCATCATGTCCAGATAATTAACATAGTTATACCTATGTTTATAAGGAAATCCTAAGAAACCTGTCATTTGTCCAATATAAAACATAAAATCCTTTAATCTATTCTTGGAATAATTCCATCAAATGAAAATATCATCAAAGAATAAAATGTAAATTTTCCATTATTTAACAAAATCAAAATTACAATGTACTTTTTCTCCCATATTCACAAAACCAGATTGGCATAAATGGGGGTCACTGTATACCCACTGCAAGCTCTTTAATCTGCTTATAGTATTCTCCATTAAAATATATAAAAATGCTAGATAAAACTAATTCCATCAAGTCTGTAAAAAATACAATGCAATGTATTCTTTAAACTTATTAGAAACACTAACTATCCAAACCAATACCATCTTCATGGGTGACTTTAATTACCTCACTATTAACTGGGTATCCTATGCGACAACAATGGTACATGCACAAAGAATCCCAATTCCCTCACTATTAACTGGGTATCCTATGCGACAACAACGGTACATGCACAAAGAATCCCAATTATCTCACTATTAACTGGGTATCCTATGCAACAACAACGGTACATGCACAAAGAATCCCAATTACCTCACTATTAACTGGGTATCCTATGCGACAACAACGGTACATGCACAAAGAATCCTAATTACCTCACTATTAACTGGGTATCCTATGCGACAGCAACGGTACATGCACAAAGAATCCCAATTATCTCACTATTAACTGGGTATCCTATGCAACAACAACGGTACATGCACAAAGAATCCCAATTCCCTCACTATTAACTGGGTATCCTATGCGACAACAACGGTACATGCACAAAGAATCCTAATTACCTCACTATTAACTGGGTATCCTATGCGACAGCAACGGTACATGCACAAAGAATCCCAATTCCCTCACTATTAACTGGGTATCCTATGCAACAACAATGGTACATGCACAAAGAATCGCAATTCCCTCACTATTAACTGGATATCCTATGGAACACCAATGGTACAGACTCAGAGATTCCTGGATTTTGTAAACACAAACTCCCTTGACCAGATAGTCAATACACCAACCAGGGGTGCAACCATACTGAATCTAGTCCTCACTAATATGGGAGACTGCTGCACACACCCTACTGTAATGTCTTCCCTGGTAAGGTTAGACCACAAAATGGTCTCCTTTGAAGTAAAAATAAAACCTGAACCCACAGATAATATTCAGGAACTACTCTAAGTTTAACCTCCTGCTATTAAGCAATAAAATGGCAAAATTTTAAGCCCCCTTAAATCCTAAGAAAACTGCTGCCTATGCAGAACTGTTCACAGAAAACATGTACAAGCATGTTAATGGCTGTATAGAGGAAGCTGTACCTACCAGGATGAAGTACAGAACTAACTCAAAAAAACAAGCCACTCTGGTGGAATAACAAAATCAATAGGCTGAAGAAAATCATGGCAAAAATTAGGAGGTGCAGCAGACAGCAAGATTAAAGCACTATCATCAAAATAAACAAACAACTCAGAGGACAAAATAAAGTCTACCAAAGTCAAATTTGAGGTACTTTTTGCCACCCAGGCCAAAGACAACCAAAAGCATTCTTTAGCTATGTCCACAGCCTCAAAGGCAATACACAGTTGTGTGCAGAGGTCATTATAAATGGAGTCACCTGTAATGAGCCAGAAAATATAGCAAACCTCCTGGCTGATAAATTCAGTTTCAACTTTAACCGTCTCTCCCCTTCAACCTTCCCTCAAGAAATACCATCAGATATAACTCCCCCTACTATCACTACAGAAGAGGTCATTAATGTTCTCTCTAAGACCAAGAACAGTGCATCAATGGACCCAGATAATATCCCAGGATGCCTTCTAAATAGCACAAAACATGACCTATCAGGACCTCTGGAATTACTATTTAACTCTAGCCTCCAAACAGGCTTCATGCCTCATGAATGGAGAACAGCAACAGTAATCCGTCTACACAAAGGTGAGCCAACTACAGACCCTGGAAACTAAAGACCCATAAGTCTCACTAGTCTTATATGTAAAGCCTTGGAAATAATTATCATGTGAATGACTAATACATATATAGTACACCTGCAGACACTGGACTCAACCCAGTTTGTTTTTTTCAAGGGCAGATCATGCCTGCTCAACCTGGTGGACTTCTTTGAGAAGGTAACCAAAGCAATGGATGAGGGAAAAATGGTTTGCACTGCCTACCTAGACCTGACCAAGGCATTTGACACAATACCCACTCAGGCATTGTTGACAAACTCAAGAGGTTAGGTAAAAACTCATATTTCACCTGGTGGAAAGCCAACTGGCTCACAGACAGGACCTAGGAAGTTAGAATTGTGGAGTCCACCTCTACAAAGAGGGCAGTCACAAATGGAGTCCCTCAGAGAACTGTCCTTGGTATGTTCCTTTTTTGCATTTTCTTCTCT
Organism: Protopterus annectens; assembly: GCF_019279795.1. Classification (NCBI taxonomy): domain Eukaryota; kingdom Metazoa; phylum Chordata; order Ceratodontiformes; family Protopteridae; genus Protopterus; species Protopterus annectens. The sequence continues at coordinate 222,972,110 of NC_056741.1, forward strand.
GAAGTCAAGGCCAATGTCAGTGGTCTCTGGCTGACTAAATCTGCAGATAATTGCAAATTAGGAGCTGTCATTGAATTCCACACTGACACAAATGTTCTCCAGGAGGGGTTGACACAGACAAACAACTGGTGCTAGAGCCATGGACTAAAACTAAATACCAAGAAATGCATAATAATGTCCTTTGGGAAGTCATCCACCCCTGGTAGCTATCATATTGACAACACACCACTTAGAGTTGACCCAGTAGTCAGGGATTTAGGGACACACATATATAGTAATCTAGCCTTTGATCATCACATAAATACAGTAGTGAGGAAATCATTCTATGCTGCGCAACTTATAAACAAAGGTTTGGCATCTATGTCCAAGGAAGTCATTGTTCCATTGCATCCGGCATTCATCAGAACTATCATTGAGTACAATGCCCACTTTGGTAAATACCTAACAAAGCATATCCAACAATTGGAATGTCCACAGAGGTTCCTCACTAAAAGAATACAGGGTGTAAGTAAAATGTCCAGTGCAGGCTACCTCAAGGCCTTATCCCTGTATTCTGTCTCCTACGGGCTTTTGAGGGGAGATCTATTCTTGGCATACAGGGCATTGTCATATCCCACTCTGATGGACCTCCTGTATATACACAAAACAAACAGCACCAGAATTACTTGTTCTGAAGACTTAAACCTTGCTTGTGTATAAATAGGACCTGCTGGAGAGACAGTTATGTTCACAGAGAGTACCCTGTCTATGGAACAGGCTCCTCATCCATGTGAAGCAGAGTTCCTCCCCACCCAGTTCAAGTGCAACTTGCACAACTGGATGGATAACAGGAAATATATCCCTGGTTGGGCACCTATGTTTCTAATGGACACAGGCAACCTGTAAATGGTTCATCTCCTAGGCCCCTGCTTGTAAATGTTCCATCTCCCAAACCCCTGCTTACACTTATCAAGGGTATCAGAACTTGCCAGATATTTGGGATGCATGGCTATGTTTAAAAAGGCCCTTGTGGTCATTAGCCTTGTAAACACCTATGAACCTATGTGTAAAAAGGAACATTCAACTAAAGCTTCAGGCAAGTCCTTCATCTTGAGGTATACCAGAAAGAAAATGAATCATATCTATGCACACAAAAATTATGCATTCAATCAATGGTTTGTTCTCAAACTTTCCCAGGAAATGACAGGAATCATTCAGTATATAGGGATATTTCATATACAAAGATTTTAACATCCTGTCAAGATAAACTGCCAATGGATAGATTTCCATTCCTTGGGCTGCAACTATAGGCTTAAATAGTGGACTTAATACATTTTTATATATTTTAAGAATCCCAAAAATTGAGGGATAAGTGAATTGTGGTAATTAAAAAAATGTAACATGAAAAAGTAATCATATCTATTAACAATCATATAGAAATAAATCAATATTTCTGTGTTCCATTAATTTTATTATGAGAAACATTCTTACACCTATCATTATCTTCTAAAAGGTTGAACCTAGCAATTGTGTAATACATCATATCTGTTATTACAAGCCCTCCTCCTTTATTAGGTTTTATAATTCTGGTATGTGGGTAATCCAAAATAGATTTTTAACAAGGCCCTCTCTTCTTTAGTTAAGTTGAAAAATACCTTTTACTCTAACTGAAAGCTTTATAAATATCCTTCTTGCATGCTTTTTCAAATGAATGAATAATTATATTTGGGGGATTGAAAATACTTTTTCTCTTAAAATGGGCATTAACATTCTCTGCATTAGTGGTTGAATCTTTAAAGTGCCAAGGTCGTTTCCTTATAAATAACTTAAAGTTCAATCAATAAATCTGCAGTATCTTTTTGTTGTTATTCAGGAATGAGTATAAGGCCATTTTCATAGAGATTGAAGTGATCACCTGTGATATTAAAATTATTATAATTAAAAATATTAAAACCATTATAGCTCAAAATTATCCTATTGTAGCTTGATAAAATAGGACAGTCTATTAATACTATCATTTCCCTCTCTTCTTCCTCTGTTGGATTTTTTTTGCCATTTTTGTCCTCTTTCCCAAGCCCCTTGGTGCACCACTTATCTCTCTCAACACTGGGTTTTATGTTGCTCATAAAGCTGGGATGTTCCTCACAACATTTGATCATCTTGTAAGCCTTTCCAATTTGCATGGGGGGGGACTCTAAAGAACTTTTAAATGATGAGACTCGGTTACAATTACTACTATTACTATTAACAGGTAAATTCATTCTTATCTGGTAAGCACAGAACTATTTTGCTTTCTGTTATAGCTGATAAAGGATAAGCTTCCTATTCTCTAATATCTCTTAAAACTTGTTCAGTTATCTATCATAAATAGAATTACATTACCTGTAAACATTGTTTAATGCCTTATCAAAAGTGTCCTTGTAAAATGAAAATAACAAGTCATTTTAATATTATAACCAAGTTTATAAATATCATCCATTAATTTGCCCATACATTTCTCATTATCCTGGATCAAAAGTCATATCAAATTTAAACCATGCCAATCAAACATCTTGATCAAGTCTTGCTGAAACTGCAATACCTTGGGAAATATTCATAACTGTAGGCCCCTTGGTACTTGTTTTACTTTTAAACCATCAGAAAAGTTTTGTCTAGCACCAAGCTTTGATATTTTAGAAGTTTTTTTTCTCTGATGGCTCAAGTATTGACAAAAAACAAGGTTTAAAAACAGTTGTTTGTCTCTGAAAATGTAAAACATTTTTAAAAGCAGTTCTTTCATTAAAAATCTGCATTGTCATGAATTCTAGTTATTATTCATTTTACAATTGTCACAAGGAAAGAAAATTGTTACTAATCCTTTTGGCATCCCTTCTAAATTTCACTTAAGTTCAGATACTTCAGATTTAGATGATTTCCTTCTTCTAATAACTTTCTCCCATCCGTCTTCCAGTCTGTTCCACATAAAATAAGTTGTGTAGATGCAGTGATTACAATTTCCTTTGTAAGTAAACCCAAATGTTTTGTGCTGTCTTGTGAGTTTCATGAGATCAAGAGCAATAATGGCTTTAATATTAATTATAACAATTTGGATACCACAGAACACCACTTTAAGCTCTTCAAAGAAGGACTTACATACATTCCTCAAGGCAACAAAAAGATCATGCATATTTATTAATTGAACTTAACTTGTTGACAAGGGAACTTAACTTGGATTGGCACTTTACCAGTTACCAATACAAAGAATGTTGTTGTTAAGAGAAAAAGCATTTTCAGTATCCCCTCTAAACATAATTATTTGATGATTTGAAAAGGCATGTGAGAAGGATCTCTCTTTATATAAAATAATAAAAAGAATAAACGGTGAAATTTAATATGATGTAAAAATCCTATTAAAATATTAAAATCAACAGTTACTTGTTTGCATATTTAAAATGGGCTGCAAAGGAAACTAGATATTTTCCAACTTTTAGGACCTGAATTTCATATTTAACATTGGTTCTAGCCTGAAGGATAGCTTTGAAAGTAACAATTGGGTACAAGATAATAGAAATAATCAGAAGAAAGGAACCATGAAATGTGGATGCTGTGCCCAATGTCCATACATTCTTGAGGATTGTAATATAAATTTAGAGAATACTATGGTCCAAAATTATATTTATGAAAGGAAATTGTCAGACTAGTGGAGTGTGGGCAAAACAGAGAGAGCACTATGGAAAATAATTTATGAACACTTACACCAAATGAGTAAAAAAAATGAAAATAATGTATTGCATAAATGCTCCAGAATATGTTCTAGTCTTAAAAGGTTTGAGTTTGGTATTTTGGACCAAATAAAAGTTAATCCAAGAGGAGGTGACACAAAAGGGAAGCTTGAAGAAATGGAAGTTAAATGGCAACTGAAGTTACAAGCCTCATACCCCCCAGGAATAAATTAAAACATTTCTTTCCAACTCATTTTAAATATGCAAGCAAACAACTGTTGATTTTAATATTTTAATATGATTTTTACATCAGATTAAGTTTTAGTGCCTATTATTTCTTATTTTTATATAAAGAGAAAAATGTTTACATTTCCTGGTTTGTACCATATAAAATGACATTTCCCTTTAAGATGAATGCAAATTAACTTTAATTGATGTTTTGATAAGGTATAAAAAGGTGATTTTAGCAATGATGAGTGATTCTGAAGAAGTCCAACTTTAGAATGGATGAAACCTGTTAATCCAGACAATTTGTAACTGTTTTCAGTAAAATACCTATGTGTTTTTTATTTATAAAAAGTAGTTAAAAGAATCCATTCAGTTTTGATTGGAAGCATTATTTCTGGATTTTTATGGTGGTTTTATAACACTTCACTTGGGGTTTTTTTATATGAGAAAAATTCTTATAAAGCCTTCAGTGAGATTAAAAAGTATATTTTCAACTTAAAGAAGAGAAGGTCTTGTAAAAATCTCTTTCAGATGATCCAAGTGTTAGAATTATGAAACCTGATAAAAAGTGAGACCTTGTAATAATGGATATAATTTATTACACAAGTGCTGTGTTCAACCTTTTACAAGAAAATAATAGGTATAGACAAGTTTCCTGTAATGAAATTGATATGGTACATAGAAATATTAATTTATTTGCAAATGATTGTTAGTTACAAGGTGCTATCACTTCTTCAGTTTATATTTTTGCACTTACCACTAATTCTGTTATCCCTTAAATTTTAGGATTCTAAAATATATTAAACTGTATTAAGTCCATCATTTAAACCTATAGTTGCAACTTAAGGATTGAAAACCTGTCCACTGGCAGTTTGCATTGACAGGGTGTTATTTTTTTGGGTCTATATTGAATCAGCAAATGCTTAAAAAAGTGAACGCTGATTCATCGACCCTATTTAAGTGAATGGTTACAATCCCGAACACTCATAACAGCGATTTTTTCCCAGGGAAAAAAAAATCGCTGTTCCACAAAAAAAAAAAAAAAAAAAAATTCTGTGCCCCCCCACACCCCTACTTAAATATACCAACTCCGAGATTGCACCACAGTGGAGGAAATGGCAAACTCTCAAAACCGGCCCAGCAATTTTTTTCCCCGGGTAAAAAAATCTCTGTTCCGGGTGTTCAGAATTGTAAGCTTTTGCTTACATAGGGTCGATGAATCAGCATTCACTTTTTTAAGCATTCACTGATTCAATATAGACCCATTTTTTTGTCTAGGAGGTGGAAAAGAGGGTTAAGAGTTATGAGCTGTAGTTCCTGTAGTACAGGAACTGATTCCCACTGCCCTTATTTTGCTTCCTTTGTGACCCTGACCAAGTCACTTACCAGACATTGCTCCTGGATCACTCCAAAAAGGGGGACTATGTGTCCAGTGGGCCTACTAGTTTAACATTGGGTATTTATTTTAGTTATTTGTTTATATGGAATATCTCTATATCATGAAGGATTCCCGAGATTTTCTGGCCAATTTTGAGAATCAAGTCTGGTATGAAAGCATATGTTTTGTGTTGATATGCATGACTGATCTTTTTTCTTATATATCTTGAGATGAAGGATTAGCCTTTTAAATGAAGGTTTGACTGAATGTTCCTTTTTAGACTTTTATGACATTATATTCTTGACACACTTGGAATTAATTTTATCTAGCTTTTTTTTTTTTACATTTTGACAGAGAATTTTATTAACATATTAAAGGGGTTGTAATGGTGGCAGCATGTGCACTCATTTATGCCAATCTGGTAATGTGGAGTTGTTAGAAAATTTTGATTTTGTTAAGTGTTGGGAAATGTCTATTCAATTCCTGGATGATATTTTCATTTTATGGATCAATTCAGAATAGATTAAAGGATTTTATGATTTATATTGGGTGTATGACTAGTTTGTAAAGGTTTTCATATGAACATAGGTATAACTATATTAATTATTTGGATGTGATGATCTAAAAGAAGGAACAAGGCTTTCATTCCAACATCTATAGAATGCCAACACTTTCTAACAGCTGTTTCCACTATAGTAGTTCCCATCCCTTAATATGAAGTTTAGGGAAAGGTCAGTTAGTTAAGATAACAAGAATGGTTTCAACAACACAGATATCCGAAAGGATTGCTTGATGAGAACAACGAGGACATTACTAATTGGGGGTATTGTTTGCACCCCTTCTTGGAAGAAGTTTAGCAAAAATATAAGTAATAAAAAGTACATGACAACAAATACAGGTTTTGAGAAGGCAATGGTCCTGCAGTATGATACTAATTCAATTTGCATTAAAATATTATTTCTAGGGTTTAGAATATTTTTTTAACATGGAGAGGATATGCAGATAAAGACAGAGGTAGAAATTTGAAGAGTTATTCTGAGAAAGGACAGATTTTATTAATAAGAAAACAGAAATAAAATGTGAGACAAAAATGTGCATCTATTTATGAAGGTGACATAGTGATATTAAATAATTTGATTAGATCAAAAATATGCACAAAAGCAGGTAATTATGGATGTTTAACTTCAATTTATATATCTTTCTAGTCTTCGTGTATGTGTTATTTTTTAGAGAAGACTGAATGCATTTTCAGAAAATATGAGCATAATATCTCACCAGGACAAAATATCCAAACCCTTGAGGACATCCTCACCTGGATGTCAGAAAATATCTGCAACAAAACTTTTATTATGAGAGATGTAAACATCAGTTGGAAAGATTTAATAACTAACTCCCCATCAAACACCATGACCCTCTACAAGTTCACCTAATTTGTCACCAACCCTACCAGAATGCTCAACAGCAATACAACAGGAGCCACCCTCGACTGGATCTTAGTTTCAAATCCACTTAAATACTCAAATCTAAATAACCTATCCAATATACTCAGCGACCATTTACCTGTTTTCAATTATAGATCCACTCCACATATATCCAAATCTCATAACTATAAAACCACCAGAAACCTAAAACATTTTGATCAACAAGAAGTGATCAACATTCTGAAACTCTCAGATTGGTGCCCACTAAAACTCTCCCACTGGATGATCCCTTATACTGTTTTAATAAGATATTCCTAGACATACACAACAACCTCGCCCCTCCTCATACTAAAAGAGTAAAATCAAACCACGGTCCCTGGCTAACAAAGGCCACTAAACAACTCCTGCAAAATAGGGGCAAGGCCTGGAAAGAATGGCATAAAAACAAAATTGAATGTAACCTACTTAGATACTGACAGTTATGAAACTAAGCTAAAAAGCTTTTATGTACTGACAAGAGAAACTATTTTTCTAACCAACTGAGTAACCATAGAAATAACCCAAAACAATTCTGGAAAAGCATCACTAATCTCCTTACCTCTGGCACCAAATAAAACCCATCTCCATGAACAAAAAAAAAAAACACCTTCACAAATAGCCACTATGCTCAACTCACATTTTATAAATAGCATACACAGTTTAATAACAGACTGCTCTCCCTCCACCCTCACCTTATCAACTTCCTTTCCCCCTCCTCCTGTATCCCACAAAAGCAGTCCTCACTTAGAAATATCCTCCCCCATACAAAATTCTTCACCTCTTCACCAAAGCAATATTACACCATCTAATCTCTTCTCACTGCAACCAATACCAACCACAGAAATTCAGAGACTCCTCAGAAAATTAAAACCATGTTTTCTCTCCTCTGATGACCTCCCACCGCAATACTTGAAACTCGCTACCAAAGCCATAGCATACCTGGTTATCATTCTGATCAACTGCTCAGTTACAGAGTCCTATGTCCCCAACCTCTGGAAAAAATCCATCACCCCACTTCACAAAGGAGGTAACTCCAATGAACCCTCTATCGTACAATCTCTATCCTCTCCCCACTATCCAAACTCCTCGAAAAGTGCATCTATAAACAATTACTTCACCATCTCTCACACACAACAACCTACTCACCCCCACCCAATGTGGCTTTTGCCCTCACACAGCATAAGCACTGCATTTATCTCCTTCATGGATACTGTACAGAGATCCATCGACTCAGGTAATATTACCTCTGTACTACTACTAGACGTGTCAAAGGCTAGTATTACACTAAAAACTTCTGCAACACTTTTCTAATACTGGCTGCATCCACCCACCCACCAATGGTTTATTAGCTATGTCACTAACAGGCAACAATGTGTAAAATGGCAAAATACCCTGTAGGAATACCAAACCAAACAAACTGGAGTACCACAAGGATCCATACTTGGACCTTTACTCTTTAACATATTTAACAACAATCATCTCCTCCTGAAATAAACTACAACACCTCCACCAAATAATTCAAGATACATTCATTGCAATCGAAGCCTGGTTAACCGAATCAGCAGCAAAACCCCTCTCACCTGACTCTCACTTTCATATTTTCTCCCAAAGCAACACAGAAATTGATACTGTATCCCAACCTAAACTATTAGGTATTACCACTGACAATAAACTTACATTTGAATACTATATTGGTAATGCCACTAAAAAACGCACTGTTGGAGCCCTATACAGACATAAACATTTCATGGACAGCACCACCAAAAAAGCTCTCACCAACACTTACTTGTTCCCTTCCCTATTATACAGTACTCTGATTTTTACTAACCTGCACTCATCTCTACAAAATAAGCTTCAGTCCTGCTTCCATAAAATTGCCAAATTCACCACAGATAGCACATACTGCTCACATGACTGCCAAGCTTTAAAAGAATTACACTAGCTGCAATTTCCACATCACCTTATCTTCATTCAACTGTCTATAGCACATAAAATTGCCTACAATCCAAACAACTGCCCTGCCCTTAAGAGCATTTTAATACCCTCTAGCCCCACCAGAACCCTTCACTCTAAAAATAAACAACTCATAACTGTTCATGTACCAAACAAAAGAGCCACACACTGCCTTTACTCATACATTGTTGCTAAACTATGGAACTCACTTCCAACCAGCATAAACACCATTAGCTGATTCAACAAATTTAAACTCTTCCTAAAGAACTGCCTACTAAATTCAAAATCCTGCCTATCCAAATAGATAAATATTCTACTCTACTTGATCCTTCCTCTAGCTTACCCCAATCTTTACTCATTAAAATCAGTAGTAAACACTTTTTAATCTATGTTATTTAAACAACTCTGTTCTTACTATAAATCTCACTAACCTTAACTATCATTCCACTCTCTCACCCTTTTTAAACTATCCCACTAGTGATTTTCCTTTCCCTTTATTAATTCTTTCAACCTGACACTACCTCTCTAGTGATCTTTTCCTTTCTTAACTTATAACCTATTTCAATATTTACAAAAAACGTGTGTGTCTATATATATATATATATATATATATATCTATATATATATATATATATATCAGTATTTTGAGACTGGAATACTGACACCTCAGAACATTGAAAATCCAAAATCACGAAACTTAAAATATCGCAAAGTAATAAACACAAACAAAATCCAAACCTCCCCCCCCAAAAAAAAAAAAAAAACACTACATAACTCAACAAACTAACATGACCAGACATTTATGGAGGGAGGCAAGCCCCCCTGCACCACCCTTGTGAGGGTCTGTGCCCCCACCCCCCCGCTACCTATATACTAACTCTGACGTCACACTAACTTGAAAAAACATAAAATAACACAAAGCTACTCTTTCCTGCCCTACACTGCCATTGCAAGCAGTCATATTTACACTGACTAACACACACACACACACACACACACACACACACACACACACACACACACATACATATGTACAAAAATCACCACATACAACACTCACACACATACACCCTCACCTACCTACCCCAACCTACCCCTAAAACTCCCCACAAAAATCTAAACCAAAAAAACTTCTACCCAAACCCTTAAAAATTCAACACCTACCTGAATCCCCAGCCATAAATGAACATCAGCCGCCATACCACGATATCCTTAAAGAGACACTACCCAATACAGTATACACCAAACTAAACCTATCCCGCATTCGGTACACTGAGATTTGACAAAGTGCACTTTTGAAAAAGTGCACTGTCAACATTCTGGGCTCAAAATACCGAAATTAAAAATTTCAGCATTTCGAGCTATAGAAGTGGACTGCATTTGGTAAAATGAGATTCAACAAAGTGCTCTTTTGAAAACGTGCACTGTCGACATTCTTGTCTCGAAATACTGAAATTCAAGATTTCAGTATTTCGAGATATAGGAGTGGACCCATATATATAAATTGCTCTGTTTTTCTTTCTGATATTTAACTTCCCTCAATGTATTAGTTTGTTTCTCATTTTGTTATATTGCACTGTAATTTCTGTAAGTTCTTGTAAAATAATGTGCAATCATAATGGGTTTGTGGAGCTTTTCTCCACGGCCCTCAGCTGAAAATGGGCTCCTGTCCCAGTCAGACTTTCCCAGTCAATAAATAAGTAAATGATTATTATATCCTTATATGAAATATGAATATTGCACTTCACAAGCATAAGCTGGTTTGCCCCACTTTAACAGAGTACTTTTTCATTTATGTTAGAAAAGATTCTATCAGACCATAGGGGGTTATTATGCATTTAAAATAGGATATGGGGAACTTGTACATGGAAGTAAATGACAGTTTAGACTAAATACAGCCACCCACCTGTAGGTGTTAATGATCACATCTGCATTATTTCTGTTTTAAGATTAATTGCTTGCAAACTTTAGTTAGTTTAAATACATTCAATATTTTATGATTCTTATTAAAACTAACACTATTTGCACCTTAATATTTTCAGAATTGTATTTTATTAGTAATATTCAGTATTTAATAGGCAATGTTTATCAGTTTTACAATGGGGGTTCTCAATGGTTTTCTTTTAAAAAAATGTCTTGAATTGAATGCCACCTATTATAAATTTTATGTATTTTAGCAGTGTGTTGTTGAAGATGTATCGGTTCTGACAAAGTCCCTGGGCTGATCCTATTGTAGGCAAAAGTGATAGACTTTTATTATTTTAATAAATTTGTTTTCTGCTGTATAATTTTCTCATGGTCTTCATCTAGAGTGAGACAGGGTGGAGTTGTTGCTACATCAGTGAACATTTGAAAACCCAGAATTATTTATAAAGTTGGTGTTGTATAACATTGTATAACTTTGGGTAACAATCCTTTTCATGTTATGAGACAGAGGAGGGTTACATTTAATGCAGTAGTTGGGGAATACTGTCAGAAAAGGATTGTGATGCAGGATGGTAAATCCAGTATACCTGAAAAGTCATGCGGCAAGTGGAAGAAAGATTATTCTTTATCTATAAGAAATAAATAATGGTATATCTAAGGGAAAATATTCTGGCAGGGACTTGTTAAAAGCATTGGATAATGATAGGTACCAGAAAAACATACATTTTCTGGTAATCAACAAAATACGTTAGGTGAAGGATGAGAAACTCATTTAATTTGTATGAAACTGCTCAGATGACCAATAAGAACAAATTCAAGAAGAATTGATATTAAAACAGTAAAGCTAAGTATGTAACTCTGGAATAGAAATAGGCTGTTGGGTTTTTTGTTTAGTAAGATATAATGGCAGACATGTATGTTTTAAACTCTGTGAAAAATAAAGGAATTTTACCTATTGTGGGTTGTTAAATAGAAAAGTAGAGACGTTTCTCATTTGAATTTTGTGCAAGGAAGCAAGGAAAATAATTGAGTGGGACCTACTGTAAAGGAATTTCAGGTAGCATAACTGGAACTAACCAATGGAAGGGTATGCTGTATGGCAGTCATGTGAATTTGAAAATGGCTGGCTTTATTGTGGGACTTGCAATAAGTGATAGAAAATTCTTAAAGGAAATACAGCCCGTCATACTTAAAGGCAGCAATAAAAGAACATATGCTAGTCTTTGTCTGTAACAACTAACAAAATCATTGACACAACTGAATATAAATTAAAGAGGAAGCTCAGATGTACACGGATGTGTTAGTTGATGAAGATGGCTGCCAGTGGACTAACCGAATTACTGGCAGTTTATAGTAACATATAAGGCAGCCAATATAATCTAGAAGCTGGTTCAAGCTGAAATGACTTAAATGGGTGTGCACCCATCTACCATAAATCAAAGAAGGCAAAGTACAATTTATGTACACTATTAAATTATTTAGGCATAATGTGTATAACTGTTAAAGTTACAACATGTTATTTGTATAAGTTATTGTTTCATTATTTATTTATTTAATTATTTAAATTTATAAATGGGGTAGAATGCTAATCAAACAATGACCAACTACAGGCTCAGCCTGGGTTATATCAGATTGTTACAAAGCTATGTAATGTATGCCAATAGCAATTATTTACATTTATGAGTAAGCATAGACAATCTGACAAACAATATATACATCAAACATCTAACAAACCAAATATATGTGCAGTTATATAACTGGAATAGAAAGGGGTGAATGGAGTTAACGTAAAAGAAGTAGAATTGTTGATGATATTGGTAGTAGCTACTATGGAAGGAAAGCTATCAGAGACCTGTAAGATAAAAGAGGGGATTTGATTATGTGCAGTGTTTATTTACCAGGAAAATCCAACTTGGAACAAGTCAATTGTCAGTGGAAGCCCAGAGAGGAACCCTCCAGACACATCTTTATAACATGGGAAGAATCCGGAGCATCCCTACATGAATGCAGGGAGGACATACAGACTCTACACAGAAGGCACTGCAGCCGAGAATCTAACCAAATAACCTCCTGTTGTGAGGTGATAATGGAACCCACTGCACCACTGCACAATCCATTTAGAGCTGTAATTGTGTGGTAAGCTGATACACAGTTTAGAATGAGTAAGTTAATCAGATGGATCAGGTATATGGGAGGTAAAAGTACTATGCAGCTGGATATCAGTTTATGTGAAATATCTTGTAGATGGACAGTTTCAATCAACTGCTTAAGTAATCAGTATTTAAAATGTGGCTTGAACGTGGAGCACTTTTTGTGATCAGGTTGATCAGGAGGAACTGACCACCCTATCTTTGGGCCAGTATGGGGAAGCAATGGATAGTCAACTGCAGTTCAAGAGAAGAGGGTTGTAGGGAGGGATAAGATCTGTCTTGCCTTCTTAAGTTATAGGCCTGAGTGGCAGTAAAAGTTTGGAAGAGAAAGGAAAGGGTGTGTCAAGTTTAAGTACTTTGAAGAGTAAGAAATGAAGAAGAAGAAGATTTCATCTGGCCTGTAGTGGATGGCACTTAGCTTTTGAAAAAGTAAGGCAGTGGAGGTCATCCAATGGTGAGTTAGTTATGAATCAACATACTTTATGGGAAAGGATCTGAAGGGTGGTACTGTTTTTAACAGAGGATGATGGAAACAAAGGAAGACCATACTTAAGTGGGCAAGGAGAATGTCTTTTCCTGTTAGAGACAATTTGTTCATAGGTTCATAGGTAAGTACCTAACTAGATGCCCTTGAGGGCCATTTTAAGCCAAGACAATTTCCCTTTTTGTGCTTAAAATATCCTAGCCTGTTTGGTTATAGATAGGCCTTATGCATCCCATGGTTGATAATTACATATTCAGTAAGAATAACTGAATCATACTGAAAATAATTTGGGGGGACCCATGCAGGGATAAACCATTTAGAAGCTGTCACTTTTCATTAGTAGTACAGGGGACAGTCCTGGGGTAGAGTTTCTGTTTATCATACACAGATCTAACTTGCACTTGAAAATGAACAAAGTTGGACTTTCTTTTCTGTGGATGGGGTGTCTGTTCCACAGCAGTCCCTCCAAACAGCTGTGCTGATATTGAAGAAGAGGTTTAGACTGAGTATTTCTGATGCTGTTATCTTGCTGATGTGCAGTAACTCCATCAGTAATGGGTTAGAATATTCCTTCTGGCTAGGCTTATACATGCCTTTGGGCAGATAGCCTAGTACCTACTTATGAACCTATTGTTGTTGTGTCTTTCGGCTTTTCCTGGTTTGGGGTCGCCACAGTGGAACTCTGGTCCACTAATGATCGGCAGTAGATTTTTACATGCCGAGTTACCAGCCCTGACACACAACCTTCAACGAAGGTACACCCATTCACGCATGTCTCCACACAGAAGACGCTCTAGCTGAGAATCAAACAGGACAACGTCTTACTGTGAGGCGACAATGCTACCGCAGCTATGAACCTATTGCATGCCAGACAAATGTCATCTCTTAAGGAGTCTGTAGAACACCAAGTATAGTGACAGGGCTTTGAGTTGGTCCATGTAGGACAGGTTCCAGTTTTTGTATTTGTCTGTACAGATACATGCCATAGGGGACATTATATTCAATGACTGACCTAATGTATGTTAAGTAAAGAGGACAATGACATAGTTAGAGCCAGACAAAACAATGTTGTTTATAAGCTGTGCTATATAGAAATACTTTCTTATAAGTATAGACCCATGTTAGGCAAAAATTAGGCCACCAAAGACATAAGTTCCCAAGTACAAAACAACTGGGTCAGATATTAGTGGGGTATTGTTAGTATGGTAGTTCTCTGGGGTAGATGACTTTCCATAGTATACAATAATGCATTTTGGGCATTTGGGTTCAGACTGATTTTGACACTAGTTATTTATTTGAGACAAACCTTCCAGCAGGATGGCTAAGTCACTTGGAGATTCAATGACTGCTCCTAGCATGCAGTCATCTGCAAACTTAGTCAGCTAAAGCCCTTTGGTATTGACTTTTTCTTCAGAAAAATATATGCCAAACAGGAGAAGTCCCATTACAGAACACTGGGAGATTCTACTGCTGACTGTCTCTTTGTGGAGGTAACTTCTCCTATTTTAAATATACATGCCCTATCTGTGAGGCAGTTGGGAATCCATCAGGAAGCATTGGTAAATATATTAATATACTTATTAAGGTAGGCTTTGTTGACCCAGAGAAGTAGAGTGTTGATCTTGGCTCTCAGGTTTTCCACATGCCCATGGATGTTTAGTGATTGGTCTTGTTAGATACCCAAATATGCCAGTTTCAATCACAGTCAATAATATTAAAGGGATGGGGGATTTAGATAATCTTTTATATATTCCAAATAACATGGACTTTGTTTCTTTGGCACTGAGTGGTACTTTATTGGACTTTAGCCAGTGTTGTAGCTAAAGAAGGTCCTTTTAAAGTTGAGTTTTAGTTGTATGATGTGAGGGATCAGATCCATAGATGACCATATCATCTGTGTAAAGAAGTAGTGGTAAGTGTGCCAGGTCTAGTGGAAGTTTGTTGATGAAGACTGAGAAAAACAGAGGTGCTACATTGAAACTCTCTGGGATGGTAGCGTGAATGATGGAACTGCTGGAAAGACTAGGTCCTATATTTCCAGGGCATGATTGGTGAGATAGAACATCTTTGAACCATGCAGTTGCATCAGGGTTGACCTCCATGTCTTGTAGATATAGACGTACAACTGAATGGCTGATCTTGTGAAAGGCATGGGTTAAGTCAAGGAACAGAGCTGCAGTAAGATTTCCTTTATTCATATTAGTTAAGATGTTATTAGTCAGGGTCCATTGAGGAGTCGTTATGCTCCTATCAGTGCAGAATCCATTATATTTTATGGAGAGCAGGTGGTATATTTATAGGTAAGTGATAAGTTGGTTACTTATGATATTTTCAAGAATTTTACCAAGGGTGGGTAGTATGGATGAGGTGGTATTGACTGGAAGAAGAGGGCTTGGTTTCTTTTGATAATGATCTAACAAAATATAATTTCCAAATAAGTGGCATAGTGTTAGTGATGAGGCAACAGTGGCAAATGTACTTAAGAGGGCAGTGATAACATTTCTGCAGTGGTATAAAAATCAAGAATAGATATTTTCAGGTCCAAATTGTGAAACCATATCAATCTGTTCAAGTAGTGTTAAAATTTGCTTAGAGATAATGTTTGAGAAGTAAAAAGGTGGATTTGCTTGGAGAAGTAAAAAGGTGGAATGAAATCAGGGGAGTTGGGAAATTTTTGTTG
Source organism: Protopterus annectens (assembly GCF_019279795.1). Classification (NCBI taxonomy): domain Eukaryota; kingdom Metazoa; phylum Chordata; order Ceratodontiformes; family Protopteridae; genus Protopterus; species Protopterus annectens. Next base: position 222,988,049 of record NC_056741.1, read on the forward strand.
TGTGACTACATTGTGGGTAGGTGAAAATGTGGGAATGCTTGAGAATTTTTTGAGGAAGTCAGACAGTATAAGATTACCAAATGGGTAGACTAAGTATCCTGGATTGGATAATTCATTTGGGGAGGATATTCCTTTTATTTTGTTGATTTCCTACCAGAAATGTTTAGGACAGTGAAGAAGGGTTGCTCTTTAGATTGTAGGTGTTTGATTTTTTGTCTACTGGTTGTATGCTTGGTCATGCTGCTCAGAGTTTTGTAATGGTTAATGTTGTTGGGACTCGGGTCATGTTTTCACATTTTCCAAGCTTCATTGTATACTTTCATTAGGGATTTAAGTTCTTTGGTGAGCCATTCAGTTTTGGGGACTTATAGTAGCCTTGAAAGTACTGGGAAGTGGTTCACCTGAAGTGACACTAGCACGTCTGTTAGGTTACTGGCAGCATAATATCAGAAAGGAAGAATATAGGAGAGAAATCAATAGTAGCATGCTTTGTGTGCAGAATAAGGATTTTATGAGGGGGCTTAGGTCTGAAAGACATTAGCCTGGGAGGTATGTAACTTGTAGATTTTATAAGGAGAAAGTGATCGGGCAAACTTCACTAAAAAGTGGGTGGATGAATGGAGATAGGAGATGTTGTCTGTATAGATTGTAAAAATGAGGTAAAGAAGTGAAAGGAGATACTGCTGATAGGGATGAATACAATTAGGGGTACAGAAAATAGATATGACGGGGCTGAAAATTGCTGCAGGAATCTGACAAAGGAACCAAAGTATTGGAAACAATAATTAGAGAAGGAAATGTAATAGACTAGGGAAAGGCCAAGAAGACATCTGGATTGCAGGCTAGTGATTGCCTTCCCTATCAGGGATTGATGTTCGAGTACAGACAAGTAGAAAGAGATAGGCAGATCCTTAATGAAACAGCTGTACCGGTTGAGCTTTTAACTGAATCTAGACTAGAAGCCGCTGTTAAAAAAGGGATAATTAGTAGGGCATATAAAATGTTCCACGATAATTATAGGAGTCAATGAGAAGAGGTCAGAAAAATTGAGAAGAAACAAACAAAGGAAGGATGTTTGTATGGCTCCCAAACATGCAACAAAGTGTAGAAGATTTTTGCCTGAAAGTCTTTGCATAAATACTTTTATACTCCAAGCAGATTCCAAAGAATTTTTACTCAGCTAAATGGCAAATGTTGGAGTTGAAATTGAGAAGAAATAGGTAACTGGAAATATATATTTTGGATGTGCAATGAATTGGCAGATGTTAAAAATTCCCTACACAGTACTCTGTTGGGAATACTGGGCAAACAAATGAGTGTAACTAAAGAAATGATGTTTTAGAGCTGTAATACAGGATCTGAATTGTCTAGACATAGGAAGCCCTTGTTAAGTTTAATTCTGGTGGGTGCCAAAAAAACAATTACTACAAAATAGAAATCAAAATCTAAACCAACTATACTTGAAGTTGTGAATGCTGTAACAGAGATAAAATAGCATAAGGTAGGATCTTTAGAAAAGAGTAGGAGTGAATTCCATAGTAAAAGTGGAAATTGTTATAACAATTCATGCAGAAAAAATGTTTTGGAGGAGAAATGTGGAATAAGAAAAAGCAGGAATTGAATAATTTATGTAATATAGCCTAGATTATAGGCGATATAACAAATTATTTGATATATAATGTTTGTAAATGTGAACTTGTTAATATGGGTCAGTTACTTTAATATAAATGTTGTCTGTCACAAGTAAGAATTAATTAAAGGTCTTTGAAAAAAATAAGCGAATGATGATTAAATTTAGCAGTCTACTTGCTGCAAGTGGCTGAGATCTACAAGACACTCAGTTAAATCATGTTTTTTTGGGCATAGAATGTTTAGGTTAAAGTCATCCTACATGATAATGTGTTTATATGGTTTGATGTGAGAAATTATATGCAGAGTATTTTTTTTTAATTTGAGGAAATAAAGCAGGAGATTACAGATAGGCAATAATCAGGTATAGGTGCTGTGAGGACATTTTCTGGAAATTGAATTAGTAACTAGCTGGGGTTGGAGTCAATGTTTGCATTGGCTTTAGAAATCACTAACATGTTAATAAAGGATTTGTGCTGCAGCTTAACACAGACACCAGGTTTGGTGCCTGGCTGGGCATCATGTGAATAAGTACACCCAGGGAGGAAATGGATAATTGCAAGTTATGCTATGAAATTACTTTAAAGTGCAGCAAAGTATAGGAAATGAAATGATAATAAAAATGCTTCATTTTAGTAAAAGTAGAATTGTAAAGATGAAAACAGAATAATACAAAGATTCTGTTCAAGGGAAGACTGGACCCAGAGAATGAACCAAAACTAGTTAAACAAAGAATCAGGGGAGAACTTTAAACTTAATTATGTGGCATATCAATATTTGAATAGTTTTTTTTCAGTATTTCAGTCAATCCAAAGCAGAAATCATGATGTTAAAAAAGAATCATTTGAAATAAAGGGAAAACAGATAATTTATTAAGGGTAAGTAGAACAGAGGATTAGTTCCTAGATACAGTGAGGTCAGGCGAAGTGGAATAGTATCTGTGGTAGCATCTAACAGATAAAGTCAGGTAGTAGTGGTAGTACATAACAGGAGAAGTTGGGTCATACTGATAGTATCTAACAGGAGAAATTGGGTAGTAGTGTTAGTATCTAAAAGGAGCAGTTGGGTCATACTGATAGTATCTAATAGGAGAAGTGGGTTTGTAGTGGTAGTATCTAACAGGAGAGGTTGGGTAGTAGTGTTAGTATCTAAAAGGAGCAGTCAGGTCATACTGATAGTATTTAACAGGAGAAGTTGGGTAGTAGTGTTAGTATCTAAAAGGAGCAGTTGGGTCATACTGATAGTATCTAATAAGAGATGTGGGGTTGCAGTGGTAGTATCTAACAGGAGAAGTCACGTAGTAGTGCTAGTATCTAAAAGGAGCAGTCAGGTCATACTGATAGTATCTAACAGGAGAAGTCGGGTAGTAGTGGTAGTATCTAAAAGAAGTTGGGTAGTAGTAGTGTTAGTATCTAAATGGAGCAGCTGGGTCATACTGATAATATCTAATAGGAGAAGTGGTGTTGTAGTGGTAGTATTTAATAGGAGGAGTGGTAGTAGTGTAGTATCTAACAGGAGAAGTGGGGTAGTAGGGTAGTATCTAACAGGAGAGGTCAGGTAGTAGTGGTAGCATCTAATAGGTTAAGTGGAGTAGTAATGGGGTAGGAAACGAATAGGTGAACTGTAATAGTAGTGGTAGTATCTAATAGGAAAGAGGGGTAGGAGTGGTAATGTCTAACAGGATAAATAGGGTAGTAATGGTAGTATCTAATGGGAGAACTGGAGTAGCAGTAATAGTATCCAACAGGAGAAGTGGGGTGGTAGTGGTAGTATATAATAGAAGATGTGGGACAGTAGTCTTAGTATCTAATTTTAGAGGCAGGGTCATAGTGGTAGTATCTAATATGAGAGGTGGTGTAGTAATGGTAGTATCTAATAGGAGAAGTGGGTGAACATGGTAGTATCTAACAGGAGAAGTCAAGTAGTAGTGGAAGTATTTAATAGGAGGAGTGGGGTAGTAGTGATAGTATCTAATAGAAGATGAGGGATAGTAGTGGTGGTTATATCTGCTAGGCATCAGTTTGCAGACCATTACAATTCTAGCCAAAGCCCCTATTCAAATGTTTCCATAGCCTTAACGAGGGGAAGGCAAGATAGATTTGGGAGAATCCAGGTATCAAGGTTTACCTTGAAGGTGTCAAGGGTGCTTGACATGTAGTGAGGGCTAGTTTCAGATTTTAATCAATCTCAGATCTGTCAATCATACTAAGTGTTTTATTTATTAGCATTAACCCCCTTTAACCAGGTGTTTGTGGTACCATTTGTTCTCTGAAAGAATAGGTAAAAAGGTTAGATCTTTCATAGCTTGAAATGCTAGACACAGATCTCCACAAGAGAGTCTATAGGAGTCTGAGTACAAAGAAAGGGGTGTCACTCTGTCCTAAAAACTAAGATTTTTGTGGCCATGATCCTTTCAGTTATGAATCCCAGATCTTTTAAGCTGAGTGAACTGTTCATAGGTCCATAGATTCATAGGTGTTTACTAGGCTAACAACCACAAGGGCCTTTTTAAGCCTAGCCATGCATCCCAAATCTCTGACAAGTTCTGATACCCTTGATAAGTGTGGGAGATGACAAATACATGCCAAGAAGTCCATTCCATTCATTCATGGCTGTGATGAGATACACATAAAGGAGAAGTAAGACTTCCTTGGATCCAGTGGTGATGCCTTTGAATATTTAATGAGCCAGTCAGTAGGTTTTATAAACTACTGTGGAGACAAGATGGTGCAATAATAAGGAATATTCAATAAAAGTGCCTAGATCCTTTATCACAGTGTCTGATTGGAGGGGTGTTTCACTATATTGTATGTGAAAATGTTTTGTTTACCAATATGAATGCTTTATTTTAGTAAAAGTAGAATTGTAAAGATGAAAATAGAATAATACAAAGATTCTGTTCAAGGGAAGACTGGACCCAGAGAATGAACCAAAACTAGTTAAACAAAGAATCAGGGGAGAACTTTAAACTTAATTATGTGGCATATCAATATTTGAATAGGGTTTTTTCAGTATTTCAGTCAATCTAAAGCAGAAATCATGCTGTTAAAGAAAAATCATTTGAAATAAAGGGAAAATAGATAATTTATTAAGGGTAAGTAGAACAGAGGATTAGTTCCTTGATACAGTGAGGTCAGGCGAAGTGGAATAGTATCTGTGGTAGCATCTAACAGATAAAGACAGGTAGTAGTGGTAGTACATAACAGGAGAAGTCGGGTCATACTGATAGTATCTAACAGGAGACATTGGGTGGTAGTGTTAGTATCTAAAAGGAGCAGTTGGGTCATAGTGATAGTATCTAATAGGAGAAGTGGGTTTGTAGTGGTAGTATCTAAAAGGAGAGGTTGGGTACTAGTGTTAGTATCTAAAAGTAGCAGTTGGGTCATACTGATCATATCTAATAGGATAAGTGGGTTTGTAGTGGTAGTATCTAACAGGAGAAGTTGGGTAGTAGTGGTAGTATCTAACAGGAGAAGTTGGGTACTAGTGTTAGTATCTAAATGTAGCAGTTGGGTCATACTGATCATATCTAATAGGATAAGTGGGTTTGTAGTGGTAGTATCTAAAAGGAGAGGTTGGGTAGTAGTGTTAGTATCTAAAAGGAGCAATCAGGTCATACTGATAGTAATCTAACAGGAGAAGTCGGGTAGTAGTGGTAGTATCTAAAAGTAGCAGTTGGGTCATACTGATAGTATCTAATAGGAGATGTGGGGTTGTAGTGGTAGTATCTAACAGGAGAAGTCACGTAGTAGTGGTAGTATCTAAAAGGAGCAGTTGGGTCATACTGATAGTATCTAACAGGAGAAGTCGGGTAGTAGTGGTAGTATCTAACAGGAGACGTCGGGTAGTAGTGGTAGTATCTAACAGAAGTCGGGTAGTAGTAGTGTTAGTATCTAAATGGAGCAGTTGGGTCATGCTGATAGTATCTAATAGGAGAAGTGGGGTTGTAGTGGTAGTATTTAATAGGAGGAGTGGTAGTAGTGTAGTATCTAACAGGAGAAGTGGGGTAGTAGGGTAGTATCTAACAGGAGAGGTCGGGTAGTAGTGGTAGCATCTAATAGGATAAGTGGAGTAGTAATGGGGTAGGAAACGAATAGGTGAACTGTAATAGTAGTGGTAGTATCTAATAGGAAAGGGGGTAGGAGTAGTAATATCTAACAGGATAAATAGGGCAGTAATGGTAGTATCTAATGGGGGAACTGGAATAGCAGTAATAGTATCCAATAGGAGAAGTGAGGTGGTAGTGGTAGTATATAATAGAAGATGTGGGGCAGTAGTCTTAGTATCTAATACTAGAGGCAGGGTCATAGTGGTAGTATCTAATAGGAGAGGTGGTGTAGTAATGGTAGTATCTAATAGGAGAAGTGGGTGAACATGGTAGTATTTAACAGGAGAAATCGAGTAGTAGTGGTAGTATCTAACAGGAGAAGTCAAGTAGTAGTGGAAGTATTTAATAGGAGGAGTGGGGTAGTAGTGATAGTATCTAATAGAAGATGAGGGGTAGTAGTGGTGGTTATATCTGCTAGGCATCAGTTTGCAGACCATTACAATTCTAGCCAAAGCCCCTATTCAAATGTTTCCATAGCCTCAACAAGGGGAAGGCAAGATAGATTTGGGAGAATCCAGGTATCAAGGTTTACCTTGAAGGTGTCAAGGGTGCTTGACATGTAGTGAGGGCTAGTTTCAGATTTTAATCAATCAGTCAATCATACTGTTTCATTTATTAGCATTAACCCCCTTTAACCAGGTGTTTGTGGTACCATTTGTTCTCTGAAGGAATAGGTAAAAAGGTTAGATCTTTCATAGCTTGAAATGCTAGACACAGATCTCCACAAGAGAGTCTATAGGAGTCTGAGTACAAAGAAAGGGGTGTCACTCTGTCCTAAAAACTAAGATTTTTGTGGCCATGATCCTTTCAGTTATGAATCCCAGATCTTTTAAGCTGAGTGAAATGTTCATAGGTCCATGGATTCATAGGTGTTTACTAGGCTAACAACCACAAGGGCCTTTTTAAGCCTAGCCATGCATCCCAAATCTCTGACAAGTTCTGATACCCTTGATAAGTGTGGGAGATGACAAATACATGCCAAGAAGTCCATTCCATTCATTCATGGCTGTGATGAGATACACATAAAGGAGAAGTAAGACTTCCTTGGATCCAGTGGTGATGCCTTTGAATATTTAATGAGCCAGTCAGTAGGTTTTATAAACTACTATGGAGACAAGATGGTGCAATAATAAGGAATATTCAATAAAAGTGCCTAGATCCTTTATCACAGTGTCTGATTGGAGGGGTGTTTCACTATATTGTATGTGAAAATGTTTTATTTACCAATATGAATTATGCTACATTTTTTCACATTTAATTTGAGACCATTACCATGCACCCATTGTTAACATGGTGTAATCCATGTTGGAGTATTTTTGAGTCAGTGAAAGATTGAATGACAGCACCACATTTACAGTCATCTGCAAACTTTGCTAACTAAAGGGCAAGAGTATTGACCTGAAGTATGTGCACTGAGCCCTGTGGCACACTACTGGTAGCTGTCTTGCATTCAGAAGTGCCACCTTTGCCTCTAACCACATGACTTCTGTTAGACTGCCAGTTAGCTATGCACAGCATACCTTAAGGATTTGCAGTCTTATTTACAAGTCTGCCAATAATGCCTGCATTTGCAAATGCTCTGGCTAGGCCCAGATACATTATATGTACCATATAACTACTATTCACTACTTTTTCTAAGAAATTTATGAGGTTAAAAAGGCAGAACTTTCATTTGACAAAGCTGAATTGTGGAAGGTCCATGGTTGCAAGATTTTAAGTATTCAAATTAAAAAATGTCTGAGATAATATACTTCAAAGCTTTGCATCTGAGGGTAGAGAGACTAATGAGGGAATACTTGCCAGAGTCCACGGTCAGGCCACTCTTGTGTAATGTCATTGCAATGGCTCCTTTCAAGGCTTCACAAAAGCAACCACTTGAGAGTCTTAATTTAAAGAGGCTAAGTCGAGGTTCAGATAGGCCATATGTGGCACTGATAATTAAGTAACCTGGTCTATTATCAGGGCCCATGAATGAGATGGTTTTAGCTTTTGATAGTGCAGAGAGAACTTGTTCCATAGTAATTAAAGGGGGTGGCTGGGACTGTAAAATCTGTGGGATAGTTATAACAGTGCATAGAGTAAAATTTGCACTAAACTTGTCAGCTAGGATATTAGCTATTTTCTTTGGGTCAGAGTGCACATAATTATTGTCGACTAGATGTGTCCACAGCTAAGTAATGACCTGAAGAAATTTAAGTGCCCTTCCTACATGTTTCTGCATTTGTGTATAATTTCTATGCTCACCCCAAAGCATCCGTCACCATAAGACACAAGTACATTGGCAAATCTAGGAATAAACACCTATGGTGGAACCATGGTATATACAGATTGTACAATAAGTGAAAGAAACTAATGGACCATAAAAGCAAACTTAATACCCTACTCATTTAGAGATGAACTCAAACAGATAAAAAAAGAACAAAATTAAATCCTCCCAAACAACATATGACTTGAGAATTGCTATCTCAGTCAAGAACAGCATTAAAGCTTTCCTCAGGTATATCAGAAACCTTAGAAGGAATGCCGAGTAATTCTTAGAGCTAATATACAATAACAGCACTTACTCACTGCCTAAGGCATAGTCACCATATTAGCAGACAAATTTATCTGTAACATTACTCCCCTTATCTTCCTCCTACTTATTAGTGCGCCCATACCACCCTCTCTGATAACCTCAGAGCAAGTCCAGAGTGCTCTCTATCTCTCTCTCTCTCCAAACACCTGCTGCATGTGTCCTGATAATGTGTCAGTCTGCCTTTATATCTCCACAAGCCACTGTCTGGAAGACTCACTATAAAACATATTCAATCTTAACCTCTTCCCTAGATTCATGGAGAACTGTGGAGACATATAAGCTCCACCAGCCTTATTTGCAAATCAATGGGATGAACAAGTATTGAACTTATTAACAAGGACATAGGCAGTCTGCAAGCACTGGGCATAAGCCATTTTGGGTTTGTTTAAGGCAGATCCTGCCTCCTAAACCTGGTGGCCTTCTTTCAGCATGTCAGTGGTTCACACTATCTACCTGGAACTGGCCAAAGCTTTTGATACCATCCAACATTCTGGCATTATCAACAAGTTAATCTAACTAAATATAAACCCACGTCACCTACTAGGTATCAAACTGGCTAACTGACATAATCCAATTTATTAGCATGGGAGGCATGCACTCTTCAAAATGCATAGTTACTAGTAGTTTTTGGCAGAGGCTACTTCTGTTTGCTATTTATTTCTCTGATCTAAAGCTTGACATCATGGGCCTGTGGCTTACTAAGTTTATAGGTTACTGCCAACTTGGAGCTGCCATTAACTTCTCACCTGACTTCCAGATTCTCCAGGAGGGACTAACATGCAACAATAAGTGGTGCCTGAATCATGGCCTAAAACTAAATGCTAAGAAATGCAGCATTGTGAGTGACCTTAGGCAAAATGGGACACCTACGCATCTACAACATAGGTGACATCCCTTTGAAAGGTGACTCAGCTGTTAGGGACTTGAGTACTTTCATTCTAAAGGAATTATCATTTGATTTTCATGTATTATCTGCGGTTAGGAATTCTGTATACCTCCAACACTAATCAGTAAGGGTACTTGCAGCAGATCTTAGGAAGTTATTATCGCTATCTATTCATCCATCATTAGGCCCCTAATAGAGTTTGTGCTCATTTAAGCAACTGACTCAGATTGAGAGTAATCATTTTATTACCAAGATAATTAAAGGCATGACTTCTTTCTGTCACCTAGACCATCTTAAATACATTTTTCTCTCTTTTCTGTTTCTTACACACTCTTGAGGTGACATCTGTCTTGCCTACAACGTCTTGAAGGATCCAGTCCTATGTGACCCCTTGCATGTCACTAAACAAATAACCCTCTCAACACCCAGTCAAGAGATCTTAATTTCCACCAAAACATAAACAGGACGTGCTGATGAGATAGATATATATCTCAAAGAATCTTTTTATGGAATAGACTCCTTTGGAAGTAAAGAGAAGTAGCTCTTGGACCTTTTTTAAGCATAACCTGGAAAAACGGACAGCCCACATAAATAGGATTCGTAGCTAGCAATGAGAATGGGAATCTACAATTTTGGGGTATCGTGGATAGATTATTAAAGGTCCCCTGAATCAAAAACTTAGTATCAGCCTATGAACCTGTGAACATTGTTGAGCTTTAGTTTTTGACTTACTGACAAGATTAATGAATGAATTGTGGTTATTTTTTGGTTTTAGTGGCTATTTTAAGTTCATACTCAGTTTTGAACTTGCTTATGTGTGCTTTTAAGGTAGGTAGAATGAGACCTCTTATAAGCATTAAGTCATTTCTTTCCTATTTTATATAATTTATTTATATGAATATTCCACCATAGGTGCTTGTTTTTAAATTCCACATTATATTGGTGCAGAGAGGGAATGCCTTATTAATTCAACTATTTAAGTGGGAGTAGAAATCAATGGCACAGGTAGCAGCTTTTGCAAAAGGATCCATCAGAGGAGGATTACAAAGGCACTTATTTAGGTTTTCAAATAAATGAAGAGGTTTGCTTTTGAGAAGTCCTTAAACAAAAGGGGTATTTACAGGGGATGTACCACCAGTATTGAAAGAAAAAGGAAACTAATTTATGGTTAAGGTCAGAAGATGTGATAAGAATGTACCCAGGGAAAATGGAGTGCTTTCATTGGTCTCAGATCATGCGTCTGTCATTACACATATATGAATGGTTCAAGATGCAGGACAGTCTCAAGTTCAGGCATCTTTTTTGGTAAGATTTTTGGCATTGATTAGAACCACATTAATGTGTTCCAAATTAGACTTTACTACGTTGGAATAGCCATCAGATGGACTCTACCAAAGAGATTTATTTCTTCAATTCGCTTGATTTTTCTTGTCTCCTTAAAAGATGAAAAATCTGCGGTGCCTGCCAGGGTAGTTTATATGCATTAAGTCTTACAGTTTTTATCATCATTACATTTTCTAATTCTTCAAACAAAATTTCCTTTGCATTGTTGTAAATAAACATTAGAACTAGCTTTATTAACATACCACTTATCCTAAGCTCTAAAATCTATAGTCTGTAAGGAAACACTATCTGCATATTTATTACATGCATTTTAAAGTCATTTATCAAAACTATAATTTCTGAACATTCATCCCTACCCGAACTCCTCTTTACTGCACTTTTACAAACCTCACAGTCAATTAACATAATATATCCTATGTATTTCCTTTATATCACATACAAATAAAAAATATCTTTCTTTCATTTTTGACACTATTAAAGTTTACTAACAAAATTAAAAAAAAAATTACCCCTTTTCATTTTTGCATCCTTAACCCTCTCCATCCTTCTTTTCTTAATGTTAACTCTGTCCCCTACTGACATTTTGCATGTCTCCTTACTTTCAACTTCCTTACTATGTCATCATCTATAGCCTCAGTATTTTCATCCTCCAGTAGTTCATCCTTATATTCAGCTATACAACATTGTTCACATTAAGATCATTTTGCACAGTCCATATGTTCTACTCTCTCCACAACTGCACTGGTTTCAATATACCCAGTGTCAGTTTCAGATACATTACACATTTCAATTTCTTTGCAGTAACAGTTTTTTCATCTTACATATTTTCTGTACAACCAAAAAAAGACCTTTCTTCATGCATATTGTACCTAACAGTTTATAGTGCTTGTAGAATAGTCCTTTTATAGTGAGCCTTTATTACAATCTGTCATCAAATATTCATTGCTGTCACAAAAGTATACATTTTATGTTGGCCAGACTACTTGACTATTCCCCCTTTCCTATTTATCATGATAATACAAGGAATATGTTGTACACGATTATCTGCTTATTTCAAAATAACCCCCAATTCTGATGACTCAGTCCATACATGTCTATTAGTCATTTTTTTCAACAGTCTCAGTCCAATCTTGTTGCAAAAATCAGGTTAAAAGTTTCTTTAGTCCTGCTTGTGCACCTCATCTGTTTTAATCTGAGCAGCTACTTATTCCTTGATTTGCAATCTCTCATGTGAATAAAATAAGTTATCTGATATATACTTTTTAAAACTTTGTATGTTAAGTTTTCTAACAATAGCAAGCAATCAAATGTTAGCTCATGAAATAGTTCTGTTCCTAAATGAATTAAGGAATGGATATCATGAGACTTGACCTCTAAAGGATCTACAAGTCTAGCCTACATAAAGTACATGCCAATTGCAGTATCCTGTTTGTTTTTACTTTTTCCCTATATGCCAGTGCTTCTGCTATAGTCTCTTGGCCACTGTTGTTTTCTCTTTCTGCAAGACAAGCAACATATGAATGCTGAATAATCTTCTCTATTGTTGAAGCTCAATTCTTCTGTGATAATTCCTCATGAACTGGATCTCCAGATGGACCAAAATGCTCTTGGGGAAATCTATTCTCACAGCAAATATGCCTGCCTTGTTTTTAGTTCTCTTAGATTATAATGTGCAATTTTGAACTCAGCTTACAAAGCAACACACGTAACACTCAGTTCATATTCACTTGCACGCTTTAAAAACATAGCTTCTGTCAAACCACCTTCCGAAAAGGTAACAATAGTAACAGCATTGCTTTCTGTAGATTTAGACACATCTATCCCACTAACAGTCATGGTGCTACTCTCCATCTTAAAACTCTCCTTCCATATTTGTCACCTTTTGTCCTGGTATTGGCTTTTTAGCAACATCTGCTGTTGAAGAAGAGGGGGACTTCCTTGGTACCCCAGCCATCAAGTCTGAATCCCATCTTGGATATCTGCTGAAAAGAAGCCACAGGCCTAGTGGGACTAACCCAGTTAACAAATGTTAAGTAAAATTTGTAGCAGTAAGGCAGGGTACGTCATTCTTATTCACCTTACCATTAGCAACCAAACAACCAAACAATTGAAAGCCCAGTTATTTGTAATGGGGCATTTCTGTACTCATGTAGGCAAGCAATATGTTGTCTGCAGCTGGCATTACACTTATTTATTAGGATTTTGAGAACTTGCATGACCATGTCAACCTCACAATTTTATAGCAGATGTCTGGCTGAGGCAGAATGAGGAGAAGGAAAGGAGTGAATGAGAAGTGTCTGAAGAGGGAAAGAAGAAAAGTTGTTCTGGGAAAGTCTAACCTGGAGGCAAACAATGGTGGTATATTGTCTAGGAAATGGGCTTTAAGAAGCCTTTTGAAATGAAGGGCATTGATAGATTTTTGAAGAAATAGAGGAAGAAAGTTCCAGTGTCTCGATGCAGACGTGGAGTATACTGCATTCCCATGAGAATTATTATCTAACATGAATGAAATTTTTCAGAGGATCAGAATTTTTGAGGGGGCATTACCAAGAGATGAGTGGTTGAGGTGGGCATATATCAGGGATGTGTAAGATTTTATGGGCATGTTTCAGCTGTTTGAACTGAATGATGTTAGGAAATTTGAGATAGAAAAATAGTTTGATCACTATGCAATGATGATTTTGGGTAGGATAACTTGTCTCTGTTCAAGTATTAACAGGTAGGAAGCATGAAGGCTGGTAAAGGTGATAGTACCATATAGGAGGGTGGGGAGAGGAGGCATGAAGGTTGGTACAAGTGGTAGTACCATATATGATGGTGGAAGAAGGAGGGTAGATGCAAAGAACTTTCTAGTATAGTCAGTAAGAAAAGACTTAATTCTATAAAGCTGGCACATTTTTTTTGGCATTCTTTTTTTGCGACTTAAGAATTTCAAGATCAAATCTGATAATAGCATCAATTGTGAGCTCTAGGTCTTTAGTATGGTGTGTGATTTCACTGATAGTTTTGAAGTGATATGATAATGAATATTGCATGGTGATTCTGATAAGTTTCTGGATAAACAACATGAGGTTTTTTGTTGGATGAGGACTAGATTTGTGCCTTTTAATCAGAATTCAATAGATAAGAAGGATGATTGGGTATGAAGCTGTCATTGATCTACTGGTCTGGTATAGCGCACTATTGTGATGTCATCAACATATTAGATAAAGGAGGAGTTTCTGGAGTGTGTGTATACATATATATATATATATATATATATATATATATATATATATATATATTTACAATTGGTAACCATTTGAAATGTTGGGACTCTGCTTTAACAAGCCTGGTAATGTGAAGACTGAATAACTGAAAAATAAAGACTTAAATATACTTAGTCCTTGATGGCCATTTCTTGGAATATTCCCCTTTCTCCAACGTATGGTGAGCTTAGTGTTAGTATATATACTGTGGGGTGTGGATCGTTTGCCTCACCATAAAAAAGAATTTTAAAGCAGAAGTGCAATGTTTGATATATGCTTTTTTGCATTTTCAGTTTTTTTGTGAGGGATGTTGACAGTCAGTGTTGCAAGTGCTGGCATTTCAATACAGAGCCTGTAGATGTACATTGTGTATGACTGAACTTAATGTTGAACACAAAACAGTGATATAAATAAGGTCCAACATATATATCATAAACCCTAAAAGCTGAACATGTAATAGATCCAAAAAGGAAAATAATTTCTTTCTCCATCCTTCACACTAATCCTCCCCACCCTCAGAGGATTAGTGTCAAATGTGTCTGAATAGTGGTAGTAATAGTGTTACAGGAAGGGTTTTTAAGATAAAATGTAGCATTAAGATTGGGGGGTTAGTGTTAGTACACTTTATTATGCCCCTCCACTCCCCTTAGTAATGCATGTCACACAGAAATGAATCACATAGTTCAGTGCAGCAGAGTGCCAAAGGGCTGTTATGTACATCTTGAAGTATTAAGACTGGAAACTGATTTGCACAGACTGTGGACTGCACTGGTGATATTAAATGTTATGCTCTGAGTTTGCTGTACTTGTCATGCTAATTTCATAAATCAAAGTGTTTAGTACGAGAACTGGGTGCTCATGAGAATTCTACTAATTCTGACCCACTTGACTTGTAAAGAAATGAATGTAATAGACTCTAGAAACTTGATAGTACAATGCTTCCTACAATGTAATGTTATCTAACATTTGTGGTATGCTGACAGGAGTGTTATCAATCATACTGCTGTAGTTAGAACAGCACTTATTAGTTTGTTTTGTGATATGTCAGGGCTTATAGGTAAGCCATCTGCTAATTGATGTAATGTTATAATATTGTGAATCATGCACAAGGTTAAGTTCATGACAGGAACTTTGTATCTCATTTAAGCTCCACCATAGAACTCTGATATTAGTTAAATTACTTACAATTTGCCTCTGTTGTACTCTAAGGGCTCCCTTACAATGGTACCTCTGTTGCCAGAAGAAGGTCCATTTGACCAGATTATGAAATGAAAGTGTTTAGTCACATTTTGTTGTTTGTATTTTACTTAAAATATCTTATCTCAACTAAACCTGCCTCCCCATTAGAATTCATGTAAAGGAAGACTAGTACCATATACTTGGTGTATTTTGTCCCCAGATAGATTTTCCTTCCTTTGTTTTACTTACCCACCAAGGCCATTAAAGTAGTGTTTCTGCAACCATCTGCTTACACTCCTACCTCTCTATTTCTACCTCTTCCTTGCTTTCACTTACCTTACAGCTCCAAGGCTTCCACTTCTCAGACTGATTGTTTTTCTTTGCACTCTTCTGTGAGGGGGCTAGCCCACTTCGTTCACCCTCGCTTATGCTTGGACTCACTCCAGTCTCCTACCCTACCCTCATTCCCATCCATCCCTACATCACCTAGACTTATACCAGCACTAATCACTCCCCTAACTCCCCCCAATCAAGAATCAGTCTACATCCACCAGTCAGACCTCTATTACGAATACACTATTTGTAACACTCCTCCCTCTACTCACACAACTTAATTACAACTGTCCTTAATCACTACTCCCACCACACTATGCCAGCACCCCTCTTTCCTTACATCTTCATCATACCATCCAGCTAACCTACATTTAAAAAAGAATAGACATCATGCTCTTTCTCCTGCCCACACTCTATACTCTACTGCTATCTGCATATTATCTAACATTCTACAGTCACTTACACATACATGTCCATAGCCCCACACTATATTATGCTAATACCATCCACTCCTCACTCTCCTACCTTGCCATCTCCACCCAACTCCACAATCGCACACCTATTGCATACTTCCACTTCAAACATGTAGTTGTCAGCAATACCACTAACCACTTCAGCAAACACCTTCACATACTCTCCAAATTGTCACACAAACATGCATGTATATTATCACAGATTCTACGATCCTGGGCCATATACTGCACAACATACCATCATGGCTATGATTCCACCCCTTCCTCACATTAAAACTACAGACCTTCTCATTCTTAACATGAACCTTAGAAGCCTAATTAATACAATCAAAGACTTTCAAGCAGTCATTGCACAATACTCAACAGACATTCTTATAGCAACAGAAACTTGGCTAAAACCTTACATGAGAGACCCAGACATACTCCCACAATGTTATAGCGTACACAGGTTAGACAGGATCAGGAAGAAGGGTGGTGGGGTTGCAATCTTCAACAAAGATAAACTAAGCATACACTACCTAACAATCAAATACCCTTATGATAACCACTTTGAAGTCCTAGTTACACGGCTCAGAATCAACCCAAAGAAAAATATTACCATAATAGACACTTACATACCTCCCAATAATGCTCCCACTGCCATTGAGGAACTCATAGCCTAGACAGGTCAATCTACACACATGAAACCATTATTACAGGTGACTTCAACTTAGACCAGAACACTTTCACTGGTGATAACCCCTCTATCTTCATAAATCTACATGGTTTCTCCCATACAATCCAATTTCCCACTCAAATAGACAAACACAACAAAAGAGAATCTATCTTGGTCTAGACATTTACCAACAATACCACCCACAACTATCTCTCCAGATGCCTTCCAAATAATTTAATTGACCATAGGCCTACCTACTAAATGCATCAGCAGCTCAACTCGCCCAAAACCATAGTTTATGTACGAAATACCAAAAACTTCTCCAATGAAGCATTTTTAGACATGCTGAAGAAATGCAACTGGACACCACTCCATCATCTCTAACTTGACCATGCTGTAACCTGCACATAGCAACACTAAATCAACATATGCAGAGGCCCTTGACATTAACCTGCCGAAGCAACAAGGACCTTCGAAGCTGATACGCAAACAAAGACCAGTCACAACCAAAGTGACACATAACTCACAACACCAGTCTGCCACCCAACAACAGCCCCTAAGGCAAGACAATGTACCCGACACTTTAGTCATAAGTGGCTCTATAGTCAGGCACACTGATGTCCCACTCACCAAGCTGAGCAAGGAGAAAATTACAGTCAGCTGCCTGTCGGGTGCCAGGATCCGCCACATAACGCATGCACTGAAGTCACTCCACAACAAGTACAAATACGACTCTGTCATTGTCCATGTTGGAATGAATGACTTGAGACTTACCTCCCTGGACTACATGAAAAGAGACATGGAAGAGCTCTCGGATCATGTGGCCCAGGCAGGTATGACCCTATCCCTGAGTAGCATCCTGCCTTAGGCCAGAATGATACCACAGTATAAGGACAAAATGATTGACTTCAACAACTGGCTAAGCTTCTGGTGTCATTCAAAGGGGATCCAGTATCTGTCTGCCTGGGACGACATGATCGACAAACCATGATGCTTTGCCAGAGATGGTCTGCACCTGTCACCTCTGGGATTCAGGTTACTGGCTAAAGCTCTTGCCACCCATATAGTGTCTTTTTTAGGCAAGGTTCAAAGGACAAAACCACCACCGTAACAGATACAAGCATGCAAATTCTGAAGGTAATGCTACTCAATGCTAGATGTCTAAACCTCAAAATGCACTCTCTCGAGGCCCTCCTAAAAATGGAGAATATCGATATCTTTGCAGTAACTGAGACCTGGTTCAAGACTCCAAAGAGTACCACTACAATACCAGGCTACAACTCTTACCACACTTTTCGGCCACCAAACCTAGACTGAAACACTAAAGGTGGAGGAGTGTCCATATTCACCAGGGATATTCACACCTCCAGGCTAGTTGCCCAAAACAATGCGTCTGAAATTCTCCAAGTGCAACTAACACTAGGTAAGACTGCAATCCAAATTGTAGCTTGCTACAGATCCCCCACCATGCCCCAAGATTCTCACTACACTTTTCTAAACATACTGGAAAATATTAAGATACAACCAGACACCCTAATACTGGGTGATTTCAACTACCCTGCCATTAACTGGGAAAACTATTTGGGTACCAACACCTTTTCCCAATGGTTTTTGGAATTCATAAATTCCAACTCCCTGGATTTACTATTGTATTGTCCCACCAGGGTCTCCAATATCCTTGACCTAGTCATTACTAACATGGGAGATAGATGCTCCACAGCAATGGTTACCCCCCTCATTGGTCAGGTCTGACCATAAGTAAATCACCCTTGACATCCACATCTCATCCCCATGCCCCCAGTAAGGAAACCTCTGTAAAAAACTTCTCCAAAGACAACTTCATGCCACTTAAGTCAGAAGTGACAAACTTCATGGCACCCATGCGGACGGGAGCTGAAAGTTTGACTGCTGAATCCTACACTAAGGCACTGTATGAGCACATCCACTCATGCATGAATCATGCCATCCCAAATAGAACCAAGACATTCTGCTCCAAAAAAGGAAGCCAATCTGGTGGTCCCCTGCCATAAACAAACTTTACAACAAAAGGAAGAAACTGTTGCAGAAAAGAGAAAAATGCCAGGATGCAAAAATCTCCCTTACCAGCCTCAGTAAGAAGCCGAGATCCCTCACAAAATCCTCCAAAGCTAGTTATGAAAATAAAATTGCCAAAGATTCCAAAGATAACCACAAGGCATTCTATAGTTATGTCAAGTATCTAAATGGCAATGCTCAGATCTGCTCTGAGCTACAACAGAATGGCATTAAATATACTGATCCCAAGGATATTGCCAATATCCTGGCAGATCGATTTAGTGCCAACTTCACCCCTCTCTCACCCCCTAAAGGGCCTATCTCAATACCAAAAGATTGCAAAATTCTGGTAATCACAGCCACACAGGCAGAAACCGCACTCTCCAAAGCTAAGAATACAGCATCCATGGGACCAGATGACATCCCAGTCTGTGTACTACATGAACTACAAAATGAACTGGCACCTCACCTAGGTGTCATGTTTAATCATAGCCTCAATTCAGGCTTCATGCCCACTGGGTGGCACACAGCTACAGTTATCCCACTCCACAAGGGGAGATCCACCTTGGATCCCAGGAACTACCGTCCAATCAATCTGACAAGCCTGATCTGCAAAGGCATGGAATGCATTATCATGGAACTTAAAAGCAAAGACATTGGCAACCTTCAAACATTGGACCCCACCCAGTTTGGGTTTGTAAAGGGCCGATCTTGCCTCCTGAACCTGATTGACTTCTTTGAATCAGTCTCCAGAGCTGTGGATGAGGGTAAGGTGGTCCACACAGCCTATCTGGACCTCACCAAGGCCTTAGACAACATCCCCCACTCTGGAAATATAGATAAACTTACTGAGCTGGGCATAAATACCTACGTCACTCGATGGGTTGCCAACTGGCTTACTGACAGAACCCAGATTGTAAAAAATAGTCGACTCCTAATCCAGCTCAAGACAAGTGACAAGTGGAGTACCTCAGAGTTCAGTCCTGGGACTGCTCTTGTTTGACATCTACTTCTCTGAAATACAGGCCAACACTAAGGGACTCTGGCTAACAAAGTTCGCAAATGACTGCAAACTGGGAGCCATTACTGAATCCCCAAATAATGTGGATATTCTACAAAAGGGCCTTACAGAAACAGATGCTTGGTGCCAGAGCCATGGCCTCAAGCTTAATGCCAAGAAATGTATAGTTATGCCCTTTGGGAAAAACCATGTACCCATGAATTACAACATAGGTGGCAGTACACTAAACACTGAAAGTATGATGAGAAACTTAGGGACAACTGTGGACAGTGGTCTCACCTTTGATAACCACATCGCCACAATAGTCAGGAAATCCTTCTATATGGCAATATGGCACACCTCATCACTAAGAGCTTTTCATCTAGAAAAAAGGAGGTCATTGTCCCACTGTACTCATCCCTCATTAGACCCATTATAGAGTACAATGCCCCATTTGGTATGTACCTCACAAGACATTTGCAACAGCTGGAAAGGCCGCAGAAATACCTCACTAAAAGAATCACAGGCCTAAAGCAGATGCCCTATGCTGACAGTCTAAAAAAACTCCAACTATACTCTGTGGGATATTGTCTACTCAGAGGCAATCTCTGCTTAACATACAAGGCCATGTCAAACCCTGAGCTGTTGGCCATGCTCCACTTAAAGAAATCCCAATCCCTCAGAGCCACACGCTCCAGGGATCTAAACCTTGTCATCACAATGAACAAAACATGATGGAGGGATACGTTCCTAACCTAGAGACTTCCCATACTCTGGAATAGACTGCCCATACATGTCAAGCAGAGTGCCTCCTTGGCCCTCTTCAAAAGGAACCTTGACAATTGGATGGGAGATAGGAAATTCACCCCGGGGATTACGTCAGTCGCCGTGCTAGACAGGGTCCAGGGAAGTAAATATTGTGTGAAGAAATATCGGGGGAATTGTTTGGCTAGGCTTGTATAGGCCCTAGGGCCGATAGCCTAGTACCTACCTATGAACCTATGAACATACTTTAATGACACATTTCTAGCTATTCTAAATAGTTTAGCACCAAGTCGTACATGTCGTGTTAAAAATAAGAGATTTCCCTGGATATCAAAAGAAATCATTAGACACCAAAAACTAAGGGACAAAACCTGGTTTCAATACCAGAAAACAAAAGACAATAAACTCTGCTAGCATAGCAGCAGCTCCACAATCAAACAAAAAACCAACTCAAACTAGACAAAAAATCATATTATGCAACTATGCAAAACAAATATGAAAACAATCCCAAAAGGTTCTGGCAAGTATATTAACTTGCTCCTCTTCATCCAGGTAAAGCTACAGCCCCAGAACCAAAAAACAATAACCAAAGCATGAATATTGCCTCACAAATCAACATCTACTTTATAAACACCATCCTCTCCTTAGTTACAGGGAACAATTCCACCCCACCATTTTTTCCATCTAATGTAGAAACTAACAACAACTCTTTTGACCTCAAACTGGTCTCAACTAACACAATAAGAACAATGCTGGAAAAACTAAAACCTTCTTCTGTAGCAGCTGACCAACTCCTCAATGAGTACCTCAGACTTTCAGCTGATGCCATAGCTCTGCCTATCTCCATTCTGGTGAATAGGTCTATAGCGGAACAATATGTCCCAAAATTATGGAGAATTTCCTATATCACCCCTCTACATAAAGGAGGAACATCAACAAAATTAATCAATTACAGACCCATAGCCATCCTTTCCCCGTGTCAAAATTCTGGAAAAATGTATCCACACTCAATTACTAGAACACCTGTTATCTCACAACCTCACCTCTCCCAACTAACATGGTTTCATACCAAAACACAGCACCACAATAGCCCTAACTAAATTTTATTTTTTTTATTTTTTATTTTACATTTGTTGACCGGGCTAGTCTAGCTGGATATATGTCCATTTTCAGTAGAGGCCCGAGGAGAAAAGCTCCAAACATTTCAAATAAAGTTCACATTTACAGAAGTACATATTTAGAATGCAAATACATTCACTGTAAAAAGAACAGGAATATTAAGTGGTGACACATTTAAAAAGTATAAAAAAAACTACAAAATATTTGACTAGACTTAGTACAATTACTATTGAAGTTACAATTAAATGTTTGAGAAAGAATAATAGCTAAAAAGGTATAGTATAAATGTAGATAAGAAAGGAAGATAAAAGGAAAGTGAAATGGCGAAGCAGTTGAGTAATACATCTAGTAGTAATATATGTCACTTTTTTGAGAATACAGTAATAAGTAAGACTATGATGGAGAGGTAGAATAGTAGTTGTTAAGATAAAATTATTTCAGAGATGAGAAGGTAAGGTTGAATCAAGTAATAAGAGTAAGTTGGTCAGTCAGGTTTAGTACAGGGGCACATCCAATGTGTTTTGAGGAAGAGCTTAAGTTTATTTTTAAACAGAGTAATAGAGGGAAGTGTGGAAAGTTCAGAGGGAAGTAGGTTCCAGGTTTTTCCAACAGTATTAGAGAAGAGAGAGTCTCCAGCTCTATTGTTAGATTTATTGATATATACAAGAAGTTTTTGTGAAGATCTTAGGGACTTCAGGTTATAATAGGGGTGAATAAGGTTAGATACGATGGGTGTTTTGGCAGGTTGATGAAGTATTTTATGGGCGGTGGCCAGTTGATTAAATTTCAGCTGCTGCTGTAATTCAAGCCACCCTAGATGCTTTAGATTAATACAGTGGTGTGTTCTGAAAGGGTTACCTGTGGCAAACCTGGCTATATTATTGTAGGAGTTTTCTAGTTTCTTAAGGTTATTTTTTGACAGATTAGTAAATATGGGTGAGGCATAGAGAAGGGTAGAGATTAGATGGGTGTGGGTAATAGTTATTCTAGTTGCAGGAGTGAGGAAGGGTTTGATCCTATAAAGAGAACCTATTTTTTTATTAGTAGTTTTCAAAATGTTGTTGATATGGGTGTCAAAGTTAAGGTTGTTGTCTATGGTGATACCTAGTAGTTTGGTAGTTAGATCTTGGGATATGAGTGTACCATTATTGGATGATACAGTGAAGTCTATTGGGGGATATTTACTGGTAGGTGTAAATAGGAGAAGTTTAGTTTTTTTAGGGTTTAATAGGAGACAGCATTTTCTAAACCATAGTTCTACAGAGTTAAATACGTCTTGAGAAAGGGAGTGAAGTTCTGATACAGATGTGGCTGAGCATATAAGTGTGGAGTCATCAGCATATTGTATACATGTAGCTTGGGGAACTACTTGGTGAAGGTCATTGATAAATATAGAAAACAGGAGAGGGCCAAGTATGGACCCTTGAGGGACACCAATATTAACAGGTAGGTGAGTAGAAAGAATGGTGTTCCAAAGCACAGCTTGATGTCTGTTATTTAAGTAGGACTTGAACCATTTTAAAGCTAGTGGGTTGAGAGACAGAGATTTGAGAATGTTTATGAGTATAGTGTGATTTACCATGTCGAAAGCTTTGGACAGGTCAATGAAAAGTGCAGAGGAAAGCATGTTAAGGTTACGGTTTTTGTTGATGGTATCAATAAAGGAAAGAAGGGCAGTAGTTGTGCTATGGGAAGGTCTGAACCCATGTTGGGAGTTGGAAAGCAGGTTATTATGGAGAAGGTGGTCTAGCAATTGCCTATGGATACATCTTTCCATGATCTTAGATAGAGGAGAAAGTAGGACTATGGGACGATAGTTGGAGAGTTCAGTGGGGAGGTTGGCGTGATGGTTAAGGTGCTTACCTTACAGACACAAGGGGCAGGGTTCAATTCTCAGATGGGATAATTGGCTAGGCTTACAATGACCAACAAGGACAGTTAGCCTAGTACTAACTTATGAAGGGGAATAATATGAGAGACTTTCCAAAGTTTGGGGGTATATCCTTCAGTGATGGTTCTATTGATGAGAATGGAGATGGGGTAAGCAATAGATTTAGCTGCTAACTGTAGGTATTCTGCGGGTAGTTGGTCAGCAGAAGGAGTGCATGGTTTCAGTTTTTTGATAAGGGTGAGAATAAAGGTTGTTGGGACAGGTTGGAAGAGAAATGGAGGTGGTGGGTTAGAGTCAGAATTAGATATAGTTACATTTTGAGGAGAGAGCTGACTGGCAAGAGTTTGAATTGCTTTGGTGAAGAAGGTATTAAAGGCATTAGTAGTTTGTTTAGGATTGTCCTTGTCAGTGCCTTGAGGGTTAGGTGTGATAGATTGACCAGGATGTAATAATTGATTAATACTTGACCAGAACTTTTGTGGTTTATTATGGTGGGTCTGCTGAGATTGTAGGTAATAGTTTTTTTATCGGACACTATAGCTTTTTTTGTTACATTTCTCAGTTGTTTGTAGTTTTGGAGGTCAACAGGGTTTTTAGTTAGGCGTGATTTATTCCAGTATTTATTTCTGAGATGGATTTTTTGTTTGGTTTCCTTAGAAAGCCATGGAGCAGATTTAGTTCTTATCCTTATAGAGCGGGTAGGAGCATGGTGGTTGAGTATGGCTAGGGAATTAGCATTAAAGTAATCAACAGCTTCATCTAGAGAAAGGTGTTTTAAGGGGGACCAATTACATGCTCTAAGTTCACTTAGGAATAGATCCAAGTTGAAGTTTTTCTTGGTTCTAATTGCCCTAAATATGGGTTGAATGGGTGGATTGGTTTTGAGCCTAATAATGTAGGTTAGTGAGTGGTCGTTTAGGTCATCAGGGAGGGTTCCAGAGTCATAAGTCTGGGGTTGATTATTAATGAGTATCCAATCTAAGGTGCTTTCTTTCTTATTAGTCTTGTTTATTCTAGTAGGGGAGGTAATAGTTTGGGTAAACCCATAGAGGTTAATATGGCTAGTAGGGTAGTTTTTGTTGCAACATTTCCAATCAATGTTAAAATCACCTAGGATAGGAGGTTAGCAGGTATGCTAGAGTTAAAGGAGGTAGGAGTGTGAGTATGAGTAACCTCTGTAAGTTGACTAGGGTGGAGGGTTTATTCATTGACATGGTAGATATAAATTATTGCTATATGTACCAAGGTAAAGTTGGTGTGTTAAGGAAAGGTAAAAGGGAGAGGTGGGAGTGATAGGAAGTGGTGGAAAAAAGGTGGGAAAAATAGAGAAGATCGTTTAATGGAAATGTGATTGTGATAGGTGGAATGGAGAAGGGGTGTGGTTTGATAGGTATAAGGGTAGGATATCTGGGGGTGGGTGGAAATTGGGGGTAGGGGAGCGGAGTGAGCCCGCAGGGTGAACAGAGCGGGTAGAGGCAAGAGAGTGGACTTTCACAGAAGACAATCTGTTAAGTAGGTGAATTCTGCAGGTAAGTCTCAAAGTGAGAGAGTGTAGAGGTGAGTTATAAGGCTATCAAGAGGTGAGTAAGGGTAACAATTGAGTAGAAAGTGTTAAAATAGAGCCCAGGACAGTGTGAGAGGTAAAAGAGTGAGTCCGTGAGAAGCAAAAACTGAGAAAACGGGATGGGGAGGTATGGCAAAGCAAATAGGTGTAGAAACTGATATGCAGAGAGCTTATGGTAAGGTGCCACCTAGTGGCTAGTCACTTAAATAGCATCAATGATACACTTGCAAGGGTAGCAGGCTAAGGGAGAGAGGGGGTAGGCTTCGAATTATAAGAGAGTGGCAGGCTGGATGTAGGGGTTTGTTTAAAAGAGCAGAGAATAAGTGGAGTGGTTAATTGGCTGCTGGCTATCCTGCGTGAGAAACCTGCCTAACCTAGCAGAGTCATTAAACATTAGGATTAGCTCAATGTTCTAGTATGTGTTGCAGCACATACTTTCACTGTCTTATAATAGGCTGGTCTCTCAGGGAGCCGACAGGCGAAGTCCTAGTTCGGTCAAATTTGCTAAGGCTTCCAGTGGGGTGAAGTCTGGTGATTTAGTACAGGGATGTACTGGGTCACAGGTTTCACTGTCTTATAATAGGCTGGTCTCTCAGGGAGCCGACAGGCGAAGTCCTAGTTCGGTCAAATTTGCTGAAGCTTCCAGTGGGGTGAAGTCTGGTGATTTAGTACAGGGACGTACTGGGTCACAGGTGTAGGTCAAGCACATGGGCAGGGTGTGCAGTAGCCAGATAGAGGGCAATCTCTAACACCATCAACCGAGAAATTCAAACCAGCAAGTAGCATCAATCTTCCTAGACATGTCAAAAGCATTTGACACTGTCTTCCATCAGAAACTCCTTAGTACTCTTGCCTCACTAAACCTATCAAAGACTTCCCTCTCTTGGTTCCTAAGCTATCTTTCTGACAGACAACATGCAGCACGATGGAAATCCGAACTCTCACCGCTTCTGCCTGTCTTGGTTGGAGTCCCCCAAGGGTCCATACAAGGACCCCTTCTTTTCACCATCTTCTCTAATGACCTAGCCTCATCCACAACACATGCTAAAGTAGTTTAGTATCTGGATGATTCAACTTTAATCTGCTCAGCAGGTACCTTACCAGATGTCCAAATAGTAGCCCAACAAGCTTTTAATGATATAGAAACATATCTAAGTAAATCACAACTAATTTTCAACCCCCAAAAAGATGCAGTTAATTCTATTTACCAGTAGCAAACAATCGGTGACCACCCCTGCATTCACCATTCTCTCAGCAAACAGCACAGTCATCCAACCAGTTGAGCATACAAAACTCCTTGGCGTGACAACTGACAACAAACTCAGATTTGACCAACACATAGCCATCACAATTAAGAAAGTTCACATCAAACTTGTCTCACTGCACAGAAGTAAGCCATTCCTCACTGACAATATCAGACTAGCTATATCAAGAACCTTCCTCCTCTCTACACTCCTATATGCTTTCCCTTTCTTTACCAACTTAAAGAAAATCAGACTTAACCAAATTGGAAACTTGCTACAACAAAATAGCCCGTTTTTCAGCCAACCTTCCCCGCTGAACCCACCACTGTATTGCTCTACATAAATTAAATTGGCTCGAGTTACCTAACCTTCTTCATCTCTACCAACTTAAATTCACACACAATATCATCTTCCATCATAGGATCATAGGAGGTTATTAGGTTAATGGACCTGGGGCCCTTACAAGCCTAGCCAAGAGTTTATCCCCAGCTAGCACCTGTTGCCCCTGTCAATCAGAGACAAAGGTGGAACCCCTGGTAAAATTTGTGGTTTCCCATCCACTCCTCAAGGTTGTGTTTGAAGAGGGTCAGCGAGGTACTCTGTTTGACATGTATGAGAAGTCTATTCCAGAGAGAGGGCAGCCTCTGGGAGACAAACCTGTCTCTCCAGCAGGTTTTGTTGATGTTGCATATTAGATTTAGGCCTATGGAGCAGGTAATGCGCGAGGAGTTAGACTTAAGGATATGGAGCATGTCTAGTAGGGCAGGGTCTGATATTGCCTTGTAGGCGAGACACAGATCACCTCTGAGTAATCTGTATGATACCAAGAAAAGTAATAGTGATTTGAGCATGTCTGCATAAGACAGGTGTTGGAAGCCATGGATTCTCTTTGTGAGGTATTTCTGTGGCCTTTCCAGTTGGTGCAGATGTTTGGAGAGGTACATACCAAACTGGGCATTATATTCAATTGTAGGTCTAATGATGGAGGAATACAGAGAGGTAATAACCTCCTTTTTTTCTGGATGCAATCCCTTTACGTATGAGATGAACCAAATAAAAAACTTTTCTAACCACCATCCTGACAGTTGCCCATCCCTCAAGGAACTTGTTGTTCCCTACTCATTCTCCCAAAGTCTAATCTGCAGACAGAAACTTTCTCACAGTAGACAAAGCTGACAACACGCATGGTAAAGTCCTATTCTCAAATCAAATAGCCAAATTATGGAACTCTCTCCGCCACACCTTCCAAAACACACCTGAATCTCCAAATTTTAAACAGCTACTATATGAACACATATCCAAGAACTAGCATTGCTCCTGCACCAAGCCTGACTGACAAGATATCTATAACCCTCTCAACACACTGTCCACTCCTTAGTTCATTTTCTCTCTCTCCTCAGTGTTTATTACTACTCAAAAAAAAAAAAAAAAAAAAATATATATATATATATATATATATATATATATATATATATATATATATAAAGGAAATATCATTTGGTCATAACTATTATTTAATATGTACACAGTACTAATTTTATATTTCTCACAGTGATCACTGAAATGCTTGTGTTTTTCTTTTTGAATCTGTATTTACTAGAAAACTGTATTGAATATTACTTTGCATAGACTAACTAGATGATGTGTATTCTAAATCTTGCTTTATGTATACTATTGTACTATCTAATAATTGTATATTGCTTATATTTCTATGGAGCTTTTCTCCCCTGGCCACTGAAAATGGGCTTCTGGCGCAGTCGGACTTTCCCGGTAAACAAATGTAAATAAATAAATAAGTGGTCAACAGTTTTATCTTATTTTATAGTTGCTTTCATATATGGTAGTTGCCTTGGAGTTTCAGAGTTGTGATTTATTTATTTATTTATGTTTGTTTGTTTGTTTGCTTTCCTGTTATCTTTAGATGTATGGAAAATTCTGGGTTAGATTGCATTCTTTTAAAATTCATATCTTCAAAAAGCTTTTAGTTAACAACTCTCCTCTACTATTATTGTCCTAAAGATAAATAATCAAATAAATAAAATTGTCAGCAGGGGGCACCAAAGCACACACTTTAGTACTCTGTAAAATGAAAAAAAAAATAATCACCTAGCCCCTGATTTTTTAACAAGTATTTGTTGTCAAATGCATATTCAAATTTTTATTTTTGAGGTTAGTAAGAATTTTATTTTTAACTATAACTAATATATTTCTTTGTAACACAGGAGATAAGCAGAACAGAAGTTTCCTGATGAAATGTGAATGATGCAAAGCCAGTAACAGAGCACTCTAGGAATGTTAGCATTCAACACGTTGAAAATGATTTTTAAGGAGATGACTTGGTTATTTAACCTACTCTGGTGTCAAATCTATTGCCAGATCATGCAGCGAGAGAGAATTGTAGACATAAAATATATGAGAATGCCTCTCAACTGTCCATATTTTCACCTCATATTTTTAGCCTTTTCATCATAAAATTTTGGTTTTCTTACAAATTACTGGCAAATCATTGAGGAATGAAGTTAGAAAATAATGACAGGTATCGGAGTTTCAGACTTCATGTTTTTCAGAAAATTCATGTTAATGCTTAACCTGTTATTCTATGAAATGTCTAAGTCTATAAGAGCAATGCTTAAAAAGTATCCCTATTTTTGTTTATTTGTCCCCCTGTTATTTATCGTTTTGTCCAGATCTCTTGCTCTAAGAGGTTGCAAGATATGCATCAAAGCCCCCAGAGAACAGTGCTGTAGTACAAAAGGGAAAGGGAAAACTACTGAAAGATGTACAGAAAATAAAACAAAGTTAATAGTGCAAAGTGACTTCTTGGAGCCCATGCCCATCTCTGTCCACTCAAGGCTTTTGCATATTGAGCAAGACTTTCTGTGCAGGATAGTGTTTCTCTTAGGGAATGTCAGACTGCTCCATTTACTAACCAATCTGAACCAAACCAAATCAGGGCAATATGAAAGTAATGCTGCTCAAAGCTAGAAGCCTCAGTAAGACATTTCCATCCCTAGAACCCCTTCTGTTGCCTGAAACCCTTTACATTTGCATTGTCACTAAAGCATTGTAGAAATGAATGAAACATATTTACAGATACAAGGATATGCTAAAAAGCATATACATATTTGCATGTGCAAGAATATGCTACGTTTTGTTCATATTCTTTGGGATTTCAGCTATCCCTTTATTTAAACTGGAATATTTAAACTACTACAAATATGTAACTCACAATACTTCTTACATTTTATCAGTGTCAACTCCCTGAATATGTTAGTGTAGTCCCCTGTAAGTGGCCCAAATTTACTGAACCCAGTCATTACAAATATAACACCATTGTTCTTTAACTGCACAGTCTGCCCATCACTGTTCAGATCTCACCACCACTCAGTGTTTCTTTCACCACAGTGGATCAACTCAAAACCGTCACTAACCAAACTGTTTAGGGACATCTCCCAGGCAAACCTACTACAGCTAGCCGATGACCTGGAGAGGTTTACAAACCCACCTCCTCTTAAGGACCCAAGAGGAAACACTGCCACATTCCTGGAAAGTTTGTATTCTCATTCTAATGCCTGCAGCAAGACATTAGTCCCAATGCATTACAAATACAGCACAAAACTCAGGAACAAACCCCAATGGTTGAACCCCGATTGAAAACAAGCTTTATAACAAAACAAACAAAAAAAACAACTACCTTTGAGATAAACTGAAAACCCCATGCTCCAAAATTAAACTTGACACATAGCAAAGAACTTACAAACAAAATCAAACTTGCCAAAGCTAAATAATTACCTCCAGTAATCAAAGCCCATCCCTCTCTTATATTTCAGTAGTGCTGCACAAATATTCAGACATACTTTTACTTCATAACAAGTATATATACACAATATCAAATTAAAATGATTTCACTTTAAGTCTCTTCCCTTCTCCTTCTTTGTGCAGACTGTGACAAAGAGAAATATTGCCAGCCAGGCTATTTGGAATTTTGTAAATAATTATATGTCATTCATGAATATCAACATGATTCATATGCTTGTGTTACAAATGTATTAGAACTGTATGTCATATAAGATGGTTTGTTCAGACGTGCTGAAGAGGTATTTTACAAAGTGTTGTTTAAAGATGTAACTTGTCATCCTCCCAGTGTATGTTCCCCACTAGTGCTAGTGATGAGGATTGAGGGTCCTTGATTACTGGGCGAGTGGTGGGGTGTCACATATATTGGGTGCCAATGGTGGGTTAACCACATATTGGGATTTACTGGTGTGGATATTGAATTCCTGTTGCCTGTAAATAGTGGTCCCTAAAAAAGGTGTTTGTGCTCTCAATCAGCCACAGAGTGAACATTCAGAGTTTCATATCCAAATAGTTTTATTTATTTATTTATTTATTTATTTTTGTTAGTGTGGTTCATCAGGGAGAGCAGGCAAGGATGCCAGCAGAGGAGTATGGCAAGCTGACAAGGAGCCAGTTGGATGAGATATGGGAGAAGATAAAGGACTGGTGCATGCCAACCTGACAAAAGCAGAGATGTTTGCAGTTTTAGTCACAGCTGCATCACAGACCAGCAAACTGGAGGACAATCAGAATGGCCTTGGGGATGTACAACTCACAGAAAATGAACAGTTTAACCTTTCTACAGATGACTTAAAAATCTGTCTGGAGTTAAAGAGAATTGAACTGGAGGCCAAGCATTTGGAAATAGAATCAGCAGAGAGACTGAAATGTCTGGAGGCTGAAGAAAATGAGAAACTGAGACATCTGGAAGCTGAGGAAATGAGAGGCAGAAACAACATGAAAAGGAGGTGCTGACCCTTTGCTTGAGTCATGGAGGTAATGGGGAAGGGAGTATAATGTTGACCAAGGGCTCTGGGTATGGTTCCTGACCCTCTTACTCCATGGTAAAGCTGTAACTGCTATTTCTAAATTGTCTGATACTGCTTTCTTAAATTATAATACAGTTAAAATTGTTTTTTAGTGTTTTAAGTTAACACCAGAAGCTTACAGAAAATTTTCATTACGATAGATGCAAGACAGATGAAAGTATGTGTGAATATATTACTAACCTAAGTACTTATTTTCATAGATGGGTGAGTGGGTATCAGGTCACAACTTTTGAAGGGCTACCAGACCTTTTGGTGAGGGAGCAAGCCCTTAGCACTTCGCCTGAGGACATGTGAATCTGGTTAGCGGATAGAGAATGTAACACAGCAGATGAGTTGGGGAAAAAGGGAGACCTATACCTAATAAGCAGGGCATCACTGCACAAGAAAGAAATACACAGTGCTGCTCATGGGTCTAAGGGAACCCATGGTGGGTGGTGTAAACCACCCCAACAGAGACCAACAGTAGCAGGGGAAACCACCAGTTCTGATACACAGCCAGGAGCATGGAGGCAAGGTGGGGAACAAAAGGTGGGAGAGCCAGTAAGTGGGAATGACAAAATGCCAGCAGCAAGTTATCTGGAGACAATAAGGGTACCAAACTACCACAAGAGGTTATATCCTATCTTAGTAGATGGGAAACAGGCCACTGTTAAGAGAGACACAGCATCTAACCTAACCATTGTGAAGCTGGAAATGGTTAAAGAGGAGCACTACTTGCTTATGTAGTCTACTCCAGTCAGTGCTTTAGGAGGAACCCCATTCCAAATACCTTTGGCTAGGGTTCACCTTAACTGGGAAGGTGGAAAAGGAAGCAAGCAAGTGTGTTTGAGGATATCCCTGCAGATGTCCTGATAGGGAATGACTTTGATAACACATTACCTTGTGTGCATGCAGTTACATGCAGTCAGGCTTGGAGACAAGCATGTGGGTCTGGTAGCCTGGGGGGTTTTGGGTTCCCCCCGACTGACCCCAGACTTGAAGCCAGGACTAGTGTGGTGGTTACTTTGGGGAGGGAGCTACACTGTAGCAGTGAGACTGAAGGTGATCTCTGGAGCCTTAAACCAGGTTTCTGTTACTGCACAGATATCGATGTTCTCCATACTGAGGAGTGCCTCGAGTGCATGAATTTTGAGGTTTAAACTTCTGGCATTGAGTAGTATTACCCTCAGTTTTTGGTTTCTTGTGCTATTTACGGTGGTGGGTTTGCCTTTTGAGCCTTGCATAAAAAAGGCACACACACACACACACACACACACACACACACACACACACACACACACACACGCGCACACACGCGCACATGCACACACACACACACACACACACACACACACACACACACACGCACACACACGTGAGCGTGCGAACGCACACAGTCACAAAAACGTGCAAACACACATGCTCACACACACATACACACACACACACACACACACACACACACACACACACACACACACACACACACACACACACACACACACACAAGCATAGCTGGTTTTACCAGTGCTCTGGGCCAGTACTATGAGCCAATATCCCACCCCACAGCTCTTGCTTTGAAGAGTAAAACAAAACTACCTAACTAATTAAATAAATGACTGCACAAATGTTCATTCTACTGCACACCAGACAGGTAGCCAGATGCACAAAATGCCTCCCTTCCTCCCCCAGCCATTAATGTCCCATTTTTGTGCCCTGGCCTCAACTTTCCTTCAACATAATTTCATCTTTTAAACTATAGTAACAACTGTGGCAAACAGTTGCTACAGTTTTTACTGTTTGACTGGAGTGCTTCACAGCTCATGTGTTAGTTTAAAAAGATAAAAAAAACTCTTCTTTTTAAACTGTAGCAAACTGCTTGCTACAAATATAGCAAACAGTTCCTACAATTTATAGACTGCCTGTATGATGCACTTTGGTGCTCATATTTTAATGTAAAAAAAATTATTCTTTTTAAACTGTGGCAAACTGCATGCTACAAATGTATTAAACATTTGGTACAGTTTATACCCTGCTTGCATGGAGCACTACAGTGCTTTAGGCTTTAGTTTACAAAAATGCCTTTTTCTACTTCTGAACTGTATCAGACTTCTTGCTGCATTGCAGCAAACAGTTGCTACAGTTTAGATCACACACAGAGTGTTACAGCACTTGGGTTTGACTGCAAATATAATACCAGCATTTTAAAGCTGGTAACATCTGAATCAGTTGATTGGGCCCCCCCCAAAATCTTTGCACCCATAGAAAGTGTCCCTGTAGCTCACATAGCCACACTACTGCATGCACACATTCACTTTACACCACTCATACCTCTACATATGCTCACAGTTGCAGCCACACATATACACAATCCACAATGTTACCTGCCTGAGAAACTTCTCAGCAAATACATGATGCTGAACATGATCTTTTGGCCATGTCCAGTAACACAGGCAGTCAAGTTAACTTATGCAGTTCAGAAATTCTTTGAAGTGCTCAACTGCTTAACTGCCTTACCGCAGTCATTTTCAGAGAGAACACATGTCCCTTCCCTCAGAATGCCTCATTAGCATTTAGGGTAGAGCAGAGAGAGCTCATCACAGTGCTGCATATTTTTGTGTTGCAGCACTGTGGCAGGACTGTCTCTGAATCGGAAATGGTTACCAGGAGGAGTAACCTTTCTTAATTCATCCCATAAATTTCTCATTATGATGAGTATAGATGTTTTGCATGAATCACCAAGTGTTGTGTTATAAGTTTTACAAGCACATTATTGGGCAATGAGGGTAGCAGTTGTTCTATCACTTGCCAAACTAGTACTGGGCCAGAGGGTGAAGGAGTATATTTTGGAAGTATTGGACGTTGCATGCTTTACACTGACGATATTTATTGTTTCATCTGGGAAGATAATGAGGCAAAACTGAACAGGTTTACAATTTTGCAGACAACACAACCAATTTTATACATTTCCCAGCCAGGTAACCAACAGACCATATGGACTTTTTGGATAGCAAAATATTGGTTGAGTCAGAAAATGGTACAGTAAACACTTCTGTAGTCTATAAAACAACATTTGCTAATACTTATATATGTTTTGTCACTTGCCACTACCAGTTCATTAAGGATAATGTGATAAAGGGGCAATAAATCAGAATGCCCAGACTAGTGTCCAATGAAACATTTTTGTCTGAATTGGATACTGAGAGACATTTTATATTTTTATTTATTTGTTTATCCTTTGTTGACATAGTTAGTTCCACTAAGCTAGTAATCTCTTTTCATGGGAAGATGCAAGGTGTTATATACACTACTAGTGGAAATTTGGCCTACTCTTTTCAATAGGTGCTGTGGGATCTTTTACATCCTCCTGAGCTACCACCAACTCAAGCAGATGGAGTTTCAGTTTAATGTCTCACCTAAAAGGTAGCACACTCCAGAGTGAAAGTTTGTTCCAGGGGTGAGGGATACATTGGGATATGAAACTACCATGCCAACATGTCTTAGTTATCTTTTAATGAAGATTTAGTTCATTTACATAGTTATTTGAGGTGCCAGTTGCTTTGTGAAGGAATAAGAGGTAAAAAAAAAGGACTGATCTTTTATAGATCAAAAGGCATGATGTCCATAGAGGCATCTCTGAGAGACTGAGTACCGACAGAGGGCTGCCAGTTTGTGCTGATAACTAAAACTTTTAAGACCACTTATGTTTTGAGTTATGAATCCCAAAGTCTTTCAAACTACTTGACATGCCAAAATGTGCATTATGTGTAAGATGACTTATGAATAAAGGGGGATTAAGACTTCTTTTGATCTAATGGAAATTACTTTGGAAATGCAATGTGCTGAATAAAAAACTTTCCAAACTACTATGGAGACATGATTATCAAACAGTAGGGAAATTATTAACTGGACTGCCTAGACCCTTTAAGATAATAACTGCCTGGAGGGAGGATGCCATCATGCCACATATATGGTATGTGAAAACATTATGTTTACCAAAATGAACTATGCTACATTTTTTTCACATTTAATTTGAGAACATTGTTAATATGGTTTAACTCGTTGGAGCAATTGTGAGTGAGTAGAAGATCAAATAGCAAAACCCAATTTACAGCCAGCTACAAATTTAGATAACCATATGCCAGAAATGCTGGCCTGAAGGTCTGAGAAATAGATGTGTACAGGAGAGGGACCAGTACTGAACCCTGTGGTACACCACTGTTATCTTTCTTTCTTTTAGAAATGGTACCGTCAATTCTAAATTGCTTCTGTTGGATAGCCAATTAACTTTACAACTCACAACATAAGGATTTATATTCAAACTAACATGTTTACCAATAACACTTGCATGTGGAATAGTGTCAAAGTGCTTGGCCAGGACTAGATAAGCCGTATAAATTGCATAACTACTAACCACTGAATTGGTTATGTTTTCAAATAATTTAATGAGGATGAACAGGCATGACCTTCTTTGACAAACATGAATTAGTAAAGGTGCAGGGTTAAGAGATTTTCAATATTCAGTTTAATTAGGTCTGTAATAATACACTACTTTGATTTATATATGAGGATACTGAGATGATTAGATCTGCAGTTACCATGGTTTGCTTTTGGGCTACCCTTGTGTAACAGCATTACAATGGCTGCTCTCTGGACTTCAGGAATGAAAAATAAAATGACGGCACCCTGTGTGGCAGGGGCTGCTTTGGCTCATCAGAGATATGTGCATTATTTGTGTAATTAATGTGCATTATTTGTGTAATTCTGCATCTAAATCAAGTAAAACAATTGAATCAGGGACAAAAACATAGGATAAGCTAACATACAGCAAGGAGAGACTTCAGGAAATTTATCTACAAAGCCCAATGTGCAATAGGTTTGATGGACTCCTGGTTGCGCTCCTGCAAGACCTAGTACACTCCACAAGCTACTGGAACTAGGAGTTATACTGAAACACAATCCAAACTGCTCAGACAAGATGCGATCAGTGCTTATTACTCAGAGAAGGAGAAGGAAAAGAAAGAGGTGTGAAAAAACTTGTAAACGAGGATCCAGGGCCTGGAATCATCGCAAGATTAAAAGTTAACCCCTTCAGGCCTGCATTACCATCCATTCTACTGGCTAATGGTTGCTCCCTGGAAAACAAAATGGACTACATAAGGCTAAAACTAACTAACCAGAGCAAGGTGGGAAACTCTTGTGCATTTATCTTCACTGAGACTTGGCTGAGCTCTAGCATAAATGATGGTGCAGTTCATGTGGAGGGACTATCATTATTTTGTGCAAATAGAATACAGTCTCTCTATGGGAAAGCAAAGGGGCTGGAGTCTGCATCTACATCAATAACAACTGGTGCAGCAGTTGTGCGGTGGTAAAAACTCACTGGTCTGAGGACCTCGAGTTTATATCATTGAAATGCAGACCCTTCTACCTACCAAGGGAATTTAACAGTGTCAGCATCACAGCAGTATACATACCTCCCAGTGCCAACACAGACGAAGCACTAGCTAAAGTATATCAGTCTATAAATGATTTGTAAAATAAAAATCCTGATGGAGCACATATAATAGCAGATGACCTCAATCAGGAAAACCTGAAAACAGTCCTACCTCAATACTTCCAGTTTGTAGACTTTGCAACCAGAAGGGAGAATACATTGGATAAGGTCTATTCAAATATTAAGCTAGCATTTTAGGCAGTACCTCACCTCCACTTGGATCACCTTGCCATTATGCTGCTACTGTCATATAAACCACTGCTGACCAGGGGGAAACCATCAGTGAAGCAAGTGAGATTATGGATGGAGGGAGCAGTCTCAGCACTATACGACTGTTTTGAGACTACGTACCGGAACATCTTCAAGGAGCTGACCACACTATAACAAAACATCAAGTTGATGGAGTATACTGAACCAGTGATGGGTTATATCTCAAAATGTGTTAGCAATGTGACAGTCACCAAAAACATTATCATAAGTGCCAACCGTAAACCTTAGCTAACAAGTGAAATGTACGAGCTCCTGAAAGCAAGGAATGTGGCATTCAAGTTTGGTAATAAACAGGCTCTCAGATTGGCCAGATCTCAATTAAACAAAGGGGCAAGGGAGGCCAAAAGCAAATATGGCTGAATATCATGTGCCACTTCTCTGAACTAAAGGACCCCAGATACCTGTGTAAGGGCATCCAGTCTATAATGTATTACAGGTCCCCGTCTTCACAGTGTGATGATGATACAGCATTCCTAAATAACTTCAATGTCTACTTCGGTAGGACTGAGGAAGGGAACAAGACAGCAGCAGAGAAAATCACCAACAACCAGAGTGAGTAAGAGCTTATCCTCAACCCTGCTGATGTCAGAGGGACCCTGCAAAGATTTAACCCCAAGAAAGTAGCTGGACTTGATAAAATTCTTGGAAGAGTGCTCAGAGACTGTGCGGACTAACTAACAAATGTACTCCCAGACATCTTCAACAACTCACTGTGTCAAGCCACTGTGCCC
Source organism: Protopterus annectens (assembly GCF_019279795.1). Lineage (NCBI taxonomy): Eukaryota > Metazoa > Chordata > Ceratodontiformes > Protopteridae > Protopterus > Protopterus annectens. Next base: position 223,025,459 of record NC_056741.1, read on the forward strand.
AAATGTTCAAGCACAAACATTATAGCATGGTCAAAGAAGTCACCATCTGCTAGCCTAAATGACTATCATCTTGTAGCTCTCACCTCCACTGTGATGAAATGACTTGAGAGACTGGTCAAAGATGTAATAACATCCAAACTACCTGCAGACTTTGATGCACTCCACTTTGGATAAGACCCAATCGCTCCACAGGAGATGCTATTTCTTTGACACTCCACTTATCACTGGAACACCTGGAGAACAAAAATAGCTATGTGAGGCTACTTTTCATCAATTTCAGTTCAGCTTTCAATACAGTCATCCCACAAAATCTGATCAGAAAGCTGGTTCAACTGGCCATCAGCACTCCACTATGTAACTGGATTCTGGACTTTCTTATAGACAGACCTCAGAAAGTGTGCGTAGTTAAGAATACATTGGAGAACATCACCACGAACACTGGAATCTCACAGGAATGCGTCCTAAGCCCCCTGCTATTCACCATACTAACCCATGACTATACTGCCAAGCACAGCTCAAACCATATCATCAAATCTGCAGATGATATGACAGTTATGGGCCTCATCAGGAATTATGACAAGACAGCCTACAGAGAGGAGGTGAATCAGTTAGTAAGTTCGTGTTATAGCAATACACTTGCGCTAAATGTCAACAAGAACAAAGAAATAATTGTGGACTACAGGAAGAGCAACAGAGAGCACGCTCCATTCATATTCAATGTAGAAATAGTTGAGAGAGTAAAAAGCACAAAATTACTGGGGGTGTACATTGCAGAAGACTTGACATGGTCAGCCAACACAAATGACATCATTAAGAAGGTGCACCAATGGCTTCACTTCTTGCGAAGGTTGAGGAGAGCAACCCTCCCATAAATGGCTCTCACAACTGTCTGCAGGGTAACCATTGAAAGCATACTGACAAACAGCTTTACAGTATGGTATGGAAGCTTCTCTGCTTCTGAGCACCAACCCCTCCAGAAGGTAGTGAAAGCAGATAAGAGGATTATCAAGAACTCCCTCCCATCTATACAAGACCTGCACATGTCCAGATGTGTCAGCCGGGAAAGGAAAATAACTAGGGATAGCACTCATCTTGCTTACAGGCTGTTCTCACATTAAAAATTAGGGAGGTGCTTTCTATGCATATGCTGCAACACCATAAGATTCAGAAACAGCTTCTTTCTACTAGCCATTAGGTTACTGATCTTGGAACAGAACCTTTACCACTGGATATTAAGACAGTAATCCAACAATACTGAAAAGTCTCCATAGTAAAATATGTAACAAGGTTTTACCGACACCCAGACAGCAAAGTCAGCAGTAATCAACTGAACTGTCTTACTGTGAAATATAAATGTAGGCCTTAAATCAATTGCTTAAGCAAATTTTTCCAATAAAAATAAGTTAATAACCTAGTAATGAGTGACAATCTGTTAAATCAGTGCACTAATTCAAGTATTTATTATTGTTGTGTTTGTTTGTGTCTATAGAATGTTGTGTATTATCATCATGTTGAACGTAGTCTATGTATTGCATGGAAATTGAGTCCGAAGAAACGTAATTTCACTCAGTTCACACTTGTGTGAATCAAAGTGACATTAAAGTTTACTTTGACTTTGATTCTTTGACTTTGACAGTAGAAAGGCTTAGATTAAAGATGTTAAGAAGGAGCTCAGATAGATCATATGTGCCACTGATAATCAGGCAACCTGGTATAGTTTCAGAACCCAGAGATGAAGCATTCTTAGCTTTTGGGAGTGTTGAGAGAACTTATTCCATATCAATTAAGTGGGGTAGCTGGGATTTTTTAACCAGTGGGTTAGCTATAACTGTGGATGGGGTAAAATTTGCACTACATTTGAAAGCTGGGATATTAGCCATTTCCTTTGGGTTAGAGTGTACAGTAGTATTGTGAACTAATTGTGAATTATTGAATGTTCATTCTTAACATCTTCCATGGTTAAAGAAGGATTTGTAGCTTTTTTTTAATGGCTATTTTAAGTTCATACTCAGTTTTGAGCTTCCTAGGGTTCCCTTAAGCTTGTTACTAACTTGCTGAGGTGTGCTTTTAAAGTAGGTAGAATGAGAATGTAAATAAACATTAACCAATTCCTTTCTCTTGTTATATAATTTATTTATATGTGCATTCCATTATACATTTCTCTTTATGCTTGGCAGAGATAGGGGCTGTCTTATCAACCCCACTAATAAAGATGAGGTAGAAGTCATAGGCAAAGGTGGCAACTTTAGCAATCGTATACATTAGAGGAATCTTACAGCAGAATTTAGTTAGTACATCAAGTAACTGAAAATTTGCTTTTGATGTATTTCTAAACACTGTGGTATTTGCAGGGGAAGCGTCAGCAGTTTAACAGGAAAAACCCACTAACTTATTGTCTTATTAAACAATGCAGGATTATACATATGGAGTCACTTGCAAGATCTAATGTGCAATATGCGGCCCTATTTGTGAGGACTAGATTAAGGATATTGGGCACCTAATAGGATGGTTAACTATTTGTAAAAGAGAATTACCATTTATAATGACTATTTGTTTGGTGCTGTGACCAGCCTTTGTTTGAGTGAAGTAAGTCACTCAGAGTTACAGACTTGGAAGTGTGATTTGGCATAGATTTGCCCAAGTAATTAATTAGCCCAGTGTTCTTGTAATATATTTTCAGTACTGAGCCAAAGATATTAGCAATTTCCTTGATTTTCTTTACGTCTAGTTGTGATCCTACAGCTCTTCATCTGCTACTGCTTTCATATGAGTCTAGATTTGTACACTCTATAAAGTGTTTTGTGGACTATCTGGTTTAACTTCTTATTCATCTTATCCCAGATTATTACATCATTGGTATGAAATGTCGGGCCTTCCAGTCCTGCAAATGTAACCTGCATGACACTATGATATACTTCAGGTGCCAAAATAATTCCTCATAGGAATCATGGGTATCTATGGCAACCTTAATAGTGTATTATATGTTCAGAATTCTACATTTTAGTAATTGAGTTGCAACTTCCAAAAGAATGAGGTGCATACAGGTTACAGAATCACCTGAAAAAGGTAATCGTACCAAGTATTTCTACCTTCTTTGATATTTTAAACTTTTACTTCAGTAAGACTTAATTTACCCAAGTGTTGCTATTTGGCTTTTTTTTTACATAAACCATGGAATTTACCCATTGTGTCTCACCTTGTGTTGGTTGTCTCACATTAAGGCCCACCATCTTGTTTCATTATTCCCATAGCTGTCTCCTAGGAGGGTTGGTCACCTGTCAAGGGGAATGGTCTTTAGGCCTGCCTGTGTCTTTTAATATGATGCTGTATGTAGATGGTGACACTTCTGTAGAAGGGGAATTCTCTGATATACTGCAAACTGGGACCATGTATATTATTGTCATCTATACTTGTAGTTCTGCATTTCTGAGGATCACAGTTGTGGTCCTCGGCACTTGTAGTCCACAACATGTGAAGTCTTCAATGTGTTAAATAAGGCATGTGAAACACCAGGGCTAAACACTTACTCCTGCGCCATCCCTGCTAACAGGACTATCAGGTTGCCTGTTTAGGGGTCATGATTAGGCATTAGTACCCATCGTCTGCTGCTAGTGAGCTGGACTACACAAACCTCCTTTATAGTCAGCATCAGCTGCTGAGGATCAGCCCGCATTGCTTCGCTGACTGGTGAACACACCTCATTGTGCATCAGTTTCTACTATTATCTTTGCAATTGTGATTTTGCAAGTGCTCCAGACTTTCTTGACACATTCTTGTGTGTCTCACCTATGCACCAGTTCTAAAATTGGCTGCTGGGGAAAATGTGATAGCAAAGGTAGTCTGGGTATTCTGACTACCTTTCCATCTAGTTACTGATGATATATCGTATTATATGCCCATATAGTTTTCCTAATGCAGCATAACTATTGTGGTGTGTCTTTCTGGGGTCATATTGTGCAAATATATATATATATATATATATATATATATATATATATATATATATATATATAAATATATACACACACACACACACACACACACACATATATATATATATATATATATATATATATATATATATATATATATATATGTGTGTACTAGATTTCTTGCATTAAACTATACATGTATATTTTTAGCACAGTAGCAATACATGTCTATGTTTCTCGGACACTTTGAATGTCTGCAATATGTATTAGGAAATTCCTGCTATAGCTGTGAAGTTTATCTTTTCTTTTCACCTTTCTTCTGAACTCGTTTTCAATCACTGAGATGTTAAAAGTATCACTCATTTTCAGTAAACTGTGTGAACTTGGGTCATTTAATTATAATGTGGCCCATTTTTCTGAATTTCCTGTTTTTATACTTGATCACAAATTAATTCATACAATAGCTCTTACTATATCATGTGCATACTGTTGCTAGGTGTTTCAACTGAAGAAGGCTATAGGGCCAAAGTACTAGTTATATTGTAAGAAATAAAGGACTCCTTGTTTTATCCACATAACGTATACTGTTTTTGTGAAGTACAGTGAATACCTATGCATTGTGAAGGCTGAACTTGGTGTTGAATAATTCCCAGCTACTAATGTTATAGACAATATAATGTATACTGGACAAAATCCTGTTTCCTAACCCCAGGGTCTAAGGTTCAAATCTGACTTATGGTTTCTTTCTCTATATGGTTTATATGCTTTCATTTTATGTGGCTATTCTCAATGTACTCTGGTTTTGCGCCACATCCTAACCCATGATGCTATACATTGTACAAATGTACTTTATCCTTCCATTTGTGGCTTGGTTATGCTGAAATGAGTCCTCAGAGTACCACTTCAGTTATCTGTTTGACAAATTAGTGAATAAATTACAAACTTCCAGCTCACCACTGAAGCATATATCACCTAGGAAAAAACAATTTATAGTATGTACCAGAAAAAATAAACCAATTATTTTTAAGTATGTGAAATCAAAATGTAAATGTGTCATTTATCATGTGTCATAGTGCCAAGCTCTATGTATCAAATGTTTTAATCTGACCATAAACTTCAGACCTTCTCTGAACTCCAAAAAACCCTATAACAAACTTCACTGGATTCAAGGAGAACAACCATGCCAACTTCAACCTCATCTGTGACTGAACCTATTCTGACCTTAATACAGCATTAAGCTTCACTAAGGAATAATTCACCAATTTAGAAAAATGCACAAAGCTAGTAATCACTGCCAGAACCAAGTATCATGGGAAATTCAAAAAAAAAAAAAAAGCATCCCATTGACCCACCGAACATAAATAAACTATGCAACAAAAGAACAAAACTCCTTAAATTATTTAGTAGATCAGAACCCCTTCTATTCAAGAATAATATCTAAAGTATTAAAACAACTGAAGAACACTAACAGGTTTACTAAGCAACCCATGAACTTAGGCTAGCCTCTGAAGGCAAATACAATTATAAATCATTTATGATGAAATCTATGTTAGTCCTTCTTCTCCATTATCATTCCTAAATGTAGCAACAGTAAAATGATGAAAGCAGTGCCAGATCCCCCTCACAACCTCACTCTCTCAGAAACTCCTCAATGCAATATTCAATCAGCGCATGTCCAGGGTAGTGTAATTCTTACTCCATCACTGCAACTGTTAAATTGTGACTGTTATTATGGGAGGACCCCCTACATCCTAGATGTAAGTCTTTCATAAAATAAATGCTTGCATCTCTTTTAGCTGTCTTTCAAGAATGCACTTAATTACTCACTTAAGTTACATCTTATTGTGATGTAACTGAGGGATTCATAAAGTGAGGTTTGTGAAGAACATTTAGATAGTACCAGTCATCTGCCCAAACAGTTTTCTACACACACACACACACACACACATATATATATATATATATATATATATATATATAAATATATATATATATATATATATATATATATATATATAGATATATATATATAAGTGTGTGTGTGTGTGTGTGTGTGTGTAGGCAACCAAACTAACTGCTCTTGTGCACCATTTTAAGCCTAGTCAGTTTTCCTATCAAGGGTGAGAATCCAGACCTTTACCTCGTGTCTGTGTGGTCAACACATTAATCATTATATATATATATATATATATATATATATATATATATATATATATATATATATATATAAAACAAAAAACTTATAAATGCTGTGTATGTTCAGGCCCACTACATGCAGAAAATCCAGATAAAATGATACATATCAGGCAGACCTGACAACAGAAATGCCCAAAGACACACTAAGCTCCCTGATACATTTAGAGCTGAAATTACACACGCAGCAGTGTGACATTGCAGTGAATGGACCAAGAGGAGTTGGGACCACAGCAATTTACGGCACACCATAATGTAACGGCATTCAGCTATTCCAGCAGTATACCATGCATCATTTCCAGATTCATAAGTTGCCGTGACTCAAAACACCATAATACTCACTAACATTCCAACTGTGCAATCAACGCCAGGTGTTTCGTTTGAAAATCATATACTCCTGTCGCACTAGAAGTTCCAAAGGAAAAAAAAAAAAAGACATAAAACTTATTTATTATATTGCCTGGAAATATATTTCTTATTATTTCTGCCCTTTCTCTGTCTTCCTTCTATTCTAAGACAGTCAGTTTATGACAGCAAATTTTTGGTTAGTGTAAAAAAACCCAACAGACTGATATAGTCCATAAAACAAAATGTTACTTCCCTCTCTGTTGACAACAGATGAGACAAATATTAAATATCTCTAAAATCTGACTTTTCCATCATTGTTTTGCTTGCATCTGTTTCACAGCCCTGGACATCACTTGTGATCTCCTCATTTAGGGCAATATTACAACATCAGTGCTGAATATTAACCCAAGTACTAAGAAATGGATTTGAGCAGACTAAATTCAATTCTTATCATCCATTTACTAAATATACATCAGATTTTCATTTCCATATAACCCTAGCTTATCGATTTTTATTTTAAAGTATTCTGGAGTGTTGAATAGCAGCTATATTCAATAAAGGTGAACAGTGGTCTCACCTTCGATAACCACATTGCCACAACAGTCAGGAAATCCTTTTATGTGGCACACCTCATCACTAAGGGCTTTTCATCCAGAAAAAAAGGAGGTCATTGTCCCACTGTACTCATCCCTCATTAGACCCATTATAGAATACAATGCCCTGTTTGGTATGTACCTCTCAAGACATCTGCAACAACTGGAAATGCCGCAGAAATACCTCACTAAAAGAATCACAGGCCTAACGCAGATGCTTTATGCTGACCATCTAAAAAAACTCCACCTATACTCTGTCGCATATCGTCTACTCAGAGGCGATCTCTGCTTAACTTACAAGGTCATGTCAAACCCAGAGCTGTTGGACATGCTACACTTAAAGAAATCCTAATCCCTCAGAGCCACATGCTCCAGGGATCTAAACCTTGTCATCACAATGAGCAAAACATTCTAGAGGGATAGGTTCCTGACCCAGAGACTCCCCAGATTCTGGTACAGACTGCCCATACATGCCAAGCAGAGTGCCTCTTTGGCCCTCTTCAAAAGGAACTGGATGGGAGATAGGAAATTCACCCCGGGGATCACGTCAGTCGCCCTGCTGGACAGGGGTCCAGGGAAGTAAATACTGTGGGAAGAAATAGCCAGGGAATTGTTATGGCTAGGCTTGTATAGGCCCTAGGACAGATAGCCTAGTACCAACCTGTGAACCTGTGAACATCTTAAATCAGAGAGATTAATTCTGAAGAGGGCAGAGAACCTGTAACTACAAATGCATTTTTAATGAATGAATTGTGGAAATGGTACAGCTCAGAGCTTAGCATAAGTCACATGAAAGGAAAAAAAAATCTGCAGCATCAAACAATGTCTAAACCACTTTTACATTTGCTTTCAAATTGTGATACGTGGGAGGTATGAATGCAGCAGAGGTGCCTTCTACTGTGTCACATTGTTTCCATTTTAGTAATGAATCACAAGGCAGGAAGGTGTTGCTACACTACAGTGCAAGCAAAAAGACACTGGTTTGTCCTTCAAGTATATCTGTTGTCATATATCTGCTGAACGGACGATAGTAGAATACAGAATGAACACAACATACAAAACTTCCTCCGGACAAATATGTGAAAGATGTCCTCCAGGTAAGTCATGGAAATATGTAGATGGTTAAGAAATTTGAGAAGTGTGGGATTTTGCTTTCCTCATCATGTATTGATGATAACGGACCTGTTGATATGCACTCAGTATTTCAGACTCAGTGTATATATTTTGTCTTCTAAGAATAATCAGATTGACTCAAAAACTGGTTTAGGGTTTGATACACTGCTGAGACAACACGTTTGACTTCAGAAAAATGCCTATGATGGAAATTAAATATGCCTTTCAGAAATTATATGAACAATGTTGTTGCAGAAACTGAAATATTTTCACGGTCTAATGCACAGCCAAAGCAACAGGTTTTGCAGGCTGTGGGTTGCTGCTTGAAGCAGCACACCATGAGGTTCAGTAAATTTTGACAAAGATGACAGTTTCTTTTGTATATCTGATTTTTTTGAAAATGTGTGCATTTTATGAGCTGTCATGGCACCTTACAGGCACACTAAGTTATGGCACCTTACAGGCACACTAAGTTTCTACAAAAAATTTATTCAAAAAGTAGAACTGTAGCATTGTTACAACCCTTAATTCCTTAAAAAAGTACACAAGTGGTGATCACAGTTAATATAAGTTCTGAATAGGAGACATTGCTTACAGAATTTTGGTAGGCATCAGTTTTAAGAGATCTGTGTCTATTTTCAGTAATATAACAATCAGGAGTACTGACATATGTATGGTGTTATTAATGAGTACTGTTTCCAAATGCTCTCCAATTATGTGATTAAAGCAGCTATGTACTCCTGAATTTTGAAAGCATTATGCTACTGGGATTGACAATGAGCAGAGTAACAACACCTAAACAGTTACAGAAGAAAATCCTGATATTTATATAACTGTCAAAATCAAAGAATAAGGTGGCAATAAGAGCCATAAATGTGTATACATATATATCTATACCTATCTATATATCTGCATCTATATTATATATATATATATATATATATATATATATATATATATATATATATATATATATCTATATATATATATATATATATATATATATATATATATATATATGTGTGCGTGTGTGTGTGTGCGTGTGTGTGTGTGTGTGTGTGTGTGTGTGTACACAGACTATTCTGAGAGGATATTTTATTTGGTGAATTTCCTGTTAATGCCTTAATGACAAAATCATTGTTGGGTTGATAGGTTACTAAAGGTATAGGTAAGTATTAGGCTAGCTGCCCTTGTGAGCAATTTAAATCCTAGCCAATTCCCTTCTGGTGCTTAAATTAACCTGTCCCATTTAATGTTAGTCTATCGTTACCCATCCCATGGTCGATACATATATGGTACCCCTAGTGAGAATAACTGAGATCAGATCATAGATAATCTGAGGGGACCCATGCAGGGAATAAAGCAGTTAGGAGCTGCATCTGTCCATTAGTAATACAGGAGCACATTTTCTGTTTTCTATCCATAGACCCAAGTTGCTCTTAAATATAAACAGGGATGAGATTTGTTTCACATGTCTGAGGAGTCTGTTCCACAGCAGCAGTATCTTCTACAAGATAAACCTGTCTCTTCAAACCATTCTACTGATGTTGCAGAAGAGGTACAGATCTCCGGACCATATATTTCTGATGCCATTTGACTGGATCAGAGGATGCCTTGTATGCCAGAAACAGGTCACCTCTTAGCAGTATGTAAGATACCAGGTATAGTGACAGAGCTTCTGATCGCTCCATGTAGGACATGTTGTTTAGGCCTTGTATCCTTTCATTAAGGCATCTCTCTGGGCATTCCAGTTGTTGCATGTGTCTGAACAGATACATGCCAAAGGGGGCTTTATTATGATTGGCCTAATGAGGACTGAGCAAAGGGGAGTAATGACATCCTTAGATCTACACAAAATCCCTTTGGTTATAAACTATGCAATATAGAAGAACTTTGTTATGACAATGGACACATGTTGGTCAAATGTTAGGTGACTGTCTACATAAATTCCCAAATCCTAAATAACTGAATCAATTCTTAGGGAACTGTTTTCAGTGGGGAAGTTCCCCAGAGTGGATGACATCCCAAGGGATATGATAATGTATTTTTTGGTATGGATCCATGATTTTGGCACCAGTTATTTATCTGGGACAAACTTTCTAGGAGTATGGCTGAGTCATTTGTGGATTCAATGAATACTGCTAGCTTGCAGTCATCTGCATGCTGACTCATTCGTGCATGATGCAGCTTACAAAAACAGCTGAACTGTAACGGATACATTGTCATCAGAAAAAGGTACGAGGAAGACATAAAGTCTGGACATCTAGAAGTAACTGTGTGGGATGTAAAGCTTGGATAAGAATATGATCTGTCATAACATGACTGATGCTGTGTGTGGCACTCACTGTACATTCAGTTGTATGTCTGCACAGGCAAGGAAATGGCATGCCAATATACACTGACAGATAAGATGCCATTGAAGCATGTGGGCAGTAGTGTGAGTAGAGCTGGCTGGTGGGTGTGGCAGTTAAAGGTCAATTTCATAGAAGGGTGGAAAAAAGTAGGAGGGTAGTGTTTGCTGTACCTACTAACAAGTTTAACAAAATTAAAATACTTTAGCCTCTTTTACATGTTCTTCTATTGCTGTGTGAAGTTGAAAAAGACAAATTTGCAACTGAAATAAAAAACTAATAGTCCCTTATTGTAAACTGTTTGTATCATATATAAATGCTACTGTTTTCATGTTTTTTGATTTATGAAGCTTGAAAATTAGTTTGTCTCAGACCCAAAATATTCCATATTGTGCCAGCTCAGCAATCTCTCCATTGTGAAATTTACACAAGAAAGGTAAAACACGTCAACCATATTTTAAACATTGTATCCACCACCACCACAACACAGTGTCATATAGGCTTAATTTAGATTCAAAAATATTTAAATCTAAACAATCATCAGTATAAAACCAAGATTCTTAAGGACATTTTAATACAGTTCATGCTTTTAGGGATAGTTTTTATCAGTCTAACTGCTTGTTATATAATATAAAAAAAACGAAGATAATTTAATGTATTGACTGAAGACATGATATTCAGTAATTGCACATAGCCCCAGATTTACATATGAGACTTCTTAAACGTAGTAAGTTAAAACAGAACAAATATCACTCTGCTGCGGTTGCTAAAATGATAAACGATTAAAATACATATTACACAAGCCATTGCATTTTTTGCTTTCTAGATTTATCCATACAGTTTTCTTAGGCACATGCCAGCAAAATCTGGAGTTTCCATGTCATTACACAGAACAATGATAAGAATACAAATAAATGTTCATAGCAAATCAGTAGTCTTATTATGTCCTGCTTTTATCTTCCAAACAGGATATAAATGCAGTGTGCCAACCTCTGCCCATGGAAATATTCAGTCAGGTATCGTTAACACAGAAATGTGTTAGTCCAAAGTGAAAATAAATAAATAATGAAATAAAACATTTTAAAAAGTACCGAGCTGTCAAGCAACATGAGCAGTGATGGCTTAATATGATGCTTCTGATTAATTTTCTGTTATGACATTGTAATATCAGAAATTTACACCAGAAAGAAGTCTTGCGTTTGTCCAGTGACAGCCAATGTTTCATCTACGGGTTTATGAAGTTGTTTCTTTCAGTGCATTAAATTGCATGAATGAACATACTGACTGCTAACAGAAAAAATAAGGTTATGAATGTCCTGATAATGTATGTTTTTTTTATTTTGTTTCTAAATGTAGATGGAATGCATATATGCAATCACTCCCAAAAATACTGGTGCATTCTATGATGACTAGTGCATGAAGTTGCTGAACAGTGCTGGGGAAGTTTTATTAACAAGACATTACAGGGTCATAATCTTACTGTTAGCTTTTCCCTTTTTTCCTCTCAAACTTTTAGAAAAGTAATGTCTTGTAAGACACAATGTCAAGGGGCTTGTTGAAGTCCACATAAATCATATCCACAGGGGTCACTCTGTCCACAGAAGAGGAATGTCAGTCACAGAATTGTGTTAGCATTCATTAACAAGCCCACCGCTGTTTGAGCACATGCTGCAACTCTACCATCATGTCATGCACACTCATCTTGATGGCAATTTCTATAGAACAGAAAGGATACTAAAAGCTATGTAATTCAGTGTCTCTTTCCAAGACCCACCATTTTGAAAAAGAGTCACAGCTGCAATCCTCCAGTCCTGTGGGAGCAATCCGCTTATTTTTATTTTTAATAATTTCTATTTGTTGACCAACATAGATCAAAGATCAAACTGGATCATTTCCAGACTGATTATGGGGATACACAAAATTATCAGTCAGCTGAAAATAGCACATAATAGTCACAGTATAATGTCATCATTATCAAACAGTATTTATATTTTTAAACAACTACAGTAACCTACACAGTAGTCATAGTATATCTGTGACTCCCTAACAAAATGTACTGCAAGTAAAAAAAATAAAACCAATGTAAGTAAAACAGTACTGGCTTACTAACTTGCAGGAGACTTTTCATAGCACAGCAAGCTCCAGAAACCACAGTGTTAGGATCAGTTCTGTAGCATAACCCCATTAGCAAAAAAAAAAAAAACATGACAGATTTAATACTGGAGCAATGAAAGAGCACAGTATACAGAAGAAGAATAGCAGCCTCATTGATGTATGGGGTACTGTCTAGTTTAATGACTTTGCTCAGAGTCAAACCCTGATCTTAATTACTGGTAAACAAGTGCCTTAGGTCCTTCACACCACTGGGTAGATCTCCTTTAATTTTCTTTATTTTTTTGTTTTGTTTTTGCAAGTCACTGAGGATTACAGTCTGTGAATGTCAGTCACAAAGTTTTTTAGTGCAGAAGGCTGTGGGTTCCCTTCCGACCACAGGGAAATTAATTGCTTATAGACACTGATTATTTAATACAACATAGACAATTTATTCTTCAAGTGCAGCAGACACTGAATTTGTAGATGATACACTGAAATGCAAGTTTTTTGCCAGCAGTAACCTTCATTAGTTACATTTCTATTTAATGTGGAATTATACAGGTCATTTTCACTTCTGCAGAGATTGTGCATATTGATAGATATTGGTGGATTATAATGACAACAGAATGAATAGTCTGTTATGGTTGATATGTTCTGAAATGGGTAGTTTTGTCATTATTGGTTTATATGTTTTGTTTCAGTGCTTACTGGAAAAATGTTAAAAACGACAAGTTTAAAACACACTCTAACAAATGGTGCTGTATCAAAGAAGGACTATAATTAAATACAATCAGGAAGGTGAATTAAAGAACATGTGCATTTATGGATAGTCTGAAAAAGATGTGCAGGGGGCATATGGTTTGCAAACTGCTCAAGGGTACACTTAATCTGACACTGGTCAAATGCATTTTCTATGAATGTGGGTTTCAACACAGTTTCATCTATGAATGTGGGTTTCAACACAGTTTCAATGAATGCAAATATTAAGTATCAGGTTCACTTTGAAGGACATAATAGGATCACAGGACCATAGGAGGTTACTAGACTACTGGCCCTAGGGCCCTTACAAGCCTAGCCAAGTTTTACCCTTATAGTCACAATCAGCACCTATTATTCCTGTCCAAGAGGGACATAGGTGGGACCTCTGGGATGAATTTACTGTTAGCCATCCAATCGTCCAGATTGCGTTTGAATAATAGATTTAAAAGACATAATAGATAAGCATATTGTATCCTTCTGAAATTTAGGAAGTGTAATACAATATGAGATTAAGTAGTGTTCAGAATTTTTGTCAGGCACATATCTGTACAGATTTGGTTTCTAGTAATTATAGCATGACCTTTTCTTCTGGTATCTAAACAGACAGAAAACCTAACTGGCACATATAAAGAATTAGTTCTTTATAATATAATTATAATATCTGTGTGAATATTCCTGATTAGTGTTGTTGTTTACTGCTGTGTTTTCTATGTTCTACTGCTGTTTCACTCTACCACTACCTCAGGTTAGCCATTGAGTAATATCGTAAAGAAACAAACAGAAAAAAAACATTTGTATTCTATTATCTTCTTTGGATTTATTTCATAAAAGTTGTCCAAAATTGTGCAAGGCTGGTGGGTAGAACACAGTATCTAAGATAGTCCTGAATTATTTATGGCTGGATGTGTACAAGTGAGCAAGAAAACATGCATGACATGTGCATAGCTACACTCATTCAAGTATACAACTGCTATGCAAAAGGTGTCTGACAATGTAATTTGCAGTTCACAAGTACATGAATCACACAGTGAATTTTATAGCATAAGTTATAATTTGCAACATCTGACTGCAGAGAGAAAGTGTAGAAAAATATAGCCTAGCACCCAAAGGAGACATAATTGTGATGCATTGCTCAGCCTGACATACTAGAGCAACTACATCACTATTGAGTGTACAAAAATATCACAGGACTATTGAAATACAAAAGAGATGCAATGACAGCTTCTGAATTATAGAATAGTTTACAGAAGTACACTGCCTCTACCATACTGACCCATCCTACCACATTGACACACTGGTATCCTCACCAATGGGAGCATCCTGTTGAGAAGTTTCCTCATTTATTAAAATGTGGTACTATCTACAGACACGGACAATAAACTACAAAACTTTATAAATGTCTGTTCCCAGTGACCATGGAGGCCTGCGTACACCAGTCTTCATCCAGAAGCGACAGCTGAGCATGAGGCAATGTTTTCTTTGTTATCTGCAGCACAGAAACTGCATTCCTCCACCTCCTACGGTGGTACTACATCTACCTGTGTAAAGCCTTGGTGATACATGCCGTGCAACAAAGTGTACTAAGGATGGCTGACATACCATGTCCACTGATTGGTGAGGTAACAGGAAGTATAATTATGTGATGTCAGTAGCAAGGTAGCATACTCATGTTTATTCCCACATCAGGTAGATGGATTGCTGTCACTGCAGTGCAGCATGGTGGGGGTGGAGCTGCATTCTTGAGTGGTGATCCTTGAGATGAGACATTGAACCGAGGTCCCATCTGATTGACCTGGTGGTAGCTCAGATGGATGTAAAAGATTCCAAGGCACCTATCAAAAAGAGTAGAGGTCCTTTAATTAACATGACATAAACAAAAATAGTATTTACATATTTACAAAATAATCATATTTACAAGTATGTGTACAAAACCCTATAGACCATCATCATTATTATTCTTCCATAGTTGACCCTACTCCTTCCACAACCACAATCTAATTTTTTACAATATATTAGCCAGAATCTATTTCTCATTAAACAAAATTACATTCATGCTTTCATTACAAATAGCCCATATTTGTGTAAATTGATGTTGGAGCTTTTCTCCCCGGGCCTCCACTGAAAATGGACCTGGTCCAGTCGGAATTTCCCGGTTAACAAATGTAAAATAAATAAAATAAATATCTACCCTTCTCATATATTCTCTTGTTTTTTTTTAATATCATTACATAATCATATTCATATCTATATTGTTTACGTTATTAATATTCTCAAGATGTTTTTCTTCACACAATTCTTCCTAAGTTTAACCACCATTTACATTTAAAAAAATGCAGTTTTCTCTTCCTGTCCACAAAATAAACACATTATTTAAACTTTCTCTTTATATGTCATATTCCCCTTTACAGATAACTTATTTATAACTCTCCATAAGAAATCTTGACAGTCTACAGTCAGTATACCACTTTTTCCTTACTTCAGTGGCTTTTATCACTTCTTTTGGTGAATTTTCCTATGGATTTACATAATAATTTTGCTTCATCACATTATTGTACCACATCCTTCTACCTTTCTCTATATCATAAATTCTTATCTTCCGTGTTAGCATTCTTTCTTTCTTCAAATTTTTTTAATTTGTTCATTTACATAATCTTTCTTCTATTTCCTTATTCTCATCATCTCCAAAATGTATTGTATTTATTTTTAAACATTTTCACTATAAATTTATCATTTTATTTATTTATTTTATTTATTTTACATTTGTTGACCGGGAGAATCCGACTGGATAATTGTCCATTTTCAGTGGAGGCCCTGGCAGAAAAGCTCCAGAGTTTGTAAATATGCAAAGGCATACAAAGTCAAGTAAACACATACAGAATCTTCTTCTTCATTTACCCACTTTCATATGCTATACAAGTTTAAAGAAGCAGAAAAAACAACTGGATTTAATAACCCAATCCCCTTCATCTTCACTCATATACAACACACCTCCTTTCATTGGGTTTAATCTTGGAACCCCATATGAAAGAAAACACTAGCTGTACAGTTTCTTTTTCATACTTTTCTGGGATCATACAAACATTTGACATATATATTATTTTGCCCATTAAAACAGAGTTTACCAAACAAAACTCTTTTCTTGAATGACAGTCTATAAGTCCTCCACATAAGACATATTTTTTTTCATTTCTTCTTTCCGACCCTCACATTACCTCATAACTACCTTTTTTCCCCAGATGTTATCCCTAACAAGGGTACTTCATTCACTGAAAATACACCCCTCCAATTTTCACATCACCTAAACCCTTACTTTTACCTTTATTCAAGGTAATTCTCATTTCCTTTAAACATCTGTTCAGACAAACCAACACTTCCCTCATCCATATTTTATTCTTAGCAACCAAAACAATATCATCAGCATATGTCAAAACTATTGGCAACACCACTTGCTTTCGCGTCATGTATCTAGTATCTTTCATTTTATAAGATATTTCACTCTCTCACATTCATTACTATTGCAAACAATATCCCACTCATGAGATATCCTTGTCTTATACCACAGTTTGTGAATATTTATTTACTCACCCACTTATTCACTAACACTCTCACTCTATCATTTTGATATGCTGACATATATATATATATATATATATATATATATATATATATATATATATGGGTCTACCTGACAACGTCGACAGCTCAGAACGCCGACACCGAGAACACCGACGCCAGAAGATCGACAACTGAGAACACTGACATGGGAAAAGGCTGTGTAAGTATGCGGTAGTGACGGACGTTAGGGTGCGAGTAAGGTAAGTGTGCGATATTGACGGTCTGTAGGGATAGGGGTGGGTTAAGTGAGTTAGGGTTAGGGCGCGGGTTAGGTAAGTGTGCGGTAGTGATAGTCTTTGGGTTAGGGGCGGGTTAAGTGAGTTAGGGTTAGGGCGCGGGTTAGGTAAGTGTGCGGTAGTGATAGTCTTTGGGTTAGGGGCGGGTTAAGTGAGTTAGGTTAGGCGCGGTTAGGTAAGTGTGTAGTGATAGTCTTTGGGTTAGGGGTTAAGTGAGTTAGGTTAGGCGGGTTAGGTAAGTGTGTGATAGTGATGGACCTTAGGGTTAGGGTTTGGGTTAAGGTTGTAGATAGTTGTGTATGTGAGGTTTAGTGTGGGTTTGTAAGGATTTTGGTGTGCTTGTGTTTGTGTGTGTGCTTTTTGGACAGGGGATTTGTTTTGATGTGCTGTCGGTAAACTGGTTGTCGATGTTGTGGCTTGTCGACCTTGTGAACTGTCGGTTATGTGGTGTCGGTAAACTGGTTGTCGATGTTGTGGCTTGTCGACCTTGTCAGGTAGACCCATATATATATATATATATATATATATACACACACACACACACACACACACACACACACACACACACACACACACACACACACACACACACACACACACACACACACACACACACATATACTCTTAATTCTATTACCTATTCTATAATTTCCCATAACATCCCACAAACCATCATGTCCTTTTGCATTAAATATCTTACTAATATCGCTTAACCAGAAGTTTCACATGTTCCCTTTTACTTATAATATCATCTACAATTTCTAGCACCACCAATAATAATTTCTGGCATCCCTTCCCTGTTATACCATATATTTTTATATAATGTCCTTCATCCTTATTTCCATTCTTTTCTGCGTTAGTCTCAAAAAAATGATAATATCTATCATTTTATCAATTTCCATTTTTTATTTTATTGTTTTCATCTTTCTTCCTTATAAATTTTAACATGCTTCTTTCAACTATTCATTTAAAACATTTACAAAACCCTCTGTTACATAATCTGTTAATTTCTTGTACATTTCATTCCCTGGACTGTCTGGACCTGATACTGAATCAATATTTACTTTCCTAATTACTTCATCCAATTCACTAATACTGTTTTTTTTTTTATTCTTCCTTAACTCGTTGTTGTTTTTTTTTTTACTTTCCATTCTCTCTTATTTTCTTTTTTTTACTGTTATATATATTTTCTACATTGTGTTCTACAATACTCATATTTTGCTCTTGAGTTCTTTTATCACTTCTTTTACATTTTTCATTCCCTTTGTACACTAACATCCTCGTTTAATATTTTTCCCAAATATGCAGACTCCTCCTCCCTTCTCCCTTGTAAATACAATCTTTGTTTAAACAGTCATGTGTTAATTTTTTTATATCTTTTGTACACTTCCTTTTCCATATCGTAACACTTTTTTGCATTGATTTCTACTACTATTTCTTCTCTTCCTTACTTACATCATTCTGCCCTTGAAAAAACATGTTTAACACTTCTTTTTAAATTCTAGTCATCATTCAGACCATTTTTTATAAAAAAACCTTCATGGTTATATAATCCTTTCATAAAAGCAATGCTTCCCACTCTCCATATTAATTTCACCATTTCTCATCTATTCTTTTAATTCCCTTTTCTGTTTTGATATATTCCCTTTCTTGAATCATATTTTAAATGATCTGAAACAATAAAACTGTCTCTACTGTATCACCATCTGCTACATCCAAACATTCTGATAGTACTAAATAATCAGTTTCATATCCAATTGTCCATCTTCTATAAGTACATTGACTTTTCTTGCACACAATTAGCTTAACACCTTTTGTCACTGCATGCATTTTTCTAACATCTTCCCTTTTTTTTACATTTTCCCCCTAATTTCATAGCTTCCTACAAGCATAATTTTCTTGTTAACCACCATATGATCTAATATTTGATGAAACAGATTCTGTCTTTCCTTGTCATTTGTATAGGGTCTATATTAGAACATTGAAGTTTCAAAACTTCGAATGTTCTAATATCGACCCCTATTCAGCGAAAGCTGAAAATATCGAAGCAACAGAAAACCAAATTTTTTCCTAGGGCAAGAATTTGATTGTCCGTTTCTGTTGCTCCGGTATTTTCAGTGCTGTGGTGGAAAGTTACGGGTCGGGTTCAGGTAAGTGTGCGATTGAGTGTGGGTTAGGTTAGTTAGGGTTAGGGTGCGGGTTAGGTATGTGTGCGATTGTGTGGACGTGAAGATTAGGGCAGGTTAGGTGAGTTAGGGTTAGGGCACGGGTTAAGTATGTGTGTGATTGTGTGAAAGTGATGGTTAGGGTGGGTTAGGTGAGTTAGGGTTAGGGCACGGGTCAGGTAAGTGTGTGGACGTGAGGGTTAGGGTGGGGTAGGTGAGTTAGGGTTAGGGTGCTGGTGAGGTGAGTGTGCGATAGTGACGAACCTTAGGGTTAGGGTTTGGGTTAAGGTAAGTGGATAGTTAGTGGTGTGTGTATAGTTTAGTGTAGGGTTAGGTGTAAGATTTTAGGTGTATGTATGTGGATTGCTGTTTGTTTGGTGTGCTTGTGTTGTGTGTATGTGTTTTGGAACAGCACATTTTTTCCCTATGAAAAAATTCACTGTTCTGTATGTTTGATGTTTTCATATTTCGCTGAATAGGGGTCAATATTAGAAAATTCGAAGGTTTGAAACTTTGATGTTCTAATATAGACCCTTTGTATATACATATAATGTGGCAATTATATTCTCTCCACCGCACATCCACAACAGTTAACATTCCTATCCTTATCATCTTAACAGTTTTTACACAATACAGCCACTTCAGAATAACGTTCACTTCTTTAATTCCAAATTTTATTTCCAACCCACAATTTTTCTGTTTGCAATCTTTCTTCACTTGTCAAGAATCTTACATCCTCTAACATAATCACATTGACATTGCATTTAGCACACCATTCTAGTACCCCTGCCCATCTTACAGTATTAATAATACTATTCCCATTTACTGAAAGCACTCTAAAATGATTATGTTCCATTTTTTTAAGTTTAAGGGAAGCATTTTAAAATGTTTTGCTCTTAATTTTTATTCTTTCTCCAAATTAATATTTTTTGAGTTTATCTCCAGCTATTCCTTAATCCTCAGATTTTTCAATATTTTCTTTAACTGAAAAAATCTAAAATACTCCTTACTCTTCTTTTTAATATTTAGTGATGCATTTTTAAATGTTCTTTTTCTTCAACCTTACCCTAACATCTATCATATTTCTTTTCCTAGCATCCTTTACGCTCCCTTCACAAATATCTGACCTATCATTTTTAATTTCTTCTTTATTTTCAACACTGTCAGCTCAGTTACCTTCATCCTCCTGAATTATAACATTTTTATCTAGGTCATCTTTTATTGCTTCATCCTTTTCCTCTATTTTCTCATTATTTTCAGATATTACAATACTTTCCTCATCTTCCTGCTGAACATTATAATGCTTATTCTTTTTTCAATCAAACCAAAAATGTCCTTTACTTTTACATATTTTACATTCCTTTTTATATTTATTCATCATATGATGCTTTCCCCCAGCATTGATTACATCTTATTTTTGTGCCCTCATTTATCAGATGATTGAAATCTCCACAAAAAATGTTTTTAGCAGCCACTTTTACCTAATTGCACCTGTATTACCAACTACACATATTACACTTAGTAAATGCTTTATCATATATTTTTTCATATTTAAAAATAACATCCACTTCCCACCCCCCTCCCATTCCAAATACCTCTCTCATCTTTAACTTTCATGATATTGGGAACTGCATAACACATAAATGGAAAATACAATTTTTTACCTCAATTTCATCAGTACAAAACTGAACAAAAAAACTTTTTTTTAATTGAATCCCTTTCCTGGAAAATATAAATTCATTCCATGGGTAACAGCCTTTTTTTCACAATTTAACAAAAACCTTTCCATTAAGTCTTCAGTCTCAATTGTTACATTGCAAAATGTCTTTTTCCCCAGATGAATCAAACATCTAATGCCTTGTGCTTCAAACCCCAAAGGTAACACTAAATTACCCATACAGAATATCTTTCTATTATTTCTTCCTTCTTCTTTCTTATCTGAACAACAAACTTTTTTCTTTTTAATAAAGTTTGCAGCACCTTTTTCCTTCCAACTGCATCAGCATATGATTTTCCATATTACATCCCACCTGTAATCTTATGTGCATCCAACTCAGGACTCATTTCCTTTCTGCCCAACTCACTGTCCTTCCTGAAAAACTTTTTTCATCATATATGAACACAAAATATCAGACTCTTCTCAAGAATCACCTTTGGTCAATAAACCAAACAGCAAACCACCAGAAGCAATTTCAGTTACAGCACCTTCATTAAAATCCTGGAGTATAAAGTCATCTGAGAGCTGACTATTTGTGCTATCCACTTGCTTCTCAACAGTTTTCTTTCTGACAAACAGAACACTGTTATCACTAACAGAACAAATCTCTTCTCCCTCAATTATTGCAGAGTTTCTCATAGCAGCCTCCATGCAAGGGAAAGAAGCAGGAGGTGCAACCACAAACACTTTCCCCCTCACAACAAATACAGTATGGGAATTTCCCTGATGCTGTGGCCTCATTTCCCTTAGTAATATAAACTAACAACTCAGGAACTCTCTGAAAAGAGGCTACTAGCCTACTGGGATCAACTCAGTCAGCAATGGATAAGTAAGAACAATAAATAAATAAATTGTGCTAACACAATAGTAGTGCAATTACAAAGTGACCAGTAATGACACACTGTATTATCAAAAACTGTCATCAAGTTCAATGTCTATGATTAGAATATCATCACACATGTAAATGTATAATATCAATTGATGGGATCATGGCATTATCTAGCAGTTAGAATTTATAGCCAATGCAATTTAGCATGGTAGTTATCAAATCATGCCTTATGATCCAGAGAATGCTATGACAAGATGGACTTTGAGAGTGTTATGACCAAACACCCTCTGGACAGACAAAGTGCATGCAATACAAATATATCTGAGGAAGAAGGAGCACATGTTATGTCATCCCAAGCAATATTTGCAAACAGAACTCGTTGTCATCTTGAACATGGCTGTGAATATTGCAGCTCATTGTATATGTACCTTGAATGTGATATGTTTGCAGTGTGTCCATCCTTGTGCAGTGCAAAAATAGCACTATTCCTTTTATGAACTGAATACAGTTAGGACCTTAAGCATGCAAAATGATGCATTTGAGTAAGGTGGTTTTAATTTTTGTAATACCATTCATTTCTTCAGCTCTGTAATATCTCCACACTTCTGTATGTTTTTCATCTGAAGAGAGCTCATTTTCTATGTAATGTTTTACAGCTAGGTCATATACCACATTGCTACCCACCTTCTAGAGTCTTGTTACTCTCCAGACACCTTTAAAAATACACCAAGCTGCATAAATGCTTTGCTACATGGAATCTTTCTTATAATCTGAAGCTTAAATATACTGGCATTATGCTACAGTTAGCATTTACAGATACAGCTTCATTCACTTTTCCTTCTTCTAACTTTTGCTACATTAAAGCAAGTTTACAGAATCATCCTTCAAACCACTGTACACTAAGACCTAAATTACTCTGTATGACCAGCAAGTCTGGTAAAATTTGGAAATCTCCTTTATTATGCAGTTTTATAGCTTATGCTGTTGTATTCTTGGTTGGGGTTAAAATGATAGTATACTACATGGCATTAGAACTTTGTCCTTATTGGAGTCAAGGGCATATGATATGGATCATTTTAACAATACCCTGAAGCAAACAATTATATAAACTTTGCTTCATCTCTTCATGCATATAAATTGCAACACTGTTTAAACAGTTTAAAATGCATTGCTTTGCAATGTCTTCTCCGGCTAATAGTATCTTAATAGAAACGTTAAGCATGAGTAGAAGAATATACTGCTTCAACTAATTACCAAGGGGTAGGGAAAACTACCCGCTCTTAATGCAGGCAATGTAGGCTGTGACCATATGCTCCAGTTCATATAATAATAAATATCACTGAGGAAATGTAACTTCAGGAGAAAAAGGAAATGGGGAATTTATACTCAAAGAAACACACAATAAAAAGATTTAGTAAAACCACAAAATTGTATCCCTCTTGCATTTAGGAAAACTACAAAATCATATGCCTCTTGATATCTACAATGCTGTATGCATTGCATTGCACTTTGTTTAATAAAGCATTTAAACTAGACTGTTAACAGTGAACAAATGATGCATTATTAAGACATGGGAAGTATTAAGTGGAAGAGGCTATTGACTTTAATTAAAAAAAAAAACAAAAATGAAAAATGTCTTTCATTGCATATCATTTCGCTCTTTTTGTAAGCTATTGTTTTAATTTAGATGTAAAAAGAATGATCAACTGCAAAGATATAGATACATTGATATAGATATAGATATATACATATCAACATAGATATAAATATAGATATTTGTCCTTAGAAATAATGCCCTGTTTTGGAATGATTGTACATTTAAATGAAATATTCACAAATATGTCCATTTCATAACTCATTTCCATTGAATGCCATTTTTAACTTGTTTAATGCTATTTCATATTTTTTGTTAAACTGCAAGCTTTTAAAATAGACTCTAAGTGACTATTCCTATAATATATATTACCTGAATAAATATTTATAAAAATATAAACTTAAATTGCTTTTTAGTTTTACAGTATACTCAAAGTTAATAAGCATGATACAGTGTTAGTTTTATTGCTTTATTGTTTCAAATAAATAACATTTAGGTGAAATAAGAATAAAAATGCAGAGTATTGATTTTCAAATGATTATAGGGTTGCTACATAAACAACTAGCTTGATAACTAACACTGTAGTAGAAGAAAAAGCTTTCATCTTACTTCTTATAACATAACTGGCCCCATTAAAGTTGAATCATGTTAAATTTGTCTTTTTTAGCTTTAATTATATTTGTAATAGTCAACAAAATTCCTGCTCATGTTTTAAACCACTGATTACCTTTCTAGTTTATTGCACTCCTCTACAACCTATTAAAAAATCTTATATTTCTTCTACAATGCATTTTATTTAACTCAGTCCAGAACTCACTAATCTTACAAAATAGGTTTCACTTGAAAGACGTATGTTCTTGTAGCCTCCCCTTACTGCCAGTTGTGGTTACAGCTCCATCATATCTTCACTTATTTTACATGGTCTCCTCCAAGCACGTTACATTTATAACAGTCAGGTAACATCTCTGCTGCCTTCATCAGTCCTCATTTAGCTTAGATTCTCATACAGCTCTTGTCTTAAGTCTGCATAATATATTCCTGGGGATGTTTACTAATATTTTATGTAGCAGTAGTAGTACTTTCCTTTCCTACTTATTATATTTTGTTCTATATAGCCCAACATTGTATGCTATATGCATATAGATAACATGTCTACATGTTCAGTTCAGTACAACACATTCTTACAGTTCTGAATAAAGAACACACTGAAGTCCCATTTTTGTCCTACTCTTATTAATACATCACTACTGTTTTCTGATTTCATGTATTTTAGTATGCTGTCTGTTTTCAGACAGGCAGCAACTTGACTAAAATAAGAAAAATTCACAGAGGGCAAACTTGAAACACAACCTTAAATCCGATTGTGATTTTTCATATAGCATAATGAAACTTAAATGTCTTTTTGGTGTATACTTGATTCAGTTTCTATTTTTCATTGTACAGGAACATTTAAAAAATCAGACTGCACAGCAACATCCAAGACAGAATGCCAAGACTGCATAGGTGGAGAATATATGGACCACATTAACTATGTCACTAAATGCCTTGCCTGTGAATCATGTGATGGTGAGTTTTAATTTTTTAAATGAAACCATAAATAAATAGAAAACAGTATTGCGTCTCAGATAAAAAAAATCCTTTCTTGAGGCCTATATTGTTTTCATGTGCAACCAAACAAGTAATCACTGTTCAGGTATTCAACTGGAGTTTGGAATAACCCAGCAGAATTTAGAGATGCTGTAGATACTGTGCATATTAGCATAACATTTAATCCAAACATCAAAACAAGTGAAATTACTTCTACAGTAAAATGAAATGGTATAATTTACCATTGTAAGACTGTGCTTTGTTAAAATTTAATCGCTGTTCTGTGATTTGGTGTAAAGAAGAAAATCTAGATTCAATATAGAAACCATGATGATGATATGAATTCATTCAGTAGTCACTAGACTATAATAATCTAAAATACTTGGTAAGTTAGATT
Organism: Protopterus annectens; assembly: GCF_019279795.1. NCBI lineage: Eukaryota > Metazoa > Chordata > Ceratodontiformes > Protopteridae > Protopterus > Protopterus annectens. The sequence continues at coordinate 223,050,982 of NC_056741.1, forward strand.
TATTTTTCATTCAATTATTAACATCCAGTGCACCTCATGGAAAAAAATCATAAGAATGTGTCATAATAATATCCTCATATACCTTTATACCTCCCTCTCCCCTCACTTCCGTAGCATATATATTCACATATATCTTTATTTAAAACAAATTTTGATTGAATGGTTTATCTATTTGTATGTACTTCATGTGTGATATTCTCCAGACCTGTCAATTATTTAACCTACTCTATGTACAGATATTCTATAACTGTTGATTTTCCTATTATGTCTCATGGTGGTTTTAATTGTTTACTCTTTTTTTTTTGCATTTGATTTTTATTGTAAAAATATGTAATACTTCTGGAGCTTTACTCCTCAGGTCTCCACTGAAAATGGGCCCATGGCTCAGTTGGACTAACCTTTTTAACAAATATCAATAAATAAATAAAAATAAATAATAACTAGAGTAGAAAAATGAATAATGTGTCACTGTTGGTACACACACATTTCAATTGGAAAAGTAGAAAAAAGATAAAAAAAAATGTCAGTAAAGCAACACATATGAAATATTCAAAAGGAAGAATCCAGTCCACGTTAAGATAAAATATAATAGCATAAATAACCAAGCAACATTAGACTCCCCAGTCATACCACAGGATTAGTGAGCTACAATAATATAGGAACATATAATTTAGTGCTTTCATCCATAAAATGGACTTCTTCAGAATAATGATCCCATAGAATCAATTGTTTAAATACAAACCAAAGTTATATGATAGTCAAACTTTCTGTCAAATGGCCGACTTTCTCAAATTCATGTAGAAATAAAAAATATATAAATTGTTTGAATATAATTTAAAACTGCATTGTGAATAAATAACAAATATATACACACATCTAAAATTCATTTTAAAGAAACATTAATTTACAATCCAGCTACATTTTAATTTCAGAACACTGTGTTTATTATTTATTTATTTATTTGTTTGACATTTGTTAACAGGATAGTCCAACTGGGTCACAAGACCCATTTTCAGCTGAGGCCCGTGAAGAAAAGCTCCACAATTTTAGAAAATGACAAGACTTACAAGCAAACTACAATATATAAGTATACAGTGATAGTTTAACTATAATAACACATCACACAAAGACTTATAAGCAAAATTAGTACACAGAAGTATATAGTGAATACATTGCATGCTTATCTTGATAACGCTTCACACAAAATTATAAATTTGACAAGACTTTTAACATGATACAGTGTCACTGCCTCAGTGATAGGATATTTGCACAATGCCATTCTTCAAGTTTGAATTGGAAGAATACCTGTGCTGTTTAGATTAGTTCATACGGAGTTAGAAAGATAGGAGTAGTATGGTACATTTTTCCAGTCTTGACAGTGCTTAATGGTAGTGGACATGTTAATGTAATTGAAGAAAGTATAGGAGGTGTAGGAGGGAGACTGTGAATACTAATATGTAAATGTAGATTGTGAGGGGTGTTCAGCATTCAACCTCAGTTGCCAGAATAATTATTTTGAATCTAATGGTCTCCAAACATCCCTTCCAGGATCTATTATAACTTTGTCTACTGTCATAAAAACAAGCTTATTAAAATTGGGACAAAGTTGGGCATGCTTTCTAAGGATGACTTTTGTCACCCTTTTGAATATTATAATTGTGTACATAGATCCTGCCCCTTAAATCTTAATCTTTAATCGTTCTGGTTTCCCTATATAAAAAAACTTTAGATAAAGTACAAAGTCCAATACATCACTCCTTTACTCTCACAATTATAGCATCTAGATTTTAATAGGGGTTGATCTACTTGTAAAATGTCTGCAATGTTGTCAGCATTGATGTAATTACACTAGCCACTCACCCCACATTTACTAGTATACATATTGCCCATATTTTGTGACACCCTGTTCTTATCAGCATTTTTAAACAGATTTTTTTAAAGTACAGAAGTTCTTATGCATAAAAAGTGGAGTTTCCACAGCAATCTTCTTTATACTATTAAAGTATGAAAAATATTCATTTTTTATTATGATGTCTTTGATAGTCTTGCTATCGATGGATAAGGCTAAAACCATTGCTTTATTAAAATTACTATTCCCTTTTTTTCCAGGGCAGACTTTCATCACCCCTCCAGTACTTAATTTTGTATTTTTTTCATGCAAGCTATTTGGGTATATCATTTAACATGCCTGATAAAACCTCTAACTAGATAAAAAACATGCTGGCCGAGATTCCAAAAGATCACTTACACTGAATGCAAACTGAGAGCATGTGTTTTGGAATCTGGTTCCTGTAGTAAGCCTGTTTATAGATAGGCCTTACACAGAAGTAAGTCACTTACACTGAGAGTAGGTCATTCAGAATCAAGGAAGAAGTATACTGAGAACAACTCTTTTGCAAATCTGGCCCACTGTTTTGAACACTAATTTGGAAAAATATACAATTTACCCCTTAACTAGACTACATTTTTACTAGTAACAATGACAATTCTGAAAATATAAATATGAGTTGGAAATATATTCTTTTAGAAAATATTGGAGATTAATGTGTTGCTGTCCTTGTTTGTAGTTATACAAATATCCAAATAATGGATACTGGCATAAGAATATTGATAACTGAACCTTATAAAGGGGTTGATTCATTCAAAAAAAGTTTGTTAATTCAATCCATGATTTCTTACCTCCCTTCCAAATTACAAAGGTGTATCATACAAAATCAATAATAACTTAACCAAAAATAATGGTATTTTGAATTAAAAATAGACCTTTTCTCAAACTCATAGTACCACATTTGCATAAATGGGAGTGTAGCATCAATAGCTACTCTTCTAATTTGCTGAAATTATTCCTCCACAAAATACACAAAGTTGTCATAGCTGCCTAGTTTGAGCATTTTCTGGCTTGTTAAACTTGATTTCTGCATTAGTAGCTGTATTTAGAGCACAACCAAAAGTTGTTTACTGAATTTCCTGTTTTCACTTAATTTTAAATCGTTTTTTTCTCAAAACTTGCATATTTTCTGTCCTTGACCTAGCACTCTTGTGTGGGGTCATTTACTGCACTGTATATAACCCGTGAACCTCTGCTATCTCTGAAAAAACAAAAACAAACAAAAAAATCTTGCTTTTTTCCCACTTTCCTGAGATTTAAAAAAGTTCAGTTACAGGCTTGCTGTTTCCTGAACTGTTTGTAAGTTTCTGTGAGGCCATTTTTGCTTGGGCTAAAGGAACGTCTCTCTGTTGATCAGTGGCAGTGAATAACATTGAGCAGCTTCCCTGCCCCCCGTAGGAGTGGTTACTGACTTGAAACTGTAGTTTTATTGTCTGTTTTGGGTCTATTCCTGCTTCTTTCCAGCCCCTGCTATCAAGCACGCCTTAACATGCTTTAGCGCGATTTAGCGCGGAGTTGCCACAAGAGCAGCATCGGGCAGCGCTGGTTTAACAAGGTTAAACTTTTTCTGGCTCTATAAAGTCTGTTCTTTGATTTTCCCTTAGAACTGCTCTGTTAGGAACCTAAACAGTTTACACAATCACTAAAAAGCGCAGCACTTGTTCCTAATTGCTTTTTCTTCTCACAAAGCTCAGCACTTGTCTTAAAAGCATATCCCTTGTCTTATAAGCATTTTCTTTGCAGGTCAAGCACTCCTATATTATACAAATCCCTCACTTGCAAAACCCCCCAGGAGTGCCCACTTCCCTGCTAAGCCCTCTACTTTTCTGTCTCATACCCACTCATAATTCTTTCTAGCATGTCGAAGGGTCAGATGCTGGCGTCCTCTCCTGCCCAGTTGGTGAATCTGGGAATTCTGAGGCAATGTTACAATTGCCTCATGTACACGGACAACCCTCTCCTCCTCCCACATAACACTAACACTTGTGAGAGATGCAGCTATCTAGCCAAACTGGAGGCTGAGCTCTCTCAACTCAGGACTGGTAAGACCAGGCAGGAGGAGAAGGCAACTACACACACCACAATACACGTCTCACATAACTCAACCACACCACTGAATCAAACACATAAACACACTAAGACATACTCGGAGGCTCTGAGTAAAAATTTACCTAAACAGCAAAGGCCTCCAAAGCAGACACCCAAGCAACTGCAAACTCAAGACACCACACAAACAACACATAAAAAACAAAATCAGTGTGCAAAGCAGTCACTGCCCTTAAGGCCAAATACAACACCAAACATACTTGTCATAGGTGACTCCATAGTCAGACACACTGACGTCCCACTCACCAGGCTGAACAAGGAGAAGGTCATGGTAAGCTGCCTATCGGGTGCTAGAATCCGCCACATAACACAAGCACTCAGGTCACTCCACGGCAAGTACAAGTATGACACAGTCATTGTCCATGCTGGTGTGAACGACCTGAGACGTACCTCCCTGGACTACATGAAAAGAGACATAGAGGAGCTCTCTGATTATGTAGCCCAGGCAGGTATGACCCTGACCCTGAGCAGTATCCTTCCTTCACCACGAATGATGCCACAATATAGTGACAAGATGATCAGCTTTAACAATTGGCTTAATTTCTGGTGTCATTCAAAGGGGATCCAGTGTCTGTCTGCTTGGGATGACATGCTTGACAAGCCACGCTGCTTTGCAAGGGACGGCTTGCACCTGTCAGCCCTGGGGTTCTGGATATTGGCTAAGGCTCTTGCCACCCCCATAGTGCCTTTTTTAGGCAAGGTTCAAATTCTAAACCTACCACCATAGAAAACAAAAATGGGAAGAAACTAAGGGTAATGCTGCTCAATGCCAGAAGTCTAAATCTCAAAATGCACGCACTCGAGGCCCTTCTCAGTATGGAGAACATCGATGTCTGTGCTGTGACTGAAACCTGGTTCAAGGCTCCTGAGAGCACCCCGGCACTATTAGGTTTTACCTCATATCATGCGTTCCGGCCCCAAAACCCGGACCATACCACAAAAGGAGGGGGTGTATCCATATTCATCAAGGATACCCACACCTCCAGGTTGGTGGCTACACACAAAGCATCGGAAACCATCCAGGTGCAATTAACCATAGGCAAAACTGCTCTACAATTTGTAGCATGCTACAGGCCACCCTCTCAAACTCAGGAAACCCACACAGCCTTCCTGAAGACACTGGAGGGTATAAATGTATCACCAAACACCATCATATTGGGTGACTTCAACTACCCGAATATAGACTGGGAACATTACTCAAGCCCCAACTTTCTAGCCCAAAGGTTCCTGGAGTTCATAAATTCAAATGCCATGGAACAACTAGTCACCGTCCCCACAAGAGGAGAAAATATACTAGATCTCATCATCACAAACATGGGGACAAAATGCTCCACACCGGAAGTATATCCCTCTTTGGTGAGATCAGATCATAAACTAATCTCACTAGAAATCCACATCCTGCCCCCACCCCAAACAAAAAAGACCACAGTGAAGAACTTCTCTTAAGCAAACTTCACACTAATCAAGACAGGTGTGGTATCCTTCAAGGCCCCCAAGCCAATGGAAACCACAACCCAAGCTGCGGAAGCCCTTACAAATGCCTTCTATGAACACCTTCAGGACTGCATGGATCAGGCAATCCCAAATAAAACCAAGACTCTTTCCACCAAGGGCAAACGTCCAGTCTGGTGGACCCCAGCCATAAACAAACTTTACAATAAGAGGAGAAAGCTATTACATGATAGAGCAAAATCCCAAAAAGGGAAGGCATATTTGATCAGTACTAGCAAGAAACTACGATCCCTCATAAAATCATCCAAGGCCAACTTTGAGAAAAAAATTGCCATAGATTCAAAAGACAATCATAAGGCCTTCTTCAGCTATGTCAGAAACCTGGGTGGAAACTCCCAGATATGCTCAGAATTAGTCCAAAATGATACAAAAATCACTGAACCCACAGACATTGCCAACATACTGGCAGACAGGTTCAGCGCAAACTTCACCCCCCCCACCCAAAAGGAGAGATAACTATCCCAACAGAGTGTAGCCTCCCAGACATCTCAAATGCGCAGGTGAAAGCTGCTCTCTAAAGCTAAAAACACAGCATCAATGGGACCGGATGGTGTCCCCGGCTGTGTGCTACATGAACTCAATGAAGAACTAAACCCGCACATAAGGCAGCTGTTTAATCTTAGCCTTACCACAGGATATGTGCCCAAGGAGTGGCGTACGGCAACTGTGGTCCCACTCCACAAAGGCGGTGCCTCTACGGACCCTGGTAATTACCACCCCATAAGCTTAACAAGCCTGGTCTGCAAAGCTATGGAGAGGATCATAATGGAACTCATAAACAAGGACATAGGGGACTTGCAGACCTTGGACCCAACCCAGTTTGGCTTTGTCAAGGGCAGATCTTGCCTTTTGAACTTGGTCGACTTCTTCAAACAGTTACCAAGGCCATTGATGAGGGAAAGGCAGTCCATACAGCCTACCTTGACCTTGCAAAAGCTTTCAACACAATACCCCACTCGGGTATCATAGAGAAACTTACCAGCTTAAATGTAAACCCATACGTCACAAGATGGGTTGCAAACTGGCTAAAGGACAGAACCCACAGGGTTAGAGTTGCTGGAGCCATGTCAGACTCCAAGCCGGTTACAAGTGGTGTCCCACAGGGCTCAGTCCTTGGCCCCCTATTGTTCGGCATCTACTTCTCAGAAGTACAGGCAAACATAGGAGGACTATGGCTGACAAAGTTTGCGGATGACTGCAAACTGGGTGCCATAGTGGATAGTACATCGGACACAGACATCCTTCAGAGGGGTCTCATGGAAACTGATAGCTGGTGCCAGAGCCATGGCCTGAAGTTAAACGCAAAAATGTGTATAGTCATACCCTTCGGAAAAAACAAAGTAACCCCAAGCTACCATATAGTTGGCAACCCACTAAGCACAGAAGAGGTTATCAGGGACCTGGGTACCCAGGTTGACAGTGGCCTCTCGTTTGACACTCATGTTGCTAAAGTGGTTCTTAAGACCTTCTACATTGCCCATCTGATCATGAAGGGATTCACATCCAGATCAAGTGAGGTCATTGTTCCCCTGTACTCTTCACTTATCAGACCAATGATCGAGTACAATGCCCCATTCGGGATGTATCTCACCCGACACCTGCAGCAATTGGAGAGACCCCAAAAGTTCCTCACCAAAAGGATAAAGGGACTCCAAAACCTGTCATATACTGCCAGACTGAAGAAACTCCAACTCTATTCAGTTGCATACCGTCTGCTCAGAGGTGACCTGTGCCTGACATACAAGGCCATGACCAACTCGGAATTAATGGACATGCTCCACCTCAAAAAATCCAAATCCACCAGAACCACTAGAGCAAGTGACTTAAACCTTAGCAGGGATATAAATAGGATGTGCTGGAGGGATAGATTTATCACCCAGAGACTCTCCATGCTGTGGAATAAAATCCCAGTCCATGTGAGGCAGAGCACCTCGCTGGCTCTGTTCAAGAGAAATCTTGACTGGTGGATGGGAAATCGTAGGTTTACCCCGGGAATCATCTCTGTGTCACTCCTGGACAGAGGCACAACAAACTAATGGGCACATTATTTCTAACATAAGGGGTGGCGTAAGCCACATAACTTTGGGCTAGGCTTGTAAATGCCTTAGGGCAGATAGCCTAGTATAAATCTATGAACCTATGAACCTATGAAAACTAGTTTGGTGGCTTGTCAAAAGCCCTGAGTGTTGGGCGTTGCCAAGATGAGCACTGAGTAACAGCACTTTTTCTCTGCTCTGTCCTTACAGAATATTTATGACAAGATTTTTTGAGTATATCTATCCTAATTTTGTTTTTTATATATATTTAGATTCTAGTAATCATTCTTTAGGATATTATATAAAAATGTTGGCAATTTTTTTTATTTATTCCTGTCAAAAAGTATTAGAGAAAATATCTGAACTTCAGACTACATGATGAACTATTCCAAATCTACACTTCAAGAAACAACTATTAAGAAAGAACTTCAGTCACTATTAACTAACATTCAGGAACTGACAGCAAAGATTGACAGAATGGATGTGAAACTGGATAATTTCAAAGAAAAATGTTCCCAGCAAATGGAAATATTACACAAAGACCTTAAATAGCAAAAGAGATGGATTACTGATAGACACTTCACTAAATGATATGGACACTAGAATTCAGGAAGGTGAGCACAATATAGACTTTCTTTTAAAGCAAAATACTCTTTTACAAACAAAAAATGATGATCTAGAGAGTAGATCAAGAAGAAATAATATTAGACTTTTTGGTTTGCCTGATAATGTCGAAGAAGGTAATATGGAAAAATTCTTAACATCTTGGCTCCCTGATGTACTACAGCTCTCCGGAGCTCTCTCATATGGAATAGAAAGGGCACACAGATCCTTGGCTACTGCATAAAAGGTAAATCTAATTCTACTAAATCTGTTATAGTGAAGTTTTTATCTTTTCATGACAAGGAGATAGTGTTAAAGACTGCTTGGGCTAAATTTCCTATCAAATATAAAGAAAATGTCATACGCTTTGATAATGATTACTCATCTTCTGTAATTGCCAAAAGAAAGCTTTTTTTGCCAATGATAAAAGAACTAAAGAAAGCCAAAATAAAGACACACCTATTATTTATTGCCAGATTAAAAATATTTTTTCAAGATGGCCCAAAAATATTTGATGACATAGACTCTGCCATTACCTTTGTCAAAACAAGAAAACTGCTTGATAAAATAGAGGATATGGAGTGGGCAAATGCCAGCCTTAAAATCAATGCTGATAACAATTCCTGGAAGACTTCTGAACATAAAGAGAAGCTCAAAAATAAGTGACTTATTAAGCTATTTTACTATGGCTTTTTCTTACCCAAGTCTTAAAAATTATCCTAGAAGTTGGGGAAGTGGAAATGGTTCAATAGGTTAGTCTTTGTTGTTTAAATTTTTTTTTATAGTACATAGTTCTTTTAATTGTATTTTATAGTTTATTATTGACTTTAGTTTATTCTAGTTCAATTTCTATAACAAGTAAAAGCTATTTATTTATTCATTTATTTATTATCTTTATATAGTGGTTGTTGTCTGTTATAACAAATGCTCCATATGTTTGGGACTGAAATTTATGGTATTTTGGGGAACTATAGTAGATACGGAGACTTATAGATGCGAAAATGAGAGTCTTTGTTACAATAGAATCTATTTTATTTGTTTTTAACTGTTTGTTGTTTTATTTCCCTGCCTCTCTGTGAAGAGAGACTCTTTAATGATATTGTTGCCATATTGTTGCTTTAATAATTATGTTTCCCATCTCCTGTTCTGCTGTTGGAATATGGTGTTATTTCGGGTAATAGACATATGAAAAGTTTATCTTTTCTCCCTTTTAGTGACCTAATATGTTTTGAAGTAATTCATTTGATATTTATTTTAGAAATGTAAATATTTATGGAGAGGTTTTAATTTATTTCTTTTGTTTTTCTTTCTATTTTCCTCTTTGCTGTTGGTTGTGAAGGAATGGAGGATTTTGTATAGAATGATATGTTCGTGGTGGTCTAGTGGTTTACCGGGTTTGGGAGATGGAGTTTATTGGCCCTTTAATGCTTTATATTACTTTTATTCCTCCCTTATGTCTCTCTTATTGTTCGTTTTATGTTTCCCGGTTTTCCAACAAGCTAATCAACAGTTTTCTCAGTGAAAATCTGTAAATGTTTTCCCTCCCCAAACTCATGCAGCTGATCTGTTAAACAGCCTTGGACATTGTAGCTGCTACAACAGAAAACAAGAAAAAAGTATAAGTTCCATGGAAACATTTATAGTCTGAACCTTGGGCTGAGAAGCTTTACAAAAGCTGAATAATAGAATAGATGGTCACTAATGCCATCTATAGCTTCGTTGAAAAACTGCATCTAAATAACATATTTGTCATGTCTGCTATATTTAAACATTTATGAATGTCCATAATCAAAGCACTTTTCACACACTTAAACCCTTACATTGTGTACACTTGTCTTCATAATTCGATTGCAGTTGTGCAAGCTTTATATTGATTGGTATGACAAGCATATAGTATAGTGTTGTTAAAATGAAGGGTCTGGTGTGTTCATGGTGGTCTAGTGGTTTGCTGGGCATGAGAGATGGAGTTTCTTGGCTTTGCACTGTTTCATGTTGGCTCTTTTTCCCTTTGTTGCCTTTTTATTTTATCTGCTTTGTGTTTCTTGGTCCTGCCGTGAGATAGTCTGTGGCTTACAAAAAAAAAAAAATAAAAAAAAAAGGAAGAAGAAAATAGCTGCAAAAGTTTTCCTTCCTTGGTCTTGTGCATCCGAACTACTGAATTACTCTGCTGCTTGTTTGTACTGCGACTGCCTCAACAGAAAGCAAGAAAAAAAAAGTGTTGTTTCCATGAAGCTATTTGCGGTCTGAACTTTGTGCTGAGAACTCTCGCAGAGCTGGATAATAGCGTGAGTAGACGGTCTCTGATGCCATCTACAGGTCAAATGAATGAACTGCAGCTAAGTAACCAGTATAATATAATTGTTATTATTAAAAGCATTTATGAGAATGCATAAGCAGAGCATTATTCATACATTTATACCCCTATGTTTCTACACTTTTATTTATTATTCTATTTTATGTAATTCAAGCCTCTTTTGATTAGTACAAAAACATACAGCATATATACTAACACCATTAAAGTATTTATGAAAGAAGAAAGGAAAAAGAAAGGAAATTAATATATACAAAGTTTTATGACACCTAAACAGAAGTTAATATTTTTTTACAAGACACAAAAATCAGAAATGAAAATAATTCTATTACAGGTAGAAAATAAATAAGTAATGACTGAAACATAATATATTCTATATGTCTATATTTTGCTACATACAGTATAGTCTCAGATGCAGATGTTTACCATATAAACTAGTATTTTGATATATTCTGACAAATCTAGAAGTACTTTCAGATTACTAAAGGTCTTAAAGATACATGGAGATGGGGAAATAATGTTGTTAGATATTGGCACAATACATAAAGAGACAGGGGATTAGTCTACTTATTAATTATTATAACAGTCCATTACATATAAATTAGTTATGATTTTTGCATTATTATATAATACATGTCTGGTATTTATGATATGTTGAATTCATATGACAAAATTTAAAATGAAACAGTTACATTTGATTTACTTTAGCTCTTGATTTGGTATATACAATTCTAATGGATGTTTGTGAAATTATGCAACAACATATATATTTAGACAGGGAAGAGTTGAATGTTGTTGCTAGCCTGATGGTCAATTTGGGTGGCAGATGTCACTCAAATTAGGAGTTTTTAACTCTAGGGGAGGTTTTGAAAGAGTCTATGTTATTAATGAATGTTATAAGTTTCTGTTAATAGTTATTATGATGTTCACCAAATCTTATAAAATTGAATTTGATGTAAACACATTTCATTGGATAAATGTTTTTCATGTTTTATGTGTAAATTATAATTGTAATCCTAATAGTTAATTTCTATTCACTTATAAAAAAATGGGAAAAAAGGAGTGTTATTCAGCAACAGATATTCAGAACATTAACGTTTCATGACATCATTAAAGTGTACATCATTAAACATCAATGGATTAAATAATCCTAATAAGAGAAGATCTTTGAACAAATATCTTAAATTGCATAATACTCCGTTAATATTTTTCCAAGAAACTCATATACTAACTGAAGATGTCACAAAACTGGAATCAAAATCTTACAAACTTTTGATTAGCTCAGAACATACACAAAAAAGGGGGGAGGGTGGCCATACTATGGAAAGATACATTACCTATGCCTAAAATAATTGACACCTACAAAGATAACAAGGGGATGTTATATTCAGTTATTATAGAATTCAATAAGAAAATGTTGACATTAATAAACATGTATTGGATTCCTGGCATTAGACCTACAACAGTAAAACAACATATAGAACATATAGTTCAGTTTTCTAAGGGTAGTATTACTCTTGCTGGGGATTCTAACTGTATTTCTGACATAAAAGACTCTAGTACCAGTGGTAAAAGAAAAAATCCAACTATAGATAAATTATTGAATGGATTCTCAGATTTATACATGATGAAAGATATTAATAACTTTTCTGACCCTAAGTCATTGTTCTATACATTCTACTCACATAGGCATAATTCATATTCAAGAAGAGATAGGGTATTGATTTCCAATAACTTAACTGATTTCTTATCAAACTCAAAAGTGATTTCTTGCCCCCTTTTGGACCTTAATTCCATAACATTTGATTTTATATTAAACTCCACATTTAATGTTCAAATTAAAAGGATACCAGCCTATATAATTAAACTCAAAGATTTTTATTGATTTCTTCACTGCAGAAGGACACAATTTTATTGAACTTAATAGTACACAGGGAACTTCAAAAATATACATTTGGGAAACTCTAAAAGCCTACCTATATGGTAAAATTATTGATTGGTATAAAAAGAGAAGAGTTTCATGGGATAAAGACCTTCAAGATATACAAACAAAGTTAGATACTTTAAGGCTTGATGCTTCAAAGAATCCAGATACGAAACACAGAATGAATTAAATAAATACAATAAATACATGGAAATTTTAAACCATAAAGTTATGATAAATCTTGAAAAATATAAACTTATAACTTTTTCTATAAATCCTAGATCCATGAATATACTAGCTAACAAAACTAAAAGATTAAATAAACTTCATCATATTAAAGAAATCTATTCTCCAACAACAACAAAAATGGTATCTGATTTACCAAATATATTAAGTGAGTTTAGAGAATTTTTTTTTAATTTAAACCAAACCAATGATAAAATTAATAATATAAAAGATATTCAATCTTGTATACATAATATAAAGAACAGACTATCTGAAACACATAAAATTAATAGATAAACAAATATCTTTTAATAAAGTAAAAGATCAAATAACCAAATTTAAGCAAAAATAAAGCTCCTGGTAATGGTGGTATAATTTCTGAAATCTATAAGGTTTTGCCTGCTAAAGCATTAACTCTAATACATACGGTATTCAGTATAGCTAAAAATAACAACATTATACCTCCCTCTTGGAAATACACATTTATTTCCCCCATACTAAAGTCTGATAAAGATCCTGTAAAATCTGCTTGATATAGGCCCATTTTGTTATTAAATACAGACTATAAAATGTTCATTTCTATTTATGCTGATAGACTTAACATTTTTTACTATCCCTGGTAGGTATGGATCAAACAGGTTTTATAATTAATAGAACTTCTTATGATAACATCAAAAGAACAATAACTTTAATTTAATCAGTAAAAGCCTTAAAGAATAATGTGACTCTTGTTAGATTAGATATAAACTGTGCCTTTGACTCAGTTAATTGGAATTATGTTTTTATCTTACTGAAAGACTTAAACTTTTCTAATAGCTTTATTAATCTCATAACTCAATTATATAATGAAAGTCAAGCCTACATACAAATAGGTACAAGTATATCCCAGAACATACCCATTGTAAAAGGAACCAGACAAGGTTGCCCTCTGTCTCCACTTTTATTCACATTAATTATGGAACCTTGGACTAACCTAATATGGGATGACAATAATATACAAGGATATATGTTAAATTGTAATGAAACATCAAAAATCCAAATTTGTGATGATGATGTATTAATCACTCTTGGTTGTACTAACCCTACCTTACAAGAATTGTTTAAAAATATGGATATATTTCAAAAAAGTTCTGGTCTTAATTTTAATAATTCTAAAACACAGATTCTTCAAATTGGTTCTAAAAGTTATAATATACAAGACCAATATAAAAATATATATACCTCAGTCCCAACAAATAACATATTTAGGTATAATTATTGCAACCAATATTAAAGACATCTTACACCTAAATTATAGTAAAAGTATAACTACCATAGAGACTCTAATTAGTAAGTGGAACAAGATTTTATTTACAATGGATAAAAACTTTCCATTATAAAGATGATTTTGCTTCCAAAGATATTATACATAATACAATCTATTTCTATTCCCCCTACAGGCTCTTTTATTAAAAAAATTAACACACTGATTAAGAATTTTTTATGGCATCTGATAAAACCTAGAATTGCATTGTCCTATCATATGTATAGCTGAGAAAATGGAGGTATATATTTACCAAATCTAAAACTTTATTCAATTTTGTAAGTTATTAAAACAATTATCTAATAGATGGAGAGTATTTTGCAAAATGGAAGAAAATTATGTTAAATTTATCCCAAAATACCAAAAATGAAAATAACAAACATCTACCACAGTTAATAAATAATTCATTTATATGGAATATGAGAGATTATTTTTCCCAATTATTCCATTCAAATGCTTAAATCTACTTATATAAATTTAATTCTAAGGGCCTTTAAAAACTTTATATATTAGGTTTAGAATCTTTGAAAATTGGCTGTTCCTCATCTTCCCTATTGCCTATGTACAAGGTATAATTCTATCTGCAGATCATTCTAAATGTTATTTAAACAAAAAAACAATTGATGTTTTGGCATTAAATGTTAAATAAAAATTAGGTAAAATCTATTAATGCTCTTATAGATGAATATAACCTTAACTCTTTACTTTGGTCAGATTTGCAAGAGTTCAGAAAATATATTCTAGATAAGTTAATTTTAATCCCTTCAAATGCTAAAAATTCAATACCCAAATGTATCCAATATTTGATTTTATACACTTATAATACTTTACCAGTTACCAATTACCAGTTACTGAATAGCTGGGTAACTACAGCAGAGCTAGTAAGGGAAATGGCTAGAAAGGTGATTGGTGTAACATCTGGAAAGAGGAAGGAGGACAAGGAGACCTGGTGGTGGAATGAGGAAGTACAGGAGAGTATACAGAGAAAGAGGTTGGCAAAGAAGAAGTGGGATTGTCAGAAAGACATAGAAAGTAGGCAGGAGTATAAGGAGATGAGGTACATGGCAAAGAGAGAGGTGGTGAAGGCTAAGGATAAGGCATATGAAGAGTTGCATGAAAGATTGGACACTAAGGAGAGAGAAAACACCTGTACAGATTGGCTAGACAGAAGGACCGAGCTAGTAAAGATGTGCAGCAGGTAAGGGTGATAAAGGATAATGGGGGAAACATACTCACAAGTGAGGAGAGTGTGTTGAGCAGATGGAAAGAGTACTTTGAGGGGCTGATGAATGAAGAGAATGAGAGGGAGAGAAGGTTGGATGATGTGCGGATAGTGAATCATGAAGTGCAGTGGATTAGCAAGGAGGAAATAAGGATAGCTATGAAGAAGATGAAGAATGGAAAGGCTGTTGGTCCAGATGACATACCTGTGGAAGCATGGATGTGTTTAGGTGAAATGGCAGTGGAGTTTTTAACTAGATTGTTTAATGAAATCTTGGAAAGTGAGAGAATACCGGAGGAATGGCGAAATGTGTTTTGGTACCAATTTTTAAGAATAAGGGTGATGTGCAGAGCTGTAATAACTACAGAGGGATTAAACTGATCAGTCACAGCATTAAGTTATGGGAAAGAGTAGTGTAAGCTAGGTTAAGAAGCGAGGTGATGATTAGTGATCACCAATATGGTTTCATGCCAGGAAAGAGCACTAAAGATGCAATATTTGCTCTGAGAGTGTTGATGGAGAAGTACAGAGAAGGTCAGAAGGAGTTGCATTGTGTCTTTGTGGACTTAGAGAAAGCATATGACAGGGTACCTAGAGAGGAGTTGTGGTATTGTATGAGGAAGTTGGGAGTGTCAGAGAAGTATGTAAGAGTGGTACATGATATGTACGAGGGTAGTGGTACAGTGGTGAGGTCTGCAGTGCAAGGGATAGATGTGTTTAAGGTGGAGGTGGGATTACATCAAGGATCAGCTCTCAGCCCTTTCTTATTTGCAATGGTAATGGACAGGTTGACAGCTGAGATCAGACAGGAGTCCCTGTGGACTATGATGTTTGCAGATGATATTGTGATCTGTAGTGAGAGTAGGGAACAGGTGGAGGAGACTCTAGAGAGATGGATATATGCTCAAGAGAGAAGAGGAATGAAGGTCAGCAGGACTAAGACAGAATATATGTGTGTGAATGAGAGGGAGGATAAAGGAATGGTGAGGATGCAAGGAGTAGAGGTGGCAAAGGTGGATGAGTTTAAATACTTGGGATCAATAGTTCAGAGTAATGGTGAGTGTGGAAGAGAGGTGAAGAAGAGAGTACAGGCAGGATGGAGTGGGTGGAGAAGAGTGTCAGGAGTGAATTGTGACAGACGAGTACCAGTAAGAGTAAAAGAGAAGGTCTACAAGAGGGTAGTGAGACCAGCTATGTTATATGGGTTGGAAACAGTAGCACTGACAAAAAGGCAGGAGTCAGAGCTGGACGTGGTAGAGCTAAAGATGTTAAGATTTGCACTGGTTGTGACGAGGTTGGACAGGATTAGGAATAAGTATATTAGAGGGTCAACCCAGGTTAGTAGATTTGGACCTTCAAATGTGGTAGTTGCCCCCAGTGCCCATTCATTCTAGCCCGAGATTCAGTTCATATTCAGAGTAGGGATATCTTCGTAAAAAGTACTGAATATGCGAATTGTCATACAAGTGGAATAGTATATCTGAGCTTGTGTGTAAAAAATGCCAAGCTTTTTATGTTGGGAAATCCAAACGGAAACTTAAAAATCGGATTTATGAGCATAATTATGATATTAAGAATGGAAATCCCAACAATGCTTTGGCTAATCATAAAGGGTTATGCTCAGAAGCAGAATTCCATTTCTATGTTTTGGAAGTAGTTAAAAAAGATATTCGTGGGGAACCATGGGAAGATACGATTGAATACAAAGAACTGTTGTGGCAGTTACAGTTGGAATCGTATAATAAACCAGGTCTGAATAATGTAGTATCCCTTCTACCTGTGTTGAAATTGAGGGCTGCCAAATTATGAGTGACATCCTATATAATAAACTTTAAAATTGTTTTTATTTTTTATTTTTATGAAAATGTATGATTGTAAGAAATGGTTTTATTAGAGTTCAACAATTCGTACTTATCAAGTAATATGTAGGACATTCTTTTATAAATCTAGGAAGGTAGTTTTTAGAATTTAAATTTAATTTATATATAAAAGAATTCTCTGTATATAAGTGTAATATTCCTTTTTGTACACTAGAGGGAGTATGTGCAATGATTAAATGATATATCCCTAGGCAGAATTTTAATTAATGTTTTTCCTTTATAAATATGTTGAGATTGTTATTTATATATATGAATTTGTTCTAAGGTTTTTTTTAAAGTTGTTGATGGTAAGGAAAAGTGTGTTTACAGTTTTTAATTATGAGTTTTTAAACAAAAAATTTTTTTAGTTTGGCTTAATATGATTTGTATTAATTATTTGATAATTAATTACCAATTTGGTGTGGTTATTTGCTAATTGAGCTGATTTTATGTATATATAAGGCATGCTAAAATTTATTGATTTGTAGTGCATCTGAAGAAGTGCTTGAAACGAAAACGCAGGTGTGGAGACATAGCGTTTGTGCCTTGGAGTGTACTGTATTCGTGGTGACCAGCCGTTGTGGTAATAAAGATTTTTTTACCAGAAAGGACTTTTTTGCCTTCCTCCTCTAGTGCTTTTTTGCAAGTAGATTTGGAGACAAAGCCAGAGAGGCAAGATTATGTTGGTTTGGACATGTGCTGAGGAGGGATGCTGAGTATATTGGGAAAAAGATGCTAAGGATTAACCTACCAGGTAACAGGAAAAGAGGAAGGCCTAAGATAAGGTTTATGGATGTGGTGACAGAGGACATGCAGGTGGTTGGTGTGACAGATCAAGATGCAGAGGACAGGAAGAAATAGAAACAGATGATCTGCTGTGGTGACCCCTAATGAGAGCAGCCGAAAGAAGAAGAAGAAGAAGAAGAAGATAAGACTTTACCAGTTAAAATAGTATATCATATATTTATAAAGCAATTAAACAAGATCTAGATGTATATTCAGATAACTATTGGAATTCATTTGCAGCAATCAATAGTTGTATTCCCTCAGAAAAAGACAAAGTTAATTTCCTTCAGTCAGCCAGCAAAACCACTTCCTCCATTAAATGGAGAATCTTCACATGGAGAGTTTTACATAAATCTTTTATCATACCTCAGAAAATGAGTAAGATAACTAAACAAGATGTTGTTTGATGGAGATGTAACGCAGTAACAAATGCTGATTGGAATCATATATTTTATGACTGTGTATTATGAAAGAAATTTTGGGTGGAAGTTAACACTTTTTTACAGGCAATTTTTTCAGACAATTTTATGCTTACAAAGTCACTTGTATTATTCAATACACCTGTTCCAGACTGTATAAATAAAAACAAATATTCTTTACTCTGGTCTATACTTTCCATTGCCAGGAAAGTAATTACAAGAAATTGGAATTCCTCATCAGTTCCCTCATTTTAAGAGTTTAAAGGACTTCTCTTAGAATATCTAAGTTAGAAATGTTAACTACCAAATCTAAATCTACAAGGAATACAAAATTATATTACAAATGGTAAAATGTACATGAATTATTGGTTAAAGAACTGGATAAATGATTAATGCAGTAATCATTTCTTTTTCTTTAAATCTTTTATTCTATGTTTTTATTTTCTTCTGCCAAACTAAAATTAATTGATCCTGTTATTCAATATATTGTGAACATAGTTTACTGTGCTATTATAGTTATTGTATTATTTTTTTTAAATATTGCATTTTAAAAATTTTACTTATTCAATTTCTTTCAAAAGATCTGTTCATTGTATTGTTTTCAATAAAGCTGCTTTAAAAAAAATCCCTGAGCGTCTCCAGCTGTTTCCTCATTGGATGTCATCATCATCTTCTTAAACCACTCATGTCCAACACTATGAGGTATGCTGAAAAAAAATCTTTTGCATTATTTATTTGATTAATGGCCCCCAGTATGCCCCTGTTCTTGGAAAAGCATTCTTAAGGAGGCTAAAAAATGCCACTAATCCTTAATAATATATTTACATTCAGCCCCAACCTTCTTTAACTTAGAATCAATAGATTTTGCTATATCTTCAAATTTTGAGCCACTCTCAACCACAATAGATCTCACATGGGATTTTCAAAATTCTTATGTATTCTGGAAATCCTCAAAGTTCTTGTACAATGATCCACACAGTTTTCCAGTTTTTATGTAATGTAACAGCTAAAGAAACTTGTTATTTTACATTATCCATCTAAAAGTCTATTTCTTGTAGGCCACTACAACTTCTTTTAAAGATATCACAAATGTGATATTCAATATATTTTAGCAGTGTCAACATTTTAGCAGCATAGTCAATGACCTCCATAAATACAATCTCACTCATTTGTCAGGCTTCTTTAATCTGACAGATTTGTCCTGCTTTAATTCATTTAACAACATTTTTTTCTTAATTTCTTATTACATCATAACAATTTTTGCTGAATTGCCTGAATTTAATTTTACTGTGTCAGCTTCACAATTTTTTTCACTCATTAAACTAAAAGTGCAACAGGCATTTGTTCATGCTACACTTCCTTAAAATTTCAGCTCAGATTGTAGTACCGAAGTTGTCATTAATACATACAGCAAGATTTAATTTATGAATGACTAACTTTAATTTGGGTCTATACTACCAAAGCGAAAAACCCTATGCACGAATACCAAAACATTGGCTGCTATACTGCGAACTGCAAAAATCCCGCACGCTCTAAACCATGAAAAAAAATATTGAAATGTCATAGTTGACCAACCCCACCACCCGCTACATACTACCTTCCCAAACAAAATAAATAAACCACATACATACACTAACTAAACCCTACTTCTAACCTAAACTAAAGCACCAAAACCCTACCTCCAACACTACACTAAACCCCACAAACACAACTATCTATGCACTCTCTTTAACCCCTCCCTAGCCCTAAGGTCCGTAACTACCGCACACATCCCCTACAGACATACACCTAAACAGAATAAATAATACACATACATACACTTAAAAAAAAACCTACACCTAACACTACACTAACTCTTACATACATTACCTATCTATGCATTTACCTTAACCCAAATCCTAACACTAAAGTCCTATCTATCGCACACTTACCTTACGGAGCTATACCGCAGATGGGCCAACAAAAACAAATCGACATTTCGAAATTCGCAGTTTTGAAAATTTGGTGTTTATGTACTTCACACAATACGGTTCGACGTCTTCGTATTTGCCTAAAGGGATTTTTGATTGTGTAATAGGAACCCCTTTAATTCAATGTCACCCTACCAGATTTATATGAGTAGACAGGATATATGAAAAGCCTCACTCAAACAATTTAAAATGTACATTAGTCAATGTCTGTGAAGTGCAAGTAAAGGTTTTAAAATCATTTTTTGAATGATATGTATTGTATCTGATCCTACCACCCATGTCACTACATTTGTGATCTGCAATGCCCTCACCCCCTCCCCCTCTTTGGGTACATCATGTAGCTCTCCTTTTCTTCCAGCTGTTGAGAGGCACTTGCCATCCAAAGTGACATTCTCTAATGTAATCTCTCAGAGCATCTCAGTGGTAGAAATTTGAAAGTGTCATTTAGCAATAATTTTCAACCCATTGATACAGATGAACTCTCAATAACACATTTTGTTCTGTTAACTATTAATTTTGTCAAAATCCTATGATGCTTTTGCACTGTGTAAGCACATTTCAGTTCACACTTCTGTTATTCATTTGTAGCTTTTTTCTTTTCTCATTAATGCTGTTTTAATTTTTGAATCCAGCTTTGAAAAATAAATCAGTATGATTCCCATCGGGACTCAAATATTTTATTTGTTTTATTTAACATTTGTTTACCAGGAAAAAAGAATCATTAAGGCTAGCAATTTCATCACCTATCCTTTCTAATTATTTTCATTGTTCTTTGTTATTAATTCCATTAAGTCACAACCGAACTGATCAAAAAGTTGTAAAAGATCTTTATGCAGAACGGAGTCTTGAACAAGCCCACTCAGAAATTTCAGAACTCAAAGTCCCCTTGGAACTCTATGGTTCTTGATGAATTCATTAATAAAATGTTGAGTTACAGACTTATATTTAAACAATAATTTCTCAAGTTTTTACATCTGCATTTTTAAACTCATTCCACTATAGTATGTATCTACTGTAAAGCTTGCATGCGATTTAAGTCATAAGTCTATTTTTGGTACATTGCCAGGTACATGTGTAATGATATGCTGTTTTTAATGTAACAGACTTACTGCTTCCTTCACTTTCGACTGGCACATTGGTCATATTCTTATTCTCACCCACAAGACACTTGCCGACCACTTTTACTTTGTTGTGATAGTTGTTAGACTAAAGTGGTCAATTTCCTAATTAATAAAACCACTTCCTGTTTTATGTCACTGCTTCACTGAATACTACTGATGGTCTCCTGGGAAGACATACTGTGAAAATGGGCAAATAATGCCAAAAGGCAAAAAGAAGATTCTAGTCCTCAGTAGCATAAAATATAACAGAATGGATCTAGGACTGTTGAACGAAAATTCAACAGTCCAAATCCACTATCACCGAACGCACTTTAAAGAAAGTGCTTTCACCGAAAAAGCGCTTTCATTAAAGTGTGTTCAAAAAAATAAATAAATAAACATTACATTTACATTTTTGCAGCACACCCCCTTACTTTTATATTCTCACTCCGAGGTCACACTACAGTAGGGAAAAGGGAATTTTCCCGTATTCCCACTGTAGTGCGATCTCCACAACAGGCATACTTACGTGAAAGTGCTTCTTTGGTGAAAAGCACTTTCATGTAAGTATGCCCAGCCATTTCACATTTGGTAAAAACGGCCGGTCGAGCATTAGTCCTGGATCCAACAGAATAAATAATCAAGTAACATTATTTTCCCCAGTCACACTGTGGAGTTGGCAAAACACTATGACAATATAAGAACACACACTTTAACAACATTGTCCATAAGACAGATTTCTTTAGAATAATTTAAGAGGGATCTAAGTCTCCTCTGCAACATCAACAAAACAATTTGGAAGGACAGGTATATCTCTCAGAGGATACCATTGCTGTGAAACACACTTCTCATCCATGTAAATCAAAACTCATCCCTGTCAATATTCAAGTGTGACTGAATAATGAACCTGTGTATAAGTAATAAAAAATTTACCGCAGGGCCGTACCCTTTATTACTGATACTGATGGACAGAGGCAGCTCCTTAATGCTTTATCCCACTCATGGGTTCCCTCATATTGTTTGTGGTATGATCCCAGTCATTCTCACTATAGGTAATATATAATTATTGACAATGGGATGAGTAAAGTCAATTTAACATCAAACAGGATAGGTTATTTAAAGCACAAAAAGGGAAGCTGGTTTGGTTAAAATACCCCACAAGGGCAGTTAGCTTAGTATTTACCTATGAACCTATAAACAGTCAACTATGATATCAAGTCTATTCAGATAAAAAAAATATGAAATCACATCTTTACAGCTCTCTTTGTTACCATGTAATGAGTCTAAATGTTAAGGTATAAATTTAGGTAAACTGTTGATTATTGCAGCCCACAATAGTACATATATGGGACATCAAAACAAACATTTCAAATTTCCTGTGGTAAATATTTCCCTTGGTTGGGATTGCCTAATTCACAAAGACTGAATTGTGGCATCAGAGAAGGAGACAAGATTAGTTTGTCTTTTGTTTTCCATCTCATCCTTTGTTTCTGAATTTGTCTGACATCAGTATAGGGATATGTATAGATTGAAGGTGTGGGGACTTGCTCCCACATTAGGGCGTGCATTGTTTTGCAACCTTGGAAGTACTGCTGCTTTGAGAATGTGACTTCCTGAGGCTTTTGATAGTTTAGTTTTGGTTAATTACCTCTCACACAAATTATATGCAATTAATAATTTATGTCCCTGATTTTGAAGGGGAATTTGCATCTTGCATTTGCTTGGGGGCAATGAACCTCCTATGCCATGATCACATGGTCATAGCATCTTGCATCACTTTACATAATATAATCAACTCAGACAATCCAACAAGGCAGGGAAGATTTCTATTCCAGTGTCGTAGTCTGAAAAGAGTGCTTCTTCATGTTCAGCAACCATCTTAAAAGCATCATTAGAATTCAGGGTACAATGCCGTTCTTTTCTATGTGTTAGCTTTAGATTGTTAATTTTTCAATGCGTGTAGTACCTCAACTTTTTAATTGTATCTATCTATGTATTTATGTATGTAAATATTTAAAATTGCTTTTTGGTGCAGTATGGCTTTAAATCAGCATTTCTCAAGAGGACCCATATAGATTCTTCCTCGGAATCCTCAGGTAGTACTTGGTAGATGGCAGTCACCAAAAAAAGGGGCTGCCTTTTGGTGTACATTGGAGTGTTTACCAAGTCATTGGTTTGTGTGATTGTAATATGTCCTGACAATCACATAAAATAAAAACTTTGTAAATGTTCACTCTACTTTTTCATTTGCCACTTAGTAATATCAGCTCCTCTTAAAAGTCCTTGCTGCATACTGGGCTTCCATCTTCATCACCTATTTTATATAGAGCATCCAATGAGGCCAGTGATGTAGATCTCCCATTCTGTAGCATGAGAATCTTCTACTTCTTTTGGCTTTTCCCAGTTAGGGGTTGCCACAGCAGATCGCCTGTCCACTCATGAGTGACAGTGGAGTTTTATGGTTTTGAGTTGCCAGCTCAGCACCCAACCTTCCACAGAAGGCACACACATGCACACACTCACGCCTAGGGCCAATTTAGAGTGCCCAGTCCACCTACAGCATGTCATTGGGATGTGGGAGGAAACCAGAGCACCTGGAGAAAACCCATGTGACCACAGGGAGGACATGCCGACTCTGCACAGAAGGCACCCCAACCAAGGATCGAACTGGAGAACCTCTTGCTGTGAGGTGGCAATGCTAACCACTGCACCACCATGGATGTCCATTTTGTAGCATGAGAATAAGTTTGCAAAAATCAAAGAAGCAGTCATGGAACTGACAAAAGTTGAGAAACAAAAGGACATCATTAACATAATAATGGGATGGCTAAACATGATCATAGCAAAGGAGTGACAAGACAAATTATTCAGTGGGACTGAAGAGACCAGATGATTATCAGTATGTGCACCATCTGATTTCCACTCCTGCAATTTCTCATTTGCATGGACTGTCTCAGTTTTAGCACACACTGAGCACCCTTTCGGGTTTTCCTTATATTCAGGAAACCTGCTGCAGACTAAACATCTTGCTTACTGCTAAGTTTAGCTAATAGTTAATGAGCAAGACAGCTCTTAAAAATAACAATAACATTTACTTGTATACAAACAGAGTAGCTGTTCTCATAAAAGGCATCACTTAACATGATAAATTATTAATCATATTACAAAATAAAGACATTAATAAACTCTTTTTGTTTTGTTTATACTCGTGTATTTAGGACGGTACATTGAGGTAGAGTCCCACTGTACCAAATCAAAAAATACTAAATGCAGATGCAAACGTGGTTACTACTGTAGTCACAGGGATGGAGAAAAGTGTGACTTCTGCCAGAAGATATCTACTTGTGGTCCAGGGTTTGGCATCAGAGTGGAAGGTAAGTTGATAATAATAACTTAAGAGATGCTATTACTAGTGCTGACTACATTAACCATATAACAAAGTACTGAAATGGGCACTTAAATGCAGGTCTACATCCATACAATTTGGGCCATTTCAGTAAGAGAAAACAAAAAAATTTTCTAAATAATGTTCATCTTAGAAAATGCATATTTGTTTATCTCATGGACCAGTGCGGCTGTTGGCAGATTGTATGAAATAATTTAATTTTCACTGTCTTCTTCACTGTCATGTACTATGGAACACTGTTATACCTGCTATGAATAATAATTTGTGCAAATTCTTTAATCCCATATAAATCAATAGACTGAAATTATTCACAGAGAGCAAATGCATCAATTTTGGATAAAGTGACATTGTTCTTGAAATCGTCAACTCATCAGATACTAAAGTTATCCATCAGAGAACATTTTGAACTACAAAACATCAAAGTATTGCATTTTTGAACACTACATAAGTCTTGAATGGCCAGCCATGATTTTACTTTGCATTACTCTTAAAAGAAGTGCTTGAAAGGTATGTTGGAATTAAAACCTTGAAAAGATAGATCAAATATAGTACACTACATCAAAACCTATCTTGTGAAAGGCAGCATAATTAAAACCATATAACTTATATCTAATTAGGTCAACAGCAAGATTTTAGAAAGGCAAAATCACAAACAGAAAAAAATGCAGATATAATTACTTACAGTATTTATTGTATAAAATGAATGAATCACATTCCACGCATATGACCCCACAGCAAAACTAATCCTAAACAGAACTATAATCACAGCTCCTAACTTCACCCCTACCAAAAATATTGCCTTACCCCAATCCTAACCCTAGTTTTAACCCTTGCATCTAATTCTACCTTAGTGAAGTCACTGACTTCAACACATTTGACAAGTTATTTTGAAATTCAACCAAGCTACATTTGATGAGTTTTGTTTTTCCTTTAAAGTGAAATTCAAATAAACTCAGTAAAAAAACTATTTTACTAAAACAATTCTTGGAGAAACTCGTACTCAGTTAAATGAATATGTTATGTTTTTTAACCCATCTGCAGCTGGTTTCCAGGCCTTGCAACAAGTGAATGGAGTCACCTATTCTTGCTAATCTTACAGATAAAGGAGAACATCAAGAAGCTCTGCCACATCACCCAATACCTGCGGGAGGCTAGCAGTGTCTGTCCAGTTAAGCACTCGTTCTCCACATATCCCCGATGAAAATTTGTGATCACCTATGCAGTAATCCAGATTGGTTTTAAACACTGATAGGGATGTATTCTGCTTGATAGGTAACAGCAGCTTATTCTAAAAATGTAGGATATGCTTGGCTAGGTATCTGCCGTGCTCTCTGGTGTTGCTGAGGTGATGGTGTAGTTTTAGGTCTTTAGAATGAGTGTTTGCTTTGCCACTTCTCCTGGCCTAAGAAGGGATGCATAAAGTGGAACTATAACTTCTACCAGTGGGAGTGGTGAGCATTGTACTGCCTATCTAACACTAGAGGAGTGGATTCTAGCTCTGAAATTGTTAATTTTATTAGCCATTTTGCGCTGATTTCTATCCCTTTCAACTTTCTGGCTTAAAAACATGTGTGTTTGTGCATTTGTCACATCATGCAGCACCGCGGGGCTATGGTTAAACTATTCCAGGTACCAGAAAGTCTGTTCTTCAAATCTTCCCTTAGAACTAGCTGGTTTCTCAGTAGTAGCACTAAAATCTGAATCCCTGTCACTAGCACTTGCTCTAGAACCTGCTGGAAATCATTAGGAAGCCTTACACTTATACAAGCACTCAGCTCTCCTTGTTAATAAGGAGAAATGAATCGTAGGCACTAAACAGCCTATAACTGCAAAGTGCCTTGCAAAGGTAAGGGAAAACAGCTCTTGTACTTGACAAAAAAAGCACATAAACAGACATGTCCAAGGGTCAGCTTCTGGTGATTTCTCCTGTCCACCTGGTGAATCTGGGCATACTGGGGCAATGCAGCAACTGCCTCATGTACACAGACATCCCTCTCCTCCTATCACCTGACACTACAACCTGTGAGAGATGCACTTACATAGCCAAACTGGAAGCAAAGCTCTTTCCAGCCAAGATTGTGTTAGACAGTCAAGAGGAGAAGGTTAACACCTGCACTACACCTCAAGCAACACATAGCCCTTTAAAACTCACACCATCAACACCAACACATAGCAACACTAAACTCACATAAGCGGAGGCCCTTAACATTAACCTTCCCAAGCAACAAGGACCTCCGAAGCAGAAACGCAAACAAACACCAGTCACAACCAAAGTGACACACAGCCACCCAACAACAGCCCCTAAGGCAAGACAATGTACTCAGAACTTTAGTCATAGATGACTCTATAGTCAGACATACTGATGTCCCACTCACCAGGCTGAGAAAGGAGAACATTACAGTCAGCTGCCTGTTGGGTGTCAGGATCCGCCACATAACGCATGCACTCAAGTCACTCCACAACAAGTACAACTACGACTCTGTCATTGTCCATGTTAGAATGAATGACTTGAGACGTACCTCCCTGGACTACATGATAAGAGACATGGAAGAATTCTCGGATCATGTGGCCCAGGCAGGTGTGACTCTAGCCCTGAGTAGCAACCTGCCTTTGCCCAGAATGATACCACAGTATAAGGACAAAATAATTGACTTCAACAATTGGCTAAGCTTCTGGTGCCATTCAAAGGGGATCCAGTATCTGCCTGCCTGGAACGACATGATCGACAAACCACGATGCTTTGCCAGAGATGGTCTGCACCTGTCACCCCTGGGATTCAGGTTACTGGCTAAAGCTCTTGCCATCCCTATAGTGCCTTTTTTAGGCAAAGTTCAAAGGACAAAACCACCACCGTAACATATACAAGCATGCAAAATGTGAAGGTAATGGTACTCAATGCTAGAAGTCTAAACCTCAAAATGCACTCTCTCAAGGCATTCCTAAAAATGGAGAACATTGATATCTGTGCAGTAACTGAGACTCCAGAGAGCACCCCTACAAAACCAGGCTACAACTCTTACCACACTTTTCAGCCACCAAACCAAGACTGAAACACTAAAGGTGGAGGAGTGTCCATATTCACCAAGGATATTCACACCTCCAGGCTAGTTGCCCAACACAATGCATCTGAAATTCTCCAGGTGCAATTAACACTAGGTAAGACTGCAATCCAAATTGTAGCTTGCTATATATCCCCCACCATGCCCCAAGATTCTCACTACACCTTTCTAAACATACTGAAAAATATTAAGATACAACCAAACACCCTAATACTGGGTGATTTCAACAACCCAGCCATTACCTGGGAAAACTACTCGGGTACCAACACCTATTCCTAATGGTTCTTGGAATTCATAAATCAACTAATCCATTGTCCCACCAGGGGCTTCAATATACTAGACCTGGTCATTACCAACATGGGAGATAGATGCTCCACACCAGTGGATACCCCCCATTGTTCAGGTCTGACAATAAGCAAATCACCCTTGACATCCACATCCCACCCCCCAGTAAGGAAACCTCCATAAAAAACGTCCCCAAAGCCAACTTCATGCTACTTAAGTCCGAAGTGACAAACTTCATGGAACTCATACAGATGGGAGCTGAAAGTTCAACTGCTGAATCCTACACTAAGGCACTGTACGAGCACATCCACTCGTGCATGAATCGTGCCATCCCAAATAGAACCAAGATGCTCTACTCCAAAAAAAGGAAGCCAAACCCAGTAAGGAAACCTCCATAAAAAAATCCCCAAAGCCAACTTCATGCTACTTAAGTCCGAAGTGACAAACTTCATGGCACTCATACAGATGGGAGCTGAAAGTTCGACTGCTGAATCCTACACAAAGGCACTGTACGAGCACATCCACTCGTGCATGAATCGTGCCATCCCAAATAGAACCAAGATGCTCTACTCCAAAAAAAGGAAGCCAATATGGTGGTCCCCTGCCATAAACAAACTATACAACAGAAGGAAGAAACTGTTGCGGAAAAGAGGAAAATCCTAGGATGCAAAAATCTCCCTTACCAGCCATAGTAGGAAGCTGAGATTCCTCATAAAATCCTCCAAAGCTAGTTACGAAAATAAAATTGTTGAAGATTCCAAAGACAATCACAAGGCGTTCTATAGTTATGTCAAGAATCTAAATGGTAATGCTCAGATCTTTTCTGAGCTGCAACTGAATGGCATTAAATATACTGATCCCAAGGATATTGCCAATATCCTGGCAGATCGATTTAGTGCCAACTTCACCCCCTCTCACCCCCTAAAGGGCCCATCTCAATACCAAAAGATTGCCAAATTCTGATAATCAAGGCCATACAGGTAGAAACCGCACTCTCCAAAGCTATGAATACAGCATCCATGGGACCAGATTACATCCCAGGCTGTGTACTACATGAACTACAAAATGAACTGGCACCTCATCTTAGTGTCATGTTTAATCATAGCCTCACTTCAAGCTTCATGCCCACTGAGTGGTGCACAGCTATAGTTATCCCACTCAACAAGGGGGGATCCACCTTGGATCCCGGGAACTACTGTCCCCTCGGTTTGACGAGCCTAATCTGCAAGGGCATGTTACGCATTATCAAGGAACTTATAAACAAAGACATTGGCAACCTTCAAACACTGGACACCACCCAATTTGGGTTCGTGAAGGGCCGATCTTGTTTCCTGAACCTGATTGGCTTCTTCAAATCAGTCTCCAGAGCTGTGGACGTGGGTAAGGGGGTCCACACAGCCTATCTGGACCTCGCCAAGGCCTTTGACACCATCCCCGATCTGGAATCATAGATAAACTTACTAAGCTGGGCATTAATCCCTATGTCACTCGATGGGTTGCCAACTGACTTACTGACAGAACCCAGACTGTAAAAGTAGCTGACTCCAAATCCAGCTCCAGACAAGTGACAAGTGGAGTACCTCAGGGTTCAGTCCTGGGACTGCTCTTGTTTGGCATCTACTTCTTTGAAGTAGAGGCCAGCACTAAGGAACTCTGGCTAACAAAATTTGCAGATGACTACAAACTGGGAGCCATTATTGAATCCCCAAATTATGTGGATATTCTACAAAAGGGCCTTACAGAAACAGATGCTTGGTACCAGAGCCATGGGCTCAAGCTTAATGCCAAGAAATGTATAGTTATCCCCTTTGGGAAAAAACATGTACCCATGAATTAACACATAGGTGGCAGTACACTAAACACCGAAAGTGTGATGAGAGTCTTAGGGACACAGGTGGACAGTGGTCTCACCTTTGATAACCACATCACCACAACAGTCAGGAAATCCTTCTATGTGGCACACCTCATCACTGAGGGCTTTTCATCCAGAAGAAAAGGAGGTCATTGTCCCACTGTACTCATCCCTCATTAGACCCATTATAGAGTACAGTGCCCCATTTGGTATGTACCTTACAAGACATCTGCAACAGCTGGAAAGGCCGCAGAAATACCTCACTAAAAGAATCACAGGACTAAAGCAGATGCACATTGCTGACCGTCTAAAAAAACTCCATCTATCTGTCGCATATCGTCTACTCAGAGGCGATCTCTGCTTAATATACAAGGCCATGTCAAACCCTGAGCTATTGGACATCCTCCACTTAAAGAAATCCCAATCCCTCAGAGCCACCTGCTCCAGGGATCTAAACCTTGTCATCACAATGAACAAAAAATGCTGAAGGGATAGGATCCTGACCCAGAGACTCCCCGTACTCTGCAATAGACTGCCCATACATGTCAAGCAGAGCGCCTCCTTGGCCCTCTTCAAAAGGAACCTTGACGATTGGATGGGAGATTGGAAATTCACCCTGGGGATCACGTCAGTCACCCTGCTAGACAGGGGTCCAGGGAAGTAAATATTGTGGGAAGAAATATCCGGGGAATTGTTTGGGTAGGCTTGTATAGGCCCTAGGGCCGATAGCCTAGTACCAGCCAATGATCCTATGAACCTATGGACCTCAGGGGATTCTACAGAGGATAAGCTGTACAATGCAAAAACATGTTCTAACTACCACAGAAATTTAGTCATCACAGAAGAGTCAGTTAGCAAAATAAGTGTTTCAAGTAATTTATTTTCTTTTGTTAGTTTACATATTAGTTTAGTGGTTCCTAATCAGATTCAAGTTATTTTTTGTTATAATTTTTTTTTTGTTTAAGCTATCTGTTCTTACCAGTTTAAGTTACTTTATTTGTAATTTTCTTCATTTATACACAATAACAACCAGATGAAGTGCTTTAAGCTCTTTTAGGCTCTTAGTTTGACAAATTTCAGTTAATAACTGCACTGGATTTTGCAGTTTAAGTGCACTAACTGTTAGAATTAAAACATATTTTTTTATCGAGTGAGAGATGATAGCATCAGGCTAGTTCAAGAGATTTAATTGCTTGAAGGGGTTTATAAGCATAATTTCTATTTGGCTGTTAAGTTACAAGAGCTGTTTTTTTTGCCTTTTATTCCTTTGCATTTGTTTTAAATTTGCAAAGGTTGCAGTGCGTATTATACAGGCACAGGTGATTTGTTCTGACTGTTCACTCAGTATCTGAGCTATTCTCAAAGAAAATGCTTGAATTTGCCCCTTCCCTCAAATTACTCTATTTGTCAGTATTTAATACCATGAGCTATTGAACTCCCACTTCATTACTAATTGAGACAAGCCCTCCCCCACCTCTGTTTTTGGACCTGATTTTATTATAACAATTTGCTGTAGTCTCCCGCTCTCAAGCCCCTCCTCCAGGTGATCTCTTTCTATAACTGATAAATACAATTGCGTATTCCAAAGTACTTCTCCCACTAAACCACATACTTCTTTAGTCTGTGCACTATTTTACAAATTAGAATTAACCGAGTTAATCATTACAGATAGTTTAACCTGCTCACTTCTCCAAAATTTTAATTAAATGAACTTACTTAGTCACATTTATCTAACCTGTACACCTGTTCATCTAATACTTGATGTATTGGACATTGTAGAAGGTCAGCCATTGTGTATCCCTCCTATTGCAGCCTCTTAGCACTTGATATTCTGAGGCACTGTAGGAACTGCCTAATGTTAACTGATAACAGACACTTCGCTAAAAAATTTACACCATCAGTGAGAATTACAAATATTAAACTAATTTGGCATCATCCTTCTCAGCTAAAACCATGCACAGTGGAGATTATGTACTCACACATCTTCAACCTCCCCTCACCCACATTCACAAAAACATCCCATTAAAATGTCATACATTGAGACCATTAAAACCTTCACCAAAGCGACTTATAAATACTAACATTATGTAAAAGTTCTCAAACCATCCGCCCATACACACCTACAGCATTATGACACCAAAATCCAGATTGCTATTACTCTTGTACTCCTAAACACTCTGCTAAGAAAAATGCCTCAGTAATTGTTGAAACACATTAGACTTACAGAAGGAGACCTGGTGGTAGAATGAGGAAGTACAGGAGAGTATACAGAGGGAAAGGCTGGCAAAGAAGAAGAGGGATTGTCAAAGAGATGAAGAAGGTAGACAGGAGTATAAGGAGATGAGGAGCATGGCAAAGAGACAGGTGGCGAAGGCTAAGGATAAGGCATATGGAGAGTTGTATGAAAGGTTGGACACTAAAGAGGGAGAAAAGGACCTATACCGATTGGCTAGACAGAGGGACCGAGCTGGGAAAGATGTGCAGCAGGTAAGGGTGATAAAGGATAGTGAGAGAAACGTACTCACAAGTGAGGAGAGTGTGTTGAGCAGATGGAAAGAGTACTTTGAGGGGCTGATGAATGAAGAGAATGAGAGAGAGAGAGAGAAGATTGGATGATGTGGGGTTAGAGAATCAGGAAGTGAAACAGATTAGCAAGGAGGAAGTATGAACAGCTATGAAGAGGATGAAGAATGGAAAGGCTGTTGGTCCAGATGACATACCATTGGAAGCATGGAGGTGCTTAGGAGAAACGGCAGTGGAGTTTTTAACCAGATTGTTTAATGAAATCTTGGAAAGTCAAAGGATGTCTGAGGAGTGAAGAAAAAGTGTGTTGGTACCTATTTTTAAAAATAAGGGTGATGTGCAGAGGTGTAGTAGCTACAGAGGGATAAAACTGATCAGTCACAGCTTGAAGTTATGGGAAAGAGTGGTAGAAGCTAGGTTAAGTAGGGAGGTGATGATTAGTGATCAGCAGTATGGTTTCATGTCAGGAAGGAGCACTACAGATGTAATGTTTGCTCTGAGAGTCTTGATGGAGAAATATAGAGATGGTCAGAAGGAGTTGCATTGTGTCTTTGTGGACTTGGAGAAAGCATATGATAGGGTGCCTAGAGAGGAGTTGTGGTATTGTATGAGGACGTCAGGAGTGGCAGAGAAGTATGTAAGAGTGATACAGGATATGTACGAGGGTAGTGTGAAAGTGGTGAAGTCTGCAGTGGGAGTGACAGATGTGTTTAAGGTGGAGGTGGGATTACATCAAGGATTAGCTCTGAGCCCTTTCTTATTTGCAATGGTGATGGACAGGTTGACACATGAGATCAGACAGGAGGCCCCATGGACTATGATGTTTGCAGATGATGTTGTGATCTGTAGTGAGAGTAGGGACCAGGTTGAGGAGACCCTGGAGAGGTGGAGATATGCTCTAGAGTGGAAAGGAATGAAGGTCAGCAGGACTAAGACAGAATATATGTGTGTGAATGGGATGGAGGATAGAGCAATGTTGAGGATGCAGGGAGTAGAGTTGGCGAAGGTGGATGAGTTTAAGTACTTGGGATCAACAGTTCAGAGAAATGGTGAGTATGGAAGAGAGGTGAAGAAGAGAGTACAGGCAAGGTGGAAGGGGTGGAGAAGAGTGTCAGGAGTGATTTTTGACAGATGGATACCAGTAAGAGTGAAAGGGATGGTCTACAAGAGGGTAGTGAGACCAGCTATGTTGTATGGGTTGGAGATGGTGGCACTGACAAAAAGGCAGGAGTCAGAGCCAGAAGTGGCAGAGTTAAAGATGTTAAGATTTGCACCAGGTGTGAGAAGGATGGATAGGATTAGGAATCAGTACATTTGTGGGTCAGCTCAGGCTAGACAGTTTGGAGACAAAGTCAGAGAGGTGATATTGCATTGGTTTGGACATGTGCTGAGGAGGGATGCTGGGTATATTGGGAAAAGGATGCTAAGGATGGAGCTGCCAGGTAAGAGGAAAAGAGGAACGCCTAAGAAAAGGTTTATGGATATGGTGAGAGTGGATATGCAGGTGGTTGGTGTGACACAGCGATATGCAGAGGACAGGAAGAAATGGAAACAGATGATCCGCTGTGGCGACCCCTAATGGGAACAGCCGGAAGAGAAGAAGAAGACATACATATTCTGTACTCACTAGAATATTATATCGACAGGGATGTTTCAAAGAGGATTATGATATACTCTAATCATAACTAGCTTGTTATTTGGTAGAGACATTGAAGTCAAGGCATTCTCTTTGATAGGTGGAGTTTGACATCCATATAAGATCACAACTGGATTTAGAGAGACCTGATTGTTATTCTATGCAATTCTTTGCAACGCATAGACCATTACCTCCCCCATGTATTACAGAAGTTAGAGAACAAATGTGGCTTTAGCACGCTCATCTGTGATGCATAGAGAGTGGCCACCACAAAAAGTAGCAGACAGTGCAAACAATTTTAAGCTGCTAAACATTTCATTCAGAAGACTGAATGACTAACTTAATACTTTTTAAATCCTTTTGCAGTTATGACCTGTCTTCTGTTATGGGGGCTGCTCACAAAAAGGTTACTAATTCCCCAAATTTTGCAGTGTAATCATGGTGGTGTACAGACTAGATTACAGCAACAATGGACAAAGTAACATATTTCAATCTGTTTCATTCAAAAACACACTAGCTCTGTCAAGCAAAATCAGTGGCTGTTTAATATGATCTAATGACAGCTATGATCATCAAATATACGAAACAGGAACACATCCACTGTGAGTTTGAAAAATAAGTCATCTGTTTATGGTCAGTTTCTACAACATATTGCATCCTTGCCCACCAGATACATAGGGTCATAGGAGGTTAATAGGCTAGTGGCCCCAGGGCCTTTACAAGCCTAGCCAAGTTCAACCTGTGTTCTAAGGGTGTCTGGTTCAAGTTACATCCTATTTGACTTTGTATATCTCAGGTATCTTAATATGATCAAATAAAAGAATAAATGAATGAATAATGACCACAATAATGTTAACTAATCGCTGTCAGACACTTAGAGTGCAGTCCATAGCAACCCCACCACACATAAACACAAAACCATGCACACGTGCACATACCCCTATATACCCACAATCACAAACACACACACATGCTCACCAATTCAGCTGCTTTAATTACTTGTGTGTATTTCAGATATATGACTGTGGTCAAACAAAATAATGAATAAATAACTTACTGATGATCAGATTAGTAAATTTTAGCTCATAAATGTTAGACAAATATAGTACAAACCACTGTATAACCCACTGTACACCCCTCTCCCCTCACACACATTCACTCGTACCCCATAATTGCAGCTGATTTATTGATTGTGACTGCTGTCAAATAATTGAAGGAATGCATGAATAAATAACAGCCACAATAATTGTACTTCAGCTTGTTGCTCTCAAATATAGTGCACTCAACTGCATTCTACGTCAGCATGTACATGCACACACAGGCACTCACTCACACACACACACACACACACACACACACACACACACACACACACACACACACACACACACACACACACACACACACACACACACACACACACACACACACACACACACACACACTCACAATAATAACTGTATACTAAAAAAGCAATACATACCCTCCTTGTGGGTGTTTATCATTGGCACCATTAAATAGAACACCCTCAACAAGAGATTAGTGAATCACACAAAAGAGTACAGCATTATTAAGTGTATATAAACAGCTTACCTAATTTACAAAAGACATTGATTTTCCTTGCCCACTGTTAACAAAAAGAGTTCTTTAACGTTCATTCATTTTGCCAGAAGCACCAGTCACCTGAAAAACCTGAGTGAATCAGAAACAGCTGCTCTTTGCTTTGCCTAGCAATTCACCAGTCCCTGACTGAAGAGAAATTTCTTTTAAGACAAAATGGCAGGAGGTCCTCTAGCAAGGCTAAATGCCCTTATTCTGTATTGAAGAATACATAAACATTTTCGGCTGTCTTAGAAAACAACCCACACTGAGTAAGTTATTTACTGTATATATCTATATATATATATATATATATATATATATATATATATATTTTTTTATTTTCCTTAATAGAAATCAGAACTCTGAGCATGCATAGAATTCTAAATTCCAAAAACGGAAAGTGCCACTTGTCAAGAAGAACAGGCAGGGTAGTTTGTTTATATACTTTATTACACAGAAACACATCAGGATGGATAGAAGCAATACAAAATATAAACAAACTGATTGACGGACAACACAGACATGCATGGTTACATCTCAGCAGCTTACTGCAAAATATCAGTCAGGCTCACGTGCTCAGCATTTATACACATGCGCAAGACCATGGAAAGCTTCTTAAAGGTATACATACATATTGATCTACAGAAAGGATGATTTTTTTTAATTAAAAAAATAAAATAAAGAGCTCTGAAAACCAAGTTTTCATTTGGAAGCAGTGCAGCCCAATATTTCATTATGATGAGTCACCCATCCAGGAAGACATGCATATAACCCCATTTAAAAAGAACCATGGTGATATCATGTTAGTGAAGTTTTTGAAAGGCACACTTCAAGTTTATTACTACTAACCACAAAAATAAGACAGTATTATTTTAGCTATGCTTTAAATGAATCATGGAATGTAACACAAATTGGGGGATAAACATATTTAATAATTTAGAATGAAAATCAAACGAGAAATGTATCTAATTTTGTAGTTCTATCATTTGCTTTAGGCATTTCTACACTAAAAGTTATGTTCTGGTAAAAATACAATTTCTGAGGAATTATCTCCAATTTAGAATAATTGCATCTCAGCAGCTTACTGCAAAATATCAGTCAGGCTCGCATGTGCTCAGCATTTATACACATGTGCAAGACCATGGAAAGCTTCTTAAAGGTATACATACATATTGATCTACAGAAAGGATGATTTTTTTTTAATTAAAAAAGAAATAAAATAAAGATCTCTGAAAACCAAGTTTTCATTTGGAAGCAGTGCAGCCCAATATTTCATTATGATGAGTCACCCTTGATAATACCTTGGCATATGATCCAGGAAGACATGCATATAACCCCGTTTAAAAAAGGAACCATGGTGATATCATGTTAGTGAAGTTTTTGAAAGGCACACTTCAAGTTTATTACTACTAACCACAAAAATAAGACAGTATTTCTGAGGAATTATCTCCAATTTAGAATAATTGTATGTACTAAACATGCTATGGTTCATGTATAGCCATTGCCATCATGAAGCAAGATTTTGAGTTTTGAGAATAAAGGTTAATATGTCCCCCTTTTTGTTTGTAAAGGTAAAATGTTATTGTTTTATAAATATGAGACTGTGAAATTAATAAAAGAAAACTTTTTCAGTTTTAAGTGTTCAAAATGCACTTCTCTGTGAAGTAGTAACTTTGTTACTGTCTGTTTCCGGGGGAATGACAATCACTCACCAGGATACTTCAGCTCCATAAACGTGAATACTACTTTATATTGCATAAATGTACCCATTAATGTGCTAACCTGCAAATAAAGTAGGAAAGATATCACGCAAGGGCAGGAACATTTATATTAAACTATCCGTATGGCAGTGTTATGTCATTTGACTAGATACCTGACATAACATAAAGGATTTCTATTATATCCTTCATAAAATATTTTTTCATTGAGTGTTATTTGATGTTAGATTATCAGTGTTTACTTTTAGAATGTCTGGTCTGTAACATAGTTTTCCACTCAGTCAGGTAATGCAGTGAAGAATTCCATAGGAATGCCTCTTGGAATAAATTTTTATGTACAGTATATTTACTGTACGAAGCAATAAAAAGTCCCTCACATAAACACAAATGTTTATATTTCCTATATGAAGCAGAAAAATTCCTTTATTTAAATCTAAATGTTTATAAATGTGAACTTAACAAGACACTTAAGACTTATGTTTGAAACTGAATGTTTGTCTTTCTTTAGAGAGAAATCTATAGCAGATGTCCATATTAATGGCGTTACTTACTTTTTTGCAGCTACACAGTTAACAGATACAATATGTGAACCCTGCCCTGATGGAACATTTTCAAACATTACTGATGCCTCCTCCTTATGTCAAAGACATGCAGAGTAAGTACCCATTGATTTATGAGACTGCGGAGAACATTATAAACAGACAAATGTCATTTCACTGATTTGACCTCTTGACACATCTTTTGACAAATGGATAATTACTTTCAATCCAGGTTCAATTTTTCTTAACCGGCATAGACTCAAAACAAAGAAGAATGCATTGCTATCTCACAAAGCATAGTTATTTAGTACCCGAAATATAGGGTCTATATTATACCATTGAACCTTCATTTCAACAAATGGCAATTCATCGAAAATGTTGTTCATCAAACTGCCCTCATATATGGGCCTGCACCACCCACACCCCCTGTTAATTATATATATATGCCAACTCCAAGATTGCACTACAGTGGGGAAAGGGCAAATTTTCTGATCAATGCCGTAATGTGATCTCAGTAAGAACAGTTTGACGAATGGCATATTCGACAAAATGCCATTAAAAATGCCATTCAATGAAATGTTCTTTTGATGCTGTAATACGGACCTGAACTATATGGCTGTTTTCCTACAGTGAGGAGATGACCTATGTTTTCCTAAACAAGTTAGTTCCTACGTGGTCCCCTGTACATATCCAAGAGTTAATAAGAGGTATCTGCTGCATATGTATTACTCTGCATATGCATCAGTTAGTAAGAGGTGCTTTCTGCTTAGGTATTTTAGGTCAGTAAGACATGGTTGTTACCTAGATACTTACCAGTCATTATCTAGGTACTACATACTTTGTCGATAAAAGCTAGTTGCTACCTTGGATAAAATCCCCATACTTATCACTTGATGAGAGGTTGTTGCTTCCTAGGTATTACTCTGCATATATATTAGCTAAAAAAAGTATTTGGTCTATGCACTACCCTATATACTTATCAGTAAGTAAGAAGCACTAGGTACCTACGTACTACATATTGTGAATCTGCTATTGAATAACTATGTTACTTTACCCTGCACATCGCCTACAGCAATATTCATTACTATACGGAATGTAGTGGATCATGTTTGTCCATTGAACACACCGTAGTACCTCAGTTGCCACTGTTATTCTCATTCTCTCTTCTTCCTTTTTTCCATTTATTAGAGATGATAAATCTCCATTTGATTCAAGATGGCAATAGCCAAGTATTTATCTATGTGATTTCTAATGTAAGCAAAGAGCTGACAGATGCACAACTGAGGGAATCTGTAAAATACTGTTATGTTATAAAATTATCATAAGTCTATGTTATACTAAATATAATGTATTGCTTTCAGTTGTTCAGAGTTTCATCAAAAGATCATGACTGCAGGAACGAACAGGACAGACAACATTTGTGGCCCAATTTCCTATGATGGTATGTAATTACCCTAACTATAATTTATTTACCTCATTAGGGAACATTGTGATATCCACCAGGATATAGTAAAGAATAATATTTATAAAGTATAAGTTCAGTATTTTTTCCTTTGGAAGATGTCCTTTTGAAGATTTAAAAGATTTAATGTTTTATGCAGATTACATAGGGCCATTATCTTTTTCACCATTTATCAATGACTTAAGTTAAGACCTGTCACATTTCAAGTTGATAATGTACACAGGCAGTATTCTGTTGTTATCATTAAAGAAAACTAATGCAAAACTATAAAAATCTACCCAGGAAAACTTATCAAAGCTCTATGCCTGGATACTAAACAATAAGCTAATAATTAATGGTCAGAAATCAAGCCTAATGTCATTTGCCACCACACAAAAGATGAGAAACTTCAACATCCCAATTCTAGCTGTAGAGAAACAAAGATAAGTCGGTCTTCTTCTGGACTCTTCCCTGTCATTCACAGTGCACATTGATATGATTGCAAGTAAAACACTATTTCAACTTGAACTCTACACCAAATTATTCATTTTCTCTTACCAGCTGCATACGATTCTCTGGGCAGCAATGTTGTTACTCCAAATTTTCCATATACATTTCCACTCCTAGTACTACATTAATGATCAAATACTCCAAAACTACAGTGGAAAATAAGATCTATTGTTATGTATTACTTGCAAAAATACACAGTCACCATTGTGATCTGCTAAAGGGCTGTAAATTAATATCTGCATCTAAAAGAGCTTTAATGCCACCACTTAAAATTTACCTGACCATTACTAATTTTGTTTAATTATTCATTGTTGTACATTGCTGCTCATACATTGTTGGTCACTGAGATTGTATAATTGTACATTGTTGTACATTGTTGCTCATTAAGATTGCAGGCAGTGGCTCAGTAAGAACCTGGATCATGGCTGAACAGGGTCATCTGACTAATTCTCTTACATGATTCACAAATTGCAATAAATAATTAAATAAATAACTGTCCTTCCTTTTCCTTCTGTGTTGTCACAGTACTAAGACTTAACTGTTGCCACTTTTCCTCTAATAAAAGAAACTTACTGCTGCATAAACTCAGCTTAATTGACTGGTTTCAGTTTTAATAAGTCTATGACCCAAGTGAAGCGCTGTCTCTCTGCTCTATCCCTTTCCAGTATAGAATGTTCTGTGTCCACTAGTGAAAATAAAGTTATGTGCGTCTCAGTGCTCGTCACTAACAAGTGCAAATGATAAAAAAAAAATAATAATTTTAATGCCTGGCATGCATGGAAATTTGCTAACAACTCTGACTACATTTCTCTTCACAAAAATCTAGCAATACAACTTATCTCTCTACAAAAATCTGTTAGCTCAAAGTAAAATAAATACAAAATAGCATAATCTGCAAAGAACATCATTTAGCAATCCTGTCTGTTGCTAGTAAGAAATTAAAACAAGAAAGTAGTTTCCAAGAAAATAACATCCCTCTAAATTAAATCTAGATCCTGATATCACATTTAGTAATACATATTGGGTTTATGTTAATCTTTAAAACTTAAAGGATATGGATAAAAATAATATTAGTAATAATTTAATTTTAAAATCTATTGGATTTTTGGAAAGACTTTACTCTGAAATACTTACACAGAGTATATATTACTCTATTTCAAATCAACAAAAATGTCCAAAACTAAAGAAGCTGCATACTGGGAATGTAGAAAGGTTTGAAGGCTGGTTGGTATCATACCTTCTTAAAATGTAACAAAAATAAGTATTGGAAAGATCTTCATTATTTCTTACAGCACTGGTGTCAGATGCATGCATATTAACCAAAGCTTTTATACTGACGAATGCTCCAATACATGTTTATATAAATTCTTCTTTGTCATTATGTGTCAAAAGAAAATGCATACTACAACAATAAAAGCTAATGGTAAAAAAAAAAAAATCAAATACCAGTTGAAATTGAAATTATTATATGAACATAATTGATTAAATGATTGTCAGTTAAATGTCATAAGTAAATTTATTATCTAAAATTTTAAGTGCGATTCAATTAATTGCTTATGATTGTAAATATTTTAAATGTTTTTTGTTATTATAACATACATACATTTTTTAGGAAAAAATAAAACCCCTCTTGCTTGATTCCAACATTTTTTTGTTTCTAATACTGATAATTCACAAAATCTACTAGGATTTATTTTTTCTGCTTCACTGTTTTCCCTTCCACTAACACTCCTAATTACATCATTAAAAAAGCACAGTGTGAAACCTTCCTTTCTTTTTGCATGAAATAAAGCAGTTCTCTCATTTTTTCAGACTGTTCTGTACCAATTCCTGATCCATAACTAAGGTGGGGAAAGGGAGACATCTGACCCACAGACAAGTTGTTAGCAGGCATAATCGGTAGGTGTTGGTTGTGCAGGAGTACAGTACTGGTGTGGATTTATGAAGCCAAGAGGATTTTGTGGCTTTATAACTGATTATCAGTACTATATTTGTGGTCAATGCAGATGCTTTCAGTGTGTAACAGTTTTTATTAATTTATGTTTTGTTTTTTTGTTATTGTCAACTTTGAGTTAGGGGGTCAGTTTGCAGACGCATAGGATGACAGATGGCATAACTGTGGTTCAGACTGATCCCTTTTCAAACCTAGCACCTCACCCTAAACTTCCAGACAAATTCTCTTGCTGCATCGCCAGATAATTAACATATATTCATAATTTGTAACAGTGTCCTTAATGAATATATGATTAACTGAAAAATTCCATCATCATTCCATTTAAAAAAAAAACAAAAATTCCTACTCTCAACAAACATTTAATGACTATTATAAACTTCTCTCCCCAAAATATTTGGCAAACTCTTCTATTTTCATATTAGTGAATACTTCCCAAAACAACAGATCCTATCACTGTGAGCAAGAGTTCAGACCCAACAATACAGTCATTGCACTCTTCTAAACTACTGTGATAAATTACAAGAACAGGAAGAAGCCATTTAACAAGTACATTTTTACTGAAATTAAAGACACATTTGATTTCGTTGACTATGCTCTTCTACTTCCAAAACCTACACCACTAGGCTTTGATGACGAGTCACATCTTTGCTTTTGAAATCATCTCACTAATCACTCACTCTACACGTGTTCCTTAATTTAATTCCCTATCCCTGTTAAATATTCTACAAACTGGCATTTGCAAGGATCAGGTTTTGTCCTCTTTTGCTTTTTTTTTTCTCTTCAATAATTCTTTCCCCATTAACATTCCATATTTTAACATGATTGTATCTATCAACAACCTACTTATTCTCACATCTTAAATCACTCCAGACACTAAAAAAGCTTTAATGCAGTTTTTGTTTTTCTACACAGGATAACTGAATAGTTATCACTGCCAGCATTAAATTTATGATATTTAGAACTGATCAGTAACTTCTGCACAAGAAATTTCTGGCCCTTTTGAACCTTCTATTAAAGCCATTAACACCATCAGATTCCTAATGGTAGAACTTGTTCAACCTCAAAGCTTCCAAACTCACGCTGAGTTATCCAGCAATGCCGAGTCCCAACAAACCAAAATAAAATAAAGACTGAAAATTCATCAAGACATGCGTAAATGGGCGTGCCTTCATTGAAGGTTATAAAATGTTCCACAGAAAATCTGAGATTTTATTAATCTTTCTGACGCTCATTTATTTATTTATTTTTACATTTGTTAACCGGGTTAGTCCGACTGGCCCCAGAGAGCCCTTTTTCAGCGGAGAAAAGCTCCAGGAAAATAATTAAAAAATAAGAAAAAACAATTCAAGTTACAAAATACTTATCAGTACTAAAACAGAGAGAAATATACACTATGAATATATACAAGACAAAAGTACAATATTTTGAGAATGCAGTAGCAATATGTTTGAAAAATTTGGTTAGCATTAAGCTATTTACAAGGAATGTAGCAATACCATAAATAAAAGAAAATTCATAGTAACACCATGGCATAGTAAAACAAAGATGCATTTAATAGCATAGGTATTAACTGCAGAGAGAGAGTAATATATATAGACAGTTTAGATAGATACCAGGCAGATATGTTAATTGAGAGAAGAAGAAAAATTCATTAGGCAATTTCC
The DNA here is from genome assembly GCF_019279795.1 of Protopterus annectens. Lineage (NCBI taxonomy): Eukaryota > Metazoa > Chordata > Ceratodontiformes > Protopteridae > Protopterus > Protopterus annectens. The sequence continues at coordinate 223,094,435 of NC_056741.1, forward strand.
TGACACCAGTAATTTCATCTCCACCACTGCACCCCTACTATCTGTATGAATCAGTTAATAACACAAAGATCTGAATTCCTTTTTTACTGTTGTTTACTCCCATGTCTTCCAACTCTTTACCATCTCATGATATTTTTTCATAAGGCTCCAAAGCACTGTATTGTTTCACAGCCCCCTGCACCCCATTCTTTATAATAATCACCACTGAAAGAATGTGTTAAGCTCTCTCTTGTAGTCTGAAATTCTTTACATACAGAAATGTAAACTCTCTCTACTTTTCTTAGGTCAGAAAAGCATTCCCTTCACTTCATATCCCTGCTAATGTAAATTATTCTGACATCACTGCTAAATCTAGACTTAAAGTTACAACTTTTTTACTCCATTTAACCCTTCAGCTACAACACAAATATTCTACTCACACCTAAGGAACTAAATAACTCAGTATTTGGGGGGGGGGGACTCCCCTTCTTCTATCCCTTTCTCACTTTGTGCTGACAGATATTTTTACATCTTTATTCATTTCCTTTATACATTCTGCTGTACTTCAAAACATTCATTTTGGTCACATAAGGAAGGCATATTTTGCATTATGGATTCAAACAAGAACAGTCATCCACTATCAGAATGTGTCATAATTTTACTCATTTCAACTTAACCTGTTACTACAATGCATTTTTAAAGTTTCACAAAACTTAATTCTCATTGTGTTATCATATCCACTTAATTTTCTATTTAAACTCTACCCTAGCAATGTATACATATTAAGTTGCTATGCAAAGTTCATTTCATATAAGTTACTAGTGTATGCATATGCAAGTAAAATACAATACCAGTTACTTTACCATACATAAAACACATATTGCTACCTTTTTTATATTCTGTTCCTGAAACTATCTTTTCTACTAGCTTATAGTCATGTTACGACTGCCAACAACATCTCCTACACCCCAAAGAGATTCTCTGCTATCATCCAGTTATTATACTGGAACACACCTGACATAGAACTGTGCTTGCTACACCAACACCAAGTACTCAGCCAAAAATGTAAAACTCATGGCATGGATGACGCAAGTGCTTCAGTTTATAGTCTGCAGATTATACCAGGGACAACTGTGGAAAGAGAGAGAGCATACCTATTACTTTTTACCTCTAAGTGTGTGTGTAATATACCTTAGTAACATAAGAAAAATGAGAACTGATCCATATGCATACAGTAGGTCCCTGTGCATGGAACTAGGACTGCCCTCATATAAAGGAAAATTCTTGAATTAAACTTATTACATGAGATACATATCTTTAAAAGCAGCAAACATATCCAAGAAGCTCAGAGATAGATAATTCCCTTTAATACTCTGCAAATATTCAGCAACTCCTCTTGTGGTATGGCAAAGCAATAAGGAGCCTAATTTTTTGAAAAAAAAAAAACAGATATGGTGGTACATCTGTTAGTCCAATTTGAAACATAATGGTAGATACATTATAGAAAAGGTACATTAAATAATGCAATGTTTTAAATCATACACTGAAGTTTGAAATTCTGTGTTCAGTGTTATACATTTAATTTATTTATTTATTTTTTATTTAACATTTGTTGACCGGGAAAGTCCGACTAGGTTCGACAGATCCTGTTTTCAGCAGTGGCCCGGGGAGAAATGCTCCAGAAGCATGTCTTTAGAATGTGGGAGGAAACCAGAGTACCCAGAGGAAACCCACACAAATGCAGGGAGAACATGCAAACTCCACACAGAAGGCACCCCAGCCGAGAATCGAACCGGAGAACCTCTTGCTGTGAGGCGAAAGCATTAACCGCTGCACCACTGCGCCACCCATTACACATAATAATATACATGCAATTATGCATACATAAATAAGTTTACAGCTAAGTGCTAGGCTAGCTGCCCTTTTAGACCATTTTAAAACTTGGCAATTTCCCTTAGTGAGAATCAAATGTACTTCCGGTCTTAACTGTTAAGCCAACCACTATCCCCATAGAAATATGAATGTTTACCTTGACTGATTAGTGACTGTCAGTGTTTTGCTCATGTAATGTATTTATTAACCACTGCAATGCAGTTGTACCCATTGTAACTTATATAATTTGTTAGGGTAATGTTGAATGCAGGCTAACTTTAGAGTCTGCTATTTTGCCAATTCATTAATATTTGTTTTGAAATAAGCTGTCAAAATAAAAGAGGCTAGCAGTTTGTGCAAGATTATTCAGTCTTTTTAAATAAAAAAAATGACTTGCTTCTCTAATAGTTCTAAGAATAAAACAATACTTCATCACAAAATGACAATAATAATACAAAGGTTACATTACCCCATAATATATGCATATGTCTGCATATACTGCACATCTCATTGCATAAATAAATTGTTTCTATAGTATTAATTGAACAGAAGTAATAGTTCATTTGACTAATTTATATGATCAGTCTATACAATATATACAAGGGAAGAGTACTTAGACCTAATGTCTCTTTCTTTTATAAAACAACTGTCAGGGCAGGTCTTAGGTAAAGGAGTCTATGGTCTTCGGGCACCTTCCAGATCCCCCAATGTGCCATGATCAAAGCTCCCTCTATTTACCGCCCAGTTTGGCTTCTCACACCATCTATACACATTTTGTCTTGCTTTTCCATACTGTGTGTTAATCTTCAGCATTTTCTCTACTTTTTTCAGCTTACAACTGGCCAGAACTATGCTGTTAAAAATGTGGAGCAGTGAAGGAAATAAAAATAATACGCAAGGAATCTAGGGACTATTAACCATCAGAATTAGTAGGGTTCTAGGTGCCCTGAGATGCATTTTGGAACTTTTTTCCACCTTTTGATCTGATGATGTCCTGAATAAAAATCACAGATAAGGAAAGGCATTCAATCTTATTTTTTCCCTTCAAGGAAGAAATAGGTTGTGTCAAGCCTTAATGTTCAAAGCTGACATAATAGTAGTTCCCAATAAACTAAGATGGCAAATGTTAAGATATATAAATTATATTGTAGAATAGTATTTCCCTTCCTAGCCCACCAAAATGAGATAGTCACCATCTCTATTTCCCTCTGATTTTAGGTTGGGATCAATGTGGAGCAGTAAATTGCCACAGTTATATATTTCAAGTGGTTGTCAAAAATATGCACTAGATACCCCTTACCACTACCTTTAAAATTCAGCCACCTTCTGTGTACACCCTCTAATGTTAGAGTGGGATAAAAGTAAAAGAACAAATGGCTATAGTAATATGCTTCAGAATACATTCATTTGACTGGACGCGCATTGCTCGATCATGCAGAACACTGACTGTAAACCTCAAATTTCGGAATGCTGAACGGTTGGAATGTAGTAAACAACATAGAATTTGATATTTCTGACTGCTTAACCACCTAAACGAGCGCTACCATGGATCAAAAAGGGGCAATATTTTGTGATTTGCAACTCTTGCGATCGCTTTTTTGGATTTTGCCACATTGCTTTCGACATGGTATACGTCAGTCATTTATGCGTTGGCTAAATGAATGTGTACCATATGCTTCAACTTGTTGTTGTCAGATATACATATAAACAGTATGCCCCCATACCTCTACCACCAATATGGTAACCACCTGCATACAGGTCTGATAATGTGTGACTGTGATGAAAGTGAAAATGCAATATCACTGTAATGTAGTCCACCTTACAGTCCATAAATGGTACACTACCCCTAAACAAGGTATAGCAACATTCTGTGCATACTTATGATGTCTGACAACGAGGGAAGTTAAAAAATAACTGTCCCTAACCAGCTTTACACAAGTTATTGCACCCTGGGTGGGGTACAGGACACAAGATGGGATGAGCCAAATCTCCTTAAACAGCCAATAGTGTCTCTGGATAACCAGGCTCCAAGAAGATCTGAGGGTCCAAACATGATGCAGTTTGTTCCTTATTATTGAACATAATTAATTCTTAAACATATTTTGCTGCCAGTTTTTTGCCACCAGATAGAACTGTTATACATATGTCCACCAATAAAGTGTGTGTGAGACCACGGATAAAATTTCACACATACACACATACACACACACACACACACACACACACACACACACACACACACACACACACACACTGACACATCCTGTTATAATCCGATTATTTACACACACACACACACACACACACACACACACACACACACACACACACACACACACGCACACACATATACAAACACAGAAATACACACGCACATACAACTTACAGTACACAGACTACGCCTACTGATACAATGTGCAAATACACACACACACACACACACACACACACACACACACACACACACACACAAACATATACAAACACACAGAAATACACACGCACATACAACTTACAGTACACAGACTACGCCTACTGATACAATGTGCAAATACACAGACACATAAACACATACACACACAGACACACACACACACACACACACACACACACACACACACACACACACACACACACACACACACACACACACACACACACACACACACACACACACACACACACACACTTGTAGGCAGCCAATGGCTGTCATTACAGGTCTTAGTGGGAACAAGAGCACCTGTCTAAAACCCAAACAGTGACAGTGAGGACATGCAGAGTCCATGTAGAAGAAGCCACAACAAAGAACTCAACCACAGACTGAAGGATTGGGAGATTACAACATTATTTATTGTTCCACTGTGCAAGTGAACAGTTGCTGTCCCATGAAACCTGCTCAGATCACCAAAGACAGCCACTTACTGTGTACAGTCCTGATGTTTGACTGTGATGGAAAGAATGTATTGTCAATCTATACCATGGTTATCGATAAGACACAGCAATGATAACCTTGTACCATTTATGCCATTTTCAGCAAATGTAATAAATTGTATGACACTACTCCTACCAAGCAGTTTAGTGATTGACTAAATGTGATAAACCAACAGCAAGGATAAGTCACTTTTATCCACATACAGTTTCCATACCCTTCACTTGCAGACATATTATTGATGTATGCATGCGCATTAGACGGGGCGGCCATGGTGGTGCAGCAGTTAGTGTTGCCGTCTCATAGCAAGAGGTTCTCAGGTTTGATTCTCAGTTGGGGTGCCTTCTGTGTGGAGTCTGCATGTTCTCCCTGTGGTCGTGTGGGTTTCCTCCAGGTTCTCCAGTTTCCTCCTACATCCCAAAGACATGCTATAGGTGGATTGGACACTCTAAATTGGTGTGAGTGTGTGCGTGTGTGTGTGTGCGCCTTCTGTGGAAGGTTGGGTGCTGGGCTGGCAACTCAACACTGTAAAACTCCACTGCCAATCATGAGCAGACAGGTGATCCACTGTGGTGACCCCTAACAGGGAAAAAGCCGAAAGAAGAATAGGATGCATGCACATTAGATGTCTGATTACTATTTAAAAAAAGGACCACATTAAATTATTTAAATTTGCTTCACACAATTGCACACTAGTTCAGCAAAGCCAATTAAATGAAAGTTTCACTTAATCATAACAGCATAATCAGTTATTTTTAATATTTAGGGCTGATAAGCATGCTGGATTAAATGGACATGCATCAATTAAACCTAAATTAAAAACAAGGAAGCTTAGAAGATGAGTATTGGTAGATTATGGTCCTATGATTTATTTGTAATTGTATTTAAATGGTTGACCACTGTTGTATTTTTATATGCCTGATGAAGCCAAATTATCTTTAATTAAGTGATAGTTTGTCAAAGTCATTGCCCCTCCAAACCCAGTAAACCCAACAGCCTATGCAGAATTGTTCATAGAAACTCTGTACAGTCATGTCAATGGCTGCTTAGAAGCTGTTGTACTTGTCAGAAATAAGCCCATAACTAATTCCAAAAACAAGCTGCCCTGGTGGCATCTCAAATTAAACAGCATATACAACAAAAGGATAAAAATCAAGGCAAAAATTGGATAGTGTAACTTCCATAAAGATGAGCTCTCACTTCAAAATAAACAGGTGCCTCAGAGGGCTAATTAGGTCAAATAACACCAGCTTAATGTTCAAGATAGGCTCCTGGCAAAAGACAACTGTAAGGCTTTCTTCAGCTATATCAGAAACTTCAGAGGCCGCACAAAGCAGTGTGATGAACTGGTGGTTAATGGAGCCAAGAAATATAGCAAATTTGCTGGCTGACAAATTCAGTTTCAGTTTTATCCCCTACTGAACCCCTGCCATCACTCAAAAAATACCCTCAAATATAACCCCTACAACCTTTTGGTATGCACCTTTCCAAGCACCTGCAGCAATGTCTTCAGAATCTGTCCTATGTAGATCATCTGAAATCATTGTCAGTTTATTTTGTTTCATGCAAACTACTCAGAGGCAATCTCTTCCTTGCATATAAGTTAAACTCTGACCCTGCTTTATTGGAAATGCTGCATATCCGCAAGTCAAATGTACATGGGTTACTTGCTCTAAAGACCTTAACCTGGTATGTGACACTAATAGAACTTGCTGGAGAGACAGATTTGTCTCCCAGAGGTCACCACACATTTGGAACAGACTCCCACTTCTTGTCAAACAGAGCACCTCATTGGCCTTCTTCAAACACAATCTGGAAAACTGGATGGGCAACATAAATTCAGCCTGGGGGTTCCACCTGTGTCTCTCTTGGACAGGGGCAATAGGTTGTTCATGGAAATAAGGATAGTACCTACATATGAACTTGGCTAGGCTTGTAAGGGTCCTAGGGCCATTTGACTAGTAACTTCCTATGATCCTATGATCCTATGAACTATAACAAGAGAACATATCCTGGCTGCACTACTAAGGTCAAGAACACATGCTTAATGGGACACGATAAAATCATAGGATGCCTCCTGAATAGTCTAAAATATAACTTTTCAGGACCACTGGAGGCACTATTTAACTACTGTCTCAAAACAGGCTTTCTGTCATGAGAATTGAGGACTGCAGTGGTCATCCCCTTTCATAAGGAAGGGCCATCAACAGATCTCAGAAAATACAGACCCATTAGTCTGACTAGTCATATTTGCAAAGTCATGGAAATAATTATTATGGAAATGATGAACAAAGACATAGGAGACATCTAGATACTGGATCCATCCCAGTTTGGCTTTATCAAAAGAAGGTCATGCCTACTGAACTTGGTGGAGTACTTTGAAAATTTCACTAAGCCAATGGATGAGTATAAAGTGGTGCAAACTGCCTACCTTATTATAGCTAAGGCATTTGATACAATACCTCACTTAACCATTGTTAACAAGCTTATGGAACTAGGCATAAACCCCACTATAATGCACTGGAAAGCCAGCTGGTTCATGGATAAGATCCAGTAGGTTAAGATCGGTGATGCCACCTACACAAAGAGGTTTGTCACCAATGTAGTCCTTCAAGGATCCATGCTGTGCCCACTCCTCTTTGGTTTCTACTTCTCAGTAGTCAAAGCGACTGTCAAAGGCCTCTGACTGGCCAAGTTTATAGATGATTGCAAACTAGGAGCAGTTATAGAATCTCCCCAGATGAAAATACTCTACAGGAAGGTCTAAAACAGACAAATGACTGCTGCTAAATCACAGCCTAAAACTCAACATCAAAAAAATGCATTACAGCACCTTTTGGGAAGTTGGCCACCTAGGTAAACTACATCATCAATTAAACATCTCTAAGAGTTGACTCAATAGTCAGGGATCTGGGAATTGATGTAGATAGTAATCTAGCCTTCAACCAACATGTGTCTAAGGTAGTAAGAAAATCCTTCTGTGTTGCTTAACTTTAGATAAGATCATGACATCTATGTCCCAAGCAGTCATCATACCACTGTATTTGGCCCTTATCAGACCCATTGTAGAGTATATTGCCCCCTTTAGTATGTAACTGACCAGACACATGCAGAAACTGAAATGTCCACAAAGGTTCCTTACAGAAAGAATATAGGAAGTAAGCACAATGTCTTATGTGGGATCACCTCAAAGCCTTATCTCTACACTCAGCCTCATACAGACTACTGAATGGTGACCTACTCCTGGCATGCAAGTCATCCTTGGATCCCGATCTAATGAATCTTTTGCACATCCACAAGACAAAAAGCATCACATTTTGCTTGTGCCATAAATTGGACATGGAGAGACAGATATGTACTTCAGAGAATCCTCATTCTCTGAAATAGGCTCCCTATCAGTGTGAAGCAAAGTACCTCCATAAACTTATTTAAGAGTAACTTGGGGAATTGGATGGAAAATTGGAAATGCAATCTTGGCCTGGTGTCTATGTATCTGATGGAGAGCAGCAGACAGTAAATCATGTCATAATCAAAAATCACTCCTTTATAAACATTTAAAACATAAAAATTGTGGGTCACATTTGGTTTGTATGGCTAGCTTTATAGAGGTCCTAGTGGTGATTAGCTTAATATACATCTATGGATCTGTGAAAGCTAACAGGGTTTAGAAAAAATATATATTGTCTGTGATCCTTGTCAGATTTTCTTTTTGTTTGGTTATCCGTGTTTTTCTAGTTTAGTTTACCTACTGGCACTACCTTTGGTTGTTTTTTAGTTATGTGTATCGAAAGTCAGTACCACATACCCAGCTATTGTATATAGATTATTGATTGTGTATACCTCAATTGTCTGACTACGGGAAAAACAATGGGCACCATAATATATTTCAAGTTTGTTTTATACAGACACATAGTAGCCATATAAGAAGAATCCAAACACACTTACACAAATGCACACTAGTCCTCTAAACCAGATTAATTAACCAGATAAGCCAACAGCAAGGTCAGTCATTTTCATCTATATATGGTCCTTATGCAGTTTTTGCCATTTTGTTACCTTTTCACACCTCTGATATCTGACTGTGATAAAATAATGAACATATAATGTTTTTCTATTTTGTTTCTTGCAAGCACTTTCAATAAAATATTCCAATGTGCTTCACACAAATAAATATTACTCATACAATGTCAAAATAGACTGTTTAGCTTATGCAAATGATGATAAGGTCATAGGTTAGTACTAGGCTAACTGCCCTTGCAAGCCTAGCCAATTACCCCTTGTGAGACTCAAACCCTGCAAACTGTGTTTGTAAGGCAAATATCTTAACAATTAGGCCACCCTCCCAACCCAAGGTCAGTCACTTTCATCTGCAAACAGCCCGATACCTACCATTTACAGCCACTTTGTTAACTATACATGCCTCTGATGTCTGTTTTTAATAAAAATAACAATGATCACACCATGGCCAAACACAGATCCAGCTTTCATTACACAAATGTACATTAGACATTCAGTGTTAGAATCGTGCCTGCTTAACTTGAGCAAATGATATGATGGTCAGTCACTTTCATTCACAGACAGCACATGTATACAAGTATCGATACGTTTTGGCTGTATACATTTGAAATGCCAGAATGGCATACATTTAAAATAATAATAATATATATATATATATATCAGCTCTGTTTCACATAAACACACAGTTTATTAAATTATTTCAACTTGATTCAAACAAATGCTCCTTAGTCCCTCAAAGTTGTTCACTGCCCAAACTATCTGGCTGCCTGCCAGGATAAAATAATACATTTTTGCAATGCAGACCTTCAAAGGTAAGCTACACCTGAACCATAGCATTCTCCTGCAGATAAATAATTGTGCTGCTGGTTCTTGACTTTCCTCCTGTTTTCATTTTCACAGTGAATCTGAGGTCTTCTTTATTCCTTATCTAGATTGTGGTCATTATCAAACAGAAACCTGGAAATCTGAATGATATGCAGCACTTTCCTTATATAGTTCTGTAACTTTGGTTGCTTTGAATAGAGACATCAAGACAGCAACAATAGTTTATTGGGGAAAATAAATAAATATGTCATAGAAGTGCTCCTGATGAAATTCCTAGGTTGCCTCCTTGTTTCCCCATGCCTAAAGCTATTTGCTGCAAATGTAATGTAATCTATTATGCCTGTGAGTATTCAGTTGTTGTGTGATTGAAATGGATTTTAGATTGGATTTCTTAATTAAGGGTTTGATACTTCCATTTTTGTTATTATTTTGCTCTTATTATATTACACTATGATCTGATTATTTTGTGTATGTTTACATATTCTATACATGCTTTAAATAGGTTTTATTGTACGTTTTGGAGTTTTAATACATTTCTACATCTAAAATAACTTGTCTGAGATATGCCCCGTGTCTTATTGATTATGCTTTCAGATCTGTAATACAGAGAGCTGTCTCTAGTGAGGAATGTAATGGGCATTAGGGTAGCCTACCTTTAATAGTTAACATCAAAAACTTGCAGATTCATAAAATAAAATGAGTGGAACATCTAAATGTGGAATGTATAACTTCTGCTCCTATCCATGAACACATAGTTTTCCTTGCTACAAAGTGATATCTAAGTTGTTGTTTTGGCTGGGGTATTTATTAATAGTTAAATTATAGTTATATATTTGTAATTAAATTTCTCTTTAAACATAGATCTGAGCATCTTATTTTTACTGTTGTTGACGCGGTCCCTTTTAGCTATGGATAAATTGCATAAACAATGCTTGTTGTGATCTTACTAACCTACTATTCCAGCTCTCCTGGTAGAAAACAGCTGGACACTTGATATTCCAGTCAATTAAACTAAGTAACACATAATAGTAAGTAAATAAATGTTAATACTTACTATCCAAGGATTGAGTGTAGTGGGTTGGAAAAGAGAATATTTACAAACTACAACTGCTATCAGTAGCAGTCAGTGAGGAAAAGACAAGAAACGGAACATGAAAATTCCTCTCTAAAGAATGGGGCCAGTGAAACCGGATTGGATGGAATTTTCTGTACATGCAACCTGATGGAAAGTTTAATGCTGAGAATTACCAGTATGGCAGCTGAGGTCAGCAGGAGTTATTAGTTCAACCAATATGCTTATAAAGGTATTGCAACCCTGTTCAAGTCATCCTTCAGCATAACCTTTATCAACGTGATTACTTCTCTCTAAAATAATCCATTAACATTTAAACTCTGTCAATTTGTTAAGTCCCAAGTCTGGTGACATGTTAGTACCAAAGAATAGGGTTAGTCTGCTTTGTTGATTGTTAGAAGATTGTCACAATCGTACCTTTGATTCCTACAGTGAACTAAAGTAGAACATGGCATTTATTTTTCAGGTGATGCATCTGGCATGAGTGAACTAAAGTAGAGCATGGCATTTATTTTTCAGGTGATGCATCTGGCATGAGTGAACTAAAGTAGAACATGGCATTTATTTTTCAGGTGATGCATCTGGCATGAGTGAACTAAAGTAGAACATGGCATTTCTTTTTCAGGTGATGCATCTGGCATGAGTGAACTAAAGTAGAACATGGCATTTCTTTTTCAGGTGATGCATCTGGCATGAGTGAACTAAAGTAGAACGTGGCATTTCTTTTTCAGGTGATGCATCTGGCATGAGTGAACTAAAGTAGAACGTGGCATTTCTTTTTCAGGTGATGCATCTGGTATGTTCACTAGGTATTTGCTTGGCATCCTTGCGGGCCTTACTGTCATCACAATATTGGTCATCATACAGACTGTACGCCACAAAAGAAAAAAGAGAGGAAAAGGTACGTATACGGTGGTGCTATAGTCTCTTCAGTCTCAAGTCATCTGAAAGGCTTTAACATGCTACAAACAAAAGGACCTCTTTTAAGGTGTAATGAGTTTAACTATGTTTCCTACCCACTGACAATAAATGCATCAGTGTTAGGTAAGAGAAGCATATTCATATCTTAGGTTCATAGGTTCATAGATTAATACTAGACTAACTGCCCTTGTGGGCCATTTTTTAAGTAAGCTTAACCCCCTCCCTGAATTAAACCCTGCACCCACCCCTGTGTCTGTAAAAACACTTTAACATTATGCCAGCTCCCCCACCCTTTCCATCTAACTGTCTATATATAGAGAGATAACTAGCTAGCTAGATAGGTACACACACACACACACACACACACACACACACACACACACACACACACACACACACACACACACACACACACACACACACACACACACACACACACACACACACACACACACACACACACACACACACACACATATATAGATATAGATGTAGATGTAGACACAGATATAGATATAGATATATACATATTTATATAGTTACAGAGAGAGGGAGAGAGGTAAATGCAGAAACAGATACAATACATATTTTTTCTAATGTTTCATGGAAATAGTTTGCTTGTGTATTAGAATATAAAGGAATTCATGTGAGAAAATAATTTTGAATGAATGTCCCCACTGAACATCAGAAAGCTTCTCCACACTCAAAGTTTCAAAACAGCATTAAAAAAAAAACTCTACTAAAATCTAAAATCTGTGCATGCCAAATTCCTAACTAACTCAAAGTTTGCATCTACCTCAACCCACTCTCTGCCCTCTCTTTTCTGTCTAGTATCTACTCCTTTCTACTCTACTCTACTTGTCTTAACTCTTTTAATTACTAATTGTACTTTACTGCTACCTAACCTGTACTTCTCTCACATCTGATCTTTACTTGCAATCTCTTTTTTTTTGTAACCGCCATTAATTGCTATTGGCATCCTCTTCTCTACATACTGACGTATCTTGATATTGCACTACATATGTCATATCTCTCGTCATGTATTTAATCAAACTTTAAATGTCTCACTCTTGCATTTTATAACCTCTGGATACTATTGCTATTCCCTGATTGAATTATTTTTATTTAATGGGCTTCCCTCCCAGGCCTCTGCTGAAAATGGGCGATCACTAAGTCAGACATACCCGGTTAACAAATGTCAAAATAAATAACTAAGTAAATAAATTATGCAGTAATTGTATGTGTACTATGCCCTCAACAGCTTTGAAAAACAGTTGTTATGTTGATATAGATACAGGGGCAATAAATGATATAGGACATTGTTTAGTGTTATGCATTTTGACTTACTAAGCCCAGAGAGTATCATAATGTACAGACATTTATGTTATAATTATGTATGGAGTTGGAAACAGCTGGCTTTAGAAAGGCTTATCCCCAAATAAACAACATACTCAAGAGAATGAAATAATGTGCTTTATTCCTAATCATATGAGTCTGCACTGAATAATTATCTGTCTGTCTTCTAACTATATGTCTATCTATTTATTCCTCATTCCTTAAAAGTAACCAGCATAGCTCAAGTAAAAAGCAACATTAATGGGAAAAAAGTAACATTTGTGGGAGTAATGAAGTAACATAATTGCAAAATGAATCCATAATCCAGCAGTAAGATCTATCAAAAATGCAGCTTCGATGCAGTACATAAGATGCTTATGAGAAATGTTGAAACAATAACGATAATAAAGTTTAACACTACCGTTGTGAATAGGACTGACTACAAAGCCAGTCAAGTTTGAATGTTAGGAAGTTTAGCCATGATGTGTGGTATGATCTCTGGAGTTGTGATGTATATTTAACAACACAAGTAATCTACAACAATATTTCTTTCTGAAATGTAGTTAGGCCAACCTACATGCTGAGTTGTTACCAGATATATACCTCTGGAGTTTATGCCAAGTGACTCCACCATTCCACCTTCATGCAGGACACATTTGAAATTCTAAACAGCACAACTGAACTAGCGGTAACAAAAAACTTCACAGCAATACTATGAAACTTTTTCTAGGATCTGTCATAAAACTGTCAAAGAACATACTTTAAGAGGTTGAAATTCTTAATTATATTATTGTGTTTGTAAAATTTTATTCTTGTGTGACATAATACTACATTTTATCATTTTGTTTTGATACTGACATCAGCAATACATGGACATACTGTTATTGAGCCATCTGAGTTAAAAAATCTGATATAATCAAACATAGTTGGAAAGGAATGTGCCTTTGCCAAGTCTAATGCTGTTATCTGCTTCAAATAATAGGAATGCCCCTTTCAGCAATGCAAAAAGGACACACACACATAACTATATATGTGTGTGTGTGTGTGTGTGTGTGTGTGTGTGTGTGTGTGTGTGTGTGTGTGTGTGTGTGTGTGTGTGTGTATATATATATACACCCATTTCAGTCCATCTTGCTGTTTTAAAAATAGAAACTCTCCACTAAACCTTAACTTTTTAAACAGGTAAAACTCAAGTTACCTACTTTCATATCTAACTTCTCTAGTGCACACTGCAGAGTGCATTCTTTTCAATCTTACCTTTAATCATCCCTGTTACTAGCACTTTCTCTAATACCTAAAAAGATCATCTCTACTTGACTCCAAGTAGACTTTTCTCTATCTGTTAAACCTAGCACTTGCTCCTACAGTACTTATTACCTTGATACGGCACTCTTATAGATAGCACCCCAAAAAGGCAAACCCCCATTTCTCGGTCACCCACGTTCCCCGGAATCTCTTTTAAAGTTTTTGTCTAGTCCTTCTAGCATGTCGAGGGATCAGTTGCTAGTGTCCTCTCCTGCTCAGCTGGTGAACCTGGGAATATTGAGGCAATGTTACAATTGCCTCATGTACACAGACAACCCTCTCCTCCTCCCACAAAACACAAATACATGCGAGAGATGCAACTATACGGCGAAACTGGAGGCTGAGCTCTCTCAACATAGGACTGGCAAGACCAGTCAGGAGGAGAAGGTTACCACACACACTATAGACCCAGTCTCACATAGTACCATCACAACCTCAAATCATACACATAAACACACAAAGACATACTCGGGCTCTGATCAAAAATCTACCAAAACAGCAGAGGCCACCAAAGCAGACACCCAAACAACCACCACCTCAGAACACAACACCTGCAACACATAGACCTCACAGTCAGAGTGTCAAACAGTCACAGCCCTTAAGGCCAAACACAATGCCAGACACACTAGTCATTGGTGACTCCATAGTCAGACACACTGACGGCCCGCTCACCAGACTGAGTAAGGAGAAGGTCACAGTAAGCTGCCTGTCGGGCGCTAGAATCCGCCACATAATGCAAGCACTCAGGTCTCTCAACAGCAGGTACAAATACGACTCAGTCATTGTCCACGCTGGTGTAAATGACCTGAGACGTACCTCCTTGGACTACATGAAAAGAGACATTGAGGAGCTCTCTGATTATGTAGCCCAGGCAGGTATGACCCTGACCTTGAGCAGTATTCTACCTTCACCAAGAATGATGCCACAATACAGAGATAAGATGATCAGCTTTAACAATTGGCTTAAACTCTGGTGTCATTCAAAGGGGATCTAATGTCTGTCTGCCTGGGATGACATGCTGGACAAGCCACGCTGCTTCAAGGGACGGCTTGCACCTGTCACCCTGGGATTCCGGATATTGGCAAAGGCTCTTGCCACCCCATAGTGCCTTTTTAGGCAAGGCTCAAATTCTAAACCTACCACCCTAGAACACAAAAAGGAAAAAACTAAGGGTAATGCTGCTCAATGCCAGAAGTCTAAATCTCAAAATGCACGCACTCGAGGCCCTTCTCAGTATGGAGAACATCGATGTCTGTGCAGTGACAGAAACCTGGTTCAAGGCTCCTGAGAGCACCCCAGCACTATCAGGTTTTACCTCTTATCATGCCCGCCCCAAAATCCGGACAATACCAAGAAAGGAGGGGGTATCCATATTCATCAAGGACACCCACACCTCAAGACTGGTGGCAACACGATGCATCAGAGACCATCCAGGTGCAATTAACCATAGGCAAGACTGCTCTGCAAATTGTAGCATGTTACAGGCCACCCTCACAAACTCAGGAACCTCACATGGCCTTCCTGAAAACACTAGAGGGGATAAATGTATCACCAAACACCATCATACTAGGTGACTTCAATTACCCTAATATAGACTGGGAACACTACTCAAGCCCAAACACCCTAGCCCAAAAGTTCCTGGAATTCATAAACTCAAATGCCATGGAACAACTAGTCACCATCCCCACAAGAGGAGAAAACATACTTGATCTCATCATCACGAACATGGGAGCACAATGTTCAACACCGGAAGTATACCCCTCACTGGTGAGATCAGATCACAAACTAATCTCGCTGGAGGTCCTCATCCCACCCCCACCTGAAATAAAAGACCACAGTAAAGAACTTCTCGAAAGCCGACTTCACACTTCTAAAGACTAGTGTGGTCTCCTTTAAGGCCCCGAGCCAAGGAAAACAGTACTCAAGCCGCTGAATCACTTACAAATGCCTTCTACCAGCACCTGCAGGACTGCATGGATAAGGCAATCCCAAGCAAAACAAAGACTCTTTGTACCAAAGGCAAGCGTCCAGTCTGGTGGACCCCAGCCATAAACAAACTCTACAACAAAAGGAGGAAGCTACTACAAGATAGAGCAAAATCCTTAAAAGGTAAGACACCCTTGATCACTATAAGTAAAAACTAAGAGCTCTCATAAAATCATCCAAAGCAAATTTTGAGAGAAAAATAGCTAAAGACTCAAAAGACAATCATAAGGCCTTCTTTAGCTATGTTAGAAACCTGGGAGGAAACTCCCAGATATGCTCAGAACTAGTTCAAAATGATGTGAAGATTACTGATCCTACAGACATTGCCAACATACTGGCTGACAGGTTCAGTGCAAACTTCTCCCCTCCCCCAAAGGAGAGATATCTACACCAAGCGACTGCAGCCCCGCAAACATGTCCAACGCCCAAGTGAGAACTGCTCTCTCCAAAGCAAGAAACACAGCATCCATGGGACCTGATGGTGTCCCTGGCTGTGTGCTCCATGAACTCAATGAGGAATTAAACCCACAGCTAGGACAGCTGTTTAATCATAGTCTTACCTCTGGATACGCACTCCAGGAGTGGCGCACTGCAAACTGTGGTCCCACTTCACAAAGGCGGTGCCTCCACCGACCCTGGAAATTACCGCCCATTAGCTTGACAAGCCTTATCTGCAAAGCCATGGAGAGGATCATAATGGACCTCATAAATAAAGACATAGGGAATTTGCAGACTTTGGATCCATCCCAGTTTGGCTTTGTCAAAGGCAGATCATGCCTTCTAAACTTGGTTGACTTTTTCAAACAGTCACCAAAGCCATTGATGAGGGAAAGGCAGTCCATACAGCCTACCTCGATCTGGCAAGGCCTTCGATACAATACCCCACTCGGGTATCATTGAAAAACTCATCAGCTTAAATGTTAACCCATACATCACAAGATGGGTTGCAAACTGGCTGAGTGACAGAACCCACAGGGTCAGAGTTGCTGGCGCCATGTCAGACTCAAAGCCTGTCACAAGTGGTGTACCACAGGGCTCAGTCCTGGGCCCACTCTTGTTTGGCATCTACTTTTCCAAAGTACAAGCAAACACAGGAGGGTTATGGCTGACAAAGTTTGCAGATGACTGCAAACTGGGCGCCATAGTAGAAAACACATCTGACACAGATATCCTTCAGAAGGGTCTCACAGAGACGGATAACTGGTGCCAGAGCCATGGCCTAAAGTTAAATGCCAAAAAATGCATAGTCATACCCTTCAGGAAAAACAAGGTTACCCCTAGCTACCAAATAGGTGGCAATCTACTGAGCACAGAAGAAGTTATCAGGGACCTGGGGACCCAGGTTGATAGTAGTCTGTCATTCGACACCCATGTAGCTAAAGTAGTTAGGAAGACCTTCTACATTACCCACCTTATCATGAAGGGATTCTCATCTAGATCAAGGGAGGTCATAGTCTCCCTATACTCATCACTCATCAGACCAATGATTGAGTACAATGCCCCATTCAGAATGTATCTGACCCGACACTTGCAGCAGCTGGAGAGGCCACAAAAGTTCCTCACCAAAAGGATAAAGGGTCTCAAACATCTGTCCTATGCTGCCCGACTGAAAGAACTCCAGCTCTATTCAGTCACTTACCGCTTGCTCAGAGGTGACCTTTGCCTAACATGCAAGGCCATGTCAAACCCAGATTTGATGAATATGCTTCACCTCAAAAAATCTAGATCCGTCAGAGCCACAAGGGCGGGAGACTTAAACCTCGACACGGCTATTAATAGGACGTGCTGGAGGGATAGATTCATCACCCAAAGACTCCCTATGCTGTGGAATAAAATCCCGGTATATGTCAGGCAGAGCACCTCGCTGGCCTTGTTCAAGAGAAATCTTGACCAATGGATGGGAGATCGCAGATATACCCCAGGTATTACCTCAGTGTCACTGCTCGACAGAGGCACAGCAAAATAATGGGTATAGTTCCCCATACTAAAGGGGTGGCGTAAGCCACAAAACTATGGGCTAGGCTTGTAAATGCCCTCGGGCAGATAGCCTAGTATGAACCTATGAACCTATATATATATATATATATATATATATATATATATATATATATATATATATATATATATACCTGAGTAGATGATGGACCTTTTGAGGATGGAGGTAAGTTCCACTCAAACTGAGTGTTTCCCACTTAGAATGCTTCTGCATAGCACTAGGCTTTCTGGCAGCCTCTACAACACCAATTAGATAACCAGAAAGTCTAGGAAAACCTTATTTTTCCTTTTCTGGAGCTAGATAAAAAGAGTGAAATCAAGGATAATGATAGAACTTATACACGAACGTTCACTTCTAAACTGTCTTTCGGCTTTTCCAGGTTAGGGGTAGCCACAGCAGAACGCCAGTCCTCTAATGATTGGCAGTGAATGTTTATGGTGTCGAGTTACCCAGCCTGGCACCAAACCTTCAAAGAAGGCACATCCACACACGCTTGCACCTACCTGCATATCTTTAAATTCATTCAACCGCAGGGAGGACATGCAGATTCCATACAGAAGGAGCTCCAGGGAAGAACTGAAGCAGAGAACCTCTTGCTGTGCGGTGACAATGCTAACCACTGCACCACTGTATTTATTGTA
Source organism: Protopterus annectens (assembly GCF_019279795.1). Taxonomy (NCBI): domain Eukaryota; kingdom Metazoa; phylum Chordata; order Ceratodontiformes; family Protopteridae; genus Protopterus; species Protopterus annectens. Next base: position 223,113,313 of record NC_056741.1, read on the forward strand.
CACTGTATGCTGCTCAGCTGTAGAAACAGAATTTGGCAAGTGACATATTTGTCCAGATGGCAATCAGAGCAGACACTGAAGTATCCTATGCATATGGGAATTTCTATATGCAGACCTCCAATGATCCCTTTCTCTTAAACCAAGCTGAAGCTGAAGCTGTGACTTACATATTCCTCCACATAGATGTCAGCTAACTGATCAGTCATGTCCGGAATCCGAGTTCACTGAAATTGTTAGTCCCTGAGTGCATTTTCTGCTATTTCAAATAACTGCAGTCTTATAATCCAAGTAGAGTATGTACATTTACGAGAGGAGGGATAGCACAGGGTATAAAATGTTATTTGTTTTTGTGTTTGCAAAGTATAGCTTTCCAGGTCAGGAGTTAACACACACACACACACACACACACACACACACACACACACACACACACACACACACACACACACACACACACACACGCGTAAAAATTCAATTACAGATGTGTAGGTGCTTCTTTGACAGGATGAACCATCTCTGGACCAAAGCTTCCTGCTGTTGCTGCTGCTACACTGTCCAGCTTCCAGCAGGTGGCAGTCCTGTAGTAGTCCCAACTCCTTCCCACTAAGAAGGTTAAGCTGTCTTTGGCTGCAAAGTTAATTTTTCATTCCCAAATCTGGCACCTCCAGAAGTCAAACTCAGCAGTCACATCTGCATTACCAAGGCTTTGGTCAGACTTCCAACAGTTTGCATCATCGAGTCAGTAAAAACATGAACATAAGTGAAGAATGGTATAAACTTGTATGCAAACTTGCAAAATCTCTTGCTTCCTTACCTATGGCACTAAGATTACTTGGAAGCCCTCTCTTCTGGAAGAAAGGATGGCACTGTAAAGTGTCTAACTCCACCATAATGAAGGAAATCTCTTACACTGGGACTAGAATAATCTTTTTCAAATTTATGGTTATTCTCAAAAGACTGCATCTGTGACAGTTCCGCAGTGGAGACTTCTACCAAGGACATTCTTGGTGGAAGCAGAAATATTAATTAATCTGAATTTGGGAAACCCAGAAAACTCTGTAAGAGTAAGGTCTCCGTCATGTTGACCAACAGTTTGTCTATAAGTCTTGCGATACATGGTAGACCAAAAGGGAATAACATCAGCTGGAAGTAGTGCTTGCCAAGGTGGAAAGCAAAGAAACCCTGCCTGGAGTTCCCAGATAGGCATGTGCTAATAGTTTTCCGTTATATTCAGTGGCACAGTTCAGGCTACTTGCTGCAACAAGGGCTTATCCTCTATTCAAGACTTTAAAGAAATGTGATTATTAAAATGAATGAGTTCCTAGATTGCACAGACTCACCACATCTTATATGAAATGCTAAATAAATAGAAATAAAATCTCCTCTCACGTTTAACAGGGTAAATAGTTACCATGAGCTGACTGAGAAGAGGTTGAGACTATTCAGAGGTATCATTCATTACCAGGAACCAAAAGCATTGAGAACATACCACTGACCATTCTTTGTAATATATGTATATTTTTACTGCACTATAAGCATTCTGCAGTGCAGGACATTGCACCTGTTGGAACATTTCAGGTAATGCATCTAGTGAATGAAAAGCACTTTGCATGCTAGCAGTGTCTCTTATTTTGTTTTGGAGTATCTCCATTGATCTTTTTATCAGTGGATATACATTTCTGCCACATCACATATGACAACTAAAAAGTAATGATGTAGCCAGGCATAATCTGTCTACTCATTTCAGTACATTTTTTTTCTGAACATCTATCCAAAACATTATGACTTAAAATGCCAGAGTATATTATGAATACTTAATACCTGTAAATGTGTCTACCTGTAACTTCCCTGCAAGAAGAAACATTTTAGGATTGTCTTTTGCTGTTCTAATCTTCTGGGATTCAAATAGTTCATCTTGATCATGTGAAATTCAATTATATGAACATTCGATCATATGAAGGAGATCCATATATATATATATATATATATATATATATATATATATATATATATATATATATATATATATATATATATATATATATATGTATACCCTCCACACACTTGTAACTTAATTATAACAACTTCACAGTTGCACCATTTCAAACAAGGGAAAAACCTCCCTGCATGTACCAGCTGTAACCACTACACATAAAATGCACACAGACAATGATTCCCAACACTACTGCAATTAAAATATAAGACAAGAAAAACTACCAGATTCCTACATAACCACTCAACAAATACAAACAACAAAATAAATCAATGTATACTTCTCTTCAGTGCTTACCTATCAGGTTGCTGTTTTTCCCAATTGCACATGCAAATGTTTCGAATTACCGCGGTGGTATGGTGGTAGCATTGTTACTTCACAGCAAGAGATTTTCCCGTTCGATTCTCGGCTGGGCTTGTGAGTGCCTTCTGTGTTGAGTCTGCATGTCCTCCCCACGGTTGGGTAGCATTCAAAAGACATGAGTGCGTAAATGGGCGTGCTTTCATTGAAGGCTGGGCGTCGAGCTGGTACCTCGGTGTTTCGTAAAAATCTACTGCCAATCATTAGCGGACCAGAGTTCCGCTGTGGTGACACCTTACCGGTAAAAGCTGAAAGACAAACAACAACAGCAACATGCAAATGTTTCGACTTACATACAGTAACACTTTTCCGCCACCCTATAACCATTTTCTCAAGTGAGCAATTGATCTTCTGCACTACACTCATATAAGAGACACTGAAGATTTGTGGGTAATTCTGAGTATTGGAAGTACAGTTAAACTGAACTGCTTGTGTTATGGCTCAACTGTGTTATTCTAATGTGCACATAATGTGTGTGGATATATGTGGGGAGTGGAATAACAACAGACATTGACAAGATCTGCATGTAGCATAGCTGCACTGCCAATATGTAATGCAGTTTTTCTTTTTATCTCTTTGTTTTAACCTTCTTCTAGAACTGAAACAAAGCCAGTATAATGCAGAGTCATTGGACGAGGTATGTATGCATCCTTCTGTTTTGACTTTTACATAAATCTAGAGACATTGTGCTCTCATAGTATATCCAGTATGTTCAGGAAACTATTCACACAAAACAAATTTTATTTTTAGCATGAACTTGAAAAGTGCATCTTTATGGGGTAGTATGATAGTCTTAATCTTTTGTTACAAAGGATACACAGAAAATGCCAAACACTTTAAGATAACCATAGACATCTGGAGGTCTGCTTAGCTACCTCATTTGTATTTATATAGCACTTTGATGTTCTCTGGCTTGGTGAGGAGATTGCTGTTGGCATTCCTTATGACTACTGTCTTTCCTGTAAAGTTTCAAACTCACTAACACTTAAAACACAAGAAGCCAAGACATGAATCTCACAGTTTCAAAAATAGAGTACACGCTTCTTGAAATAACCTTAAAACTACCCACTAACTATGGTATGCTACAAAAAAATGTCAGCATTTGTCACTTTGTAGCTTGTCTGGTCCCAGATAACTCTGTTTATTTCTTGAAAAAGCAAACTTACTAGTTACAAAAGGGGTATCTATATCGATACTAAATACATTTATAACATTTTTCCTAATATGTTATGTCATATTATGAGGTATCTCTGATATCAGTAAGGTCTAGCTTCAAGACTTGGAGCTGGGAAAAGAGAATTTCTAAAATCTATGCTTGGTATTTGGAACTTGCTTCCATCAGAAGTCAGAAATGAGATGGACTATGTTACATTTAAAATAAAATCAATTACATTAAAATTGCACATGACCTGAAAATGTTATATAGATAATGGTTATATCCATCTATTTAATGGACTACCAATGTAATTAATCCCCACTTGGCTTTAATAAGCATTGTACATTTATAATGTGAATGAATCATTCTGTTATGTTTTAAGCTAGGCTTATCAGTAATATTTTATTTTTTAGTTTAATTATATTCTACATCACTATACTATGTAAACATGTTTTGTACTTTGTTTTTTCTAATGCTGATTTAAAGCATGGTGATTTTTCTTTTCTTTTTTTTTTATTTTTTGTTTTGCTGAAGTTCAGAGTCTAACCACTGATCTGCAGTCTAAATGTTATTAGCTAACTAGCTTATTAGGTACATAATGAATTGTTAACATTCTACCTTGTGCCACAGTTCATGTCTAAAAAGGGCCTTTGGATTGGGCCACTTACCTAGTGAAAAAAAAACAAAACAAAACAAAAAGAAATAAATAAATTAATGGTCCTTTGGCATTTTTCTATCACACACTATCATTGACATTTTATCCCATTTATCTGCAGCACCTCTGATTCCAGCTTTGACCTCATCATTCATAGGTTCATAGGTTCATAGGTTCATACTAGGCTATCTGCCCTAGGGCATTTATAAGCCTAGCCAGAGTGTGTTTGGCTTTCGCCACTCATTTTAAATTAATTTTGCTATGCCCTTTTTCAAGGTTAGTATACTGTGCCTCTGTCTAACAGTGACACAGAAGTGATACCCGGGGTAAACCTACGATCCCCCATCCACTCATCACGATTCCTCTTGAAGAGAGTCAATGAGGGACTCTGCCTAACCTGGACTGGGATTTTATTCCAAAGTGAAGGGAGCCTCTGGGTTATGAATCTGTCCCTCCAGCATGTCCTATTTATTTCAGTGCTGAGGTTCAAGTCTCTCGAGTGCGTAGCTCGATGGGATTTGGATTTTCTGAGGTGCAGCATGCCCATTAATTCCGGGTTGGACATGGCTTTATACGTCAGGCACAGATCGCCTCTGAGCAGGCAGTGTGCCACTGAGTAGAGCTGGAGTTTCTTTAACCGGGCAGCATATGGCATCTGTTTGAGCCCTTTGATCCTCTTGGTGAGGTACTTTTGGGGTCTTTCCAGTTGCTGCAGGTGTCTGGTAAGGTACATCCAAAAGGGCATTGTACTCAATTATGGGCCTGATGAGGGATGAGTAAAGAGGCACGATGACCTCCCCTGATCTAGATGTGAATCCCTTCATGATTAGGTGGGCTATATAAAATGTTTTTCTAACCACTTTGGCCACGTGGTTGTTAAATGAGAAATTGCTATCAACTTGGGTCCCCAGGTCCCTAATTATTTCTTCTGTACTTAATGGATTACCACTTATGTGGTAATTTGTGGGCACTTTGTTTTTGCCAAAGGGGATGACTATACACTTTTTGGCGTTTAGCTTGAGGCCATGGCTCTGGGACCAGTTGTCTGTTTCTATGAGGCCCTTTTGGAGGATGCTTGTGTCAGCTGGAGAATCAATTATGGCACCCAATTTGCAGTCATCTGCGAACTTGGTCAGCCACAGTCCTTCCGTGTTGGCCTGTACCTCTGAGAAATATATACCAAACAAGAGAGGTCCCAGGACTGAGCCTTGTGGGATGCCACTTGTAACTGGTTTGGAGTCTGACATGGCTCCAGCAGTTCTAACCATGTGGTTTCTGTCCTTGAGCCAGTTTGCAACCCATCTAGTGACATAGGGGTTTATATTTAAGCTGGTGAGCTTATCTATAATGCCTGAGTGGGGTATTGTATCGAAGGCTTTTGTGAGGTCCAGGTAGGCTGTGTGGACCACCTTCCCCTCGTCAATGGCCTTGGTGACTGTTTCAAAGAAATTGACTAGGTTTAAGAGGCAGGATCTGCCCTTAACAAAGCTGAACTGGGTAGGATCCAGTGTCTGTAGGTCCCCAATATCTTTATTTATAAGGTCCATGATGATCCTTTCCATAGCTTTGCAGACCAAGCTAGTCAGGCTTATGGGGCGATAGTTTCCAGGATCCGTTGAGGCACCACCTTTGTGGAGAGGGACCACCATTGCTGTACGCCACTCTTTGGGTACATATCCTGTAGTAAGGCTGAGATTGAACAGTAGTTTTATGTTTGGGTTTAGCTCTTCTTGGAGTTCATGTAGGACACAGCTCGGGATACTGTCTGGTCCCATTGATGCTGTGTTTTTTGCTTTGGAGAGGGCAGCTCTTACCTGAGCATCTGAGATGTCAGGGGGGCAGCACTCTGCTGGGATAGATATTTGCCCTTTTGGTGGGGTGGGGGGGAGAAGTTTGCTCTGAACCTGTCAGCTAGGATGTTGGCAATGTCTGTGGGTTTGGTGTATTTTTTGTCATTTTGGACTAATTCTGAGCATATCTGGGAATTCCCACCCAGGTTCCTAACATAACTAAAGAAAGCCTTGTGATTATCCTTAGTGTCCTGTGCAATTTTTCTCTTGTAGCTGGCCTTAGATGATTTTATGAGTGCCCGTAGTTTTTTGCTAATACTGATCAGAGATGCCTTCCCTTTTTGGGATTTTGCTCTATCATGTAGTAGCTTCCTCCTTCTATTGTATAGTTTGTTTATGGCTGGGGTCCACCAGACAGGACGTCAGCCTTTGGAGGATTGGGTCTTGGTTTCATTTGGGAATGCATGATCCATGCATTCCCGAAGGTGTTCATAGAATGTGTTTATAAAGGATTCTGTGGTCTGGGCCATATTTTCCACAGGCCCGGGGGCTTTGAAGGATTCCACCTCGGTTTTGAGGAGTGTGAAATTTGCTTTAGAGAAGTTTTTCACTGTGGTTTTCTGGGCAGGGGGGTGGGGTCAGGATGTGAATATCCAGTGAGATTAGTTTATGGTCTGACCTTACCAGTGAGGGATACACTTCTGGTCTGGAGCATAGAGTCCCTATGTTGGTGATGATCAGGTCCAGTATGTTTTCCCCTCTTGTGGGAGTGGTAACAAGTTGTTCCATAGCATTTGAGTTTATAAATTCTAGGAACCTTTGGGCTAGGGTGTTAGAGCTAGAGTAATGCTCCCAGTCTATGTTTGGGTAGTTGAAGTTGCCCAATATAATGGTGTTTGGAGAGACCTTCATATTTTCCAGTGTTCTCAGGAAGGCCGAGTGGAGTTCCTGGGTTTGGGAGGGTGGTCTGTAGCAGGCTATAAACTGGAAGGCAGTTTTACCCACTGTTAGTTGCACATGGATAGTCTCTGATTCTTCGTGCTGTGCCGCCAACCAGGAGGTGTGGGTATCTTTGACGAATATTGATACTCCCCCTCCTTTTGTGGTTCGGTCCAAGATTTGGGGCCAAAAAGCGTGGTATGAGGTATAACCTGGTAGTGCTGGGGTGCTCTTGGGAGCCTTGAACCAGGTTTCTGTTACTGCACAGATATCGATGTTCTCCATGCTAAGGAGAGTTTTGAGTGCATGCATCTTGATGTTTAGACTTCTGGCATTGAGTAGCACTACTCTTAGTTTCTTATCCCTTGTGATACCTATGGAGGTGGGTTTGCTTTTGAGCCTTGCCTAAAAAAGGCACTATGGGGGTAGCAAGAGCCTTTGCCAATATCCGAAAGCCCAGGGGTGATAGGTGCAAGCCATCCCTAGCGAAGCATCGTGGCTTGTCAAGCATGTCATCCCAGGCTGACAGGCATTGGATCCCCTTTGAATGACACCAATACTTAAGCCAATTGTTGAAATTGATCATCTTGTCTTCATATTGTGGCATCATTCTTGGTGAGGTTAAGATGCTACTCAAGGTCAGGGTCATACCGGCCTGGGCTACATGCTCAGAGAGCTCCTCTATGTCTTTTTTCATGTAGTCCAGGGAGGTATGTCTCAGGTCATTCACACCAGCATGGACAATGACTGAGTCATATTTGTACTTGCCTTGGAGTGACCTGAGTGCTTGTGTTATGTGTCGGATCTTAGCGCTCGACAGGCAGCTCACCGTGACCTTCTCCTTGTTCAGCCTGGTGAGCAGGACGTCAGTGTGCCTGATGATAGAGTCACTTATTACAAGTGTATCAGGTGTGTTGTTTAGCTTTAAGGGCTGTGACTGTTCGGCACACTGGCTTTGTGAGCTATGTGTTGCATGTGTTTTGTTTTGGGGTAGCGGTTGCTGGGGTGTCTGCTTTGGAGGTCTCTGCTGCTTAGGCAGATTTTTATTTAGAACCTCCGAGTATGCTTTTGTGTGTTTATGTGTTTGGTTTGCTGTCGTGGTAGGTCTATGTGAGACTGGAATTGTAGTGAGTGTGGTTTCCTTTTCCTCCTGACTGGTTACACCAGTACTGAGTTGAGAGAGCTTAGCCTCCAGTTTGGCTATATGGTTGCATCTCTCACATGTGTTGGAATTTGTTGGGAGGAGGAGAGGGTTGTCTGTGTACATGAGGCAGTTGTAACATTGCCTTAAGATTCCCAGATTCACCACCTGGACCGGAGAAGAGATTGACAACTGACCTTTGGACATGCTAGAATAGTATTGGGAATTCCTTTATAATTGGAAAAAAATGGGCCAATGGGGAACAAGGTACTCAAGGGGAGTTTGTGAGGGTGTAGTGCTTTTAATTTTTTAGTGCTGACTTATATAATTGCTTTAGTGAGCAAGTGCCAGGTAACTTAAATGCAATGTGTTACAGGTAACTTAAATGCAAAAACAACAAACAGTAACTTTCATTCAAGTGAAACAAGGAAATAAGTACAGTAAGCAATGCAGATATCACTAGGGATCCACAGAAGCACTGAAAAGTCGCATTTTAGGTGGAATTAGCGTTTCAGGGAAATAACAAGCAAACAAACAACAAGCATACAAACAAAGCTAGATTCAGCAGGCCTGGATCTAGTCTATGCTACAGCAAACAAGGTGTACCAATTTTAGTAAGAAACAGTTAAAATATGCAGGCACTATAAGCCTTTAACCAGAAATTCCCAGCTCAGAAGGGCAGAGTCCAGCCTCTCCTCCCACAAGAGTGCAGACCACGAACCTTCTTAATGTAAAATAACTGGCCTGAAGCCCAAGTGCTTAAACCAGAACTAATACACTTTTAGAATAACAGACACTGAGCCCTCAATCAGCAGTTCCCAACTTAAAAGGATGTAAGCTACCTGTCCTGCCACCACAGTGCAGGCCACAAACCTTCCTAATGTAAAACAACTGGTCTGAAGCCCAAGATCTTAATCCAAAAGACTTAGAATGATAGCTACACTTTAATCAAGTTACTACCAAGCAGTAATAAATACAATTGAATACTTTAAAGAATGCCTGGATTAGTGCTCAAGTTATATAAACAAAGCTAGATTCAGCAGGCCTGGATCTAGTCTATGCTACAGCAAACAAGGTGTACCAGTTTCAGTAAGAAGCAGTTCAAATATGCAGGCACTATAAGCCTTTAACCAGAAATTCCCAGCTCAGAAAGGCAGTGTCCAGCCTCTCCTCCCACAAGAGTGCAGACCACGAACCCTCTTAATGTAAACTAACTGGCCTGAAGCCCAAGTGCTTAAACCAGAATTAATACACTTTTAGAATAACAGACACTGAGCCCTCAATCAGCAGTTCCCAACTTAGAAGGATGTAAGCTACCTGTCCTGCCACTACAGTGCAGACCACAAACCTTCTTAATGTTAAACAACTGGTATGAAGCCCAAGTGCTTAAACTAAAAGGCTTATAATGAGTTACACCAAGCAGTAATAAATACAACTGAGTACTTTTAAGATGAAGCAAAAGCAAACTAAAGTAGGAAGAAATACAGTAAAAGTAGATAACATTTTTTTTTGAGTGAGCAAATGAGATGGGCCCAGGAGGAGTATCCAAGTGCAAATTTACAAGAGGGGCGGGCAGTTTCAAAGCCACCAAGACAAAAACAGGGAGGGTGGGTGGGGACCTACTGAAAAAACAGTCACAACTTCCAGCTAGATATTGCTCAATGCAACACAAACACATTACTTTAAATCGTCTATTATTTGATAAAAGTGCAGATAAAAATCTACTTAACTCCACTCATGCAGGTCTCAGTTGGCCAAAGCTCACAGTTTAAACAGAAAACAATTCACTGTACCACTTGTATAATACAGAAACTGAATAACAATGAGGTAAACCACCCTCACTTATCACTGGCTATGCAGGTTTTTTAACAAGCCTTAACTGAAAATACCACTTGTATAAGACCTACTGAAAAAACAGTTACAACTTCCAGCTAGATATTGCTCAATGCAACACAAACAAATTACTTTAAATCGTCTATTATTTGATAAAAGTGCAGATAAAAATCTACTTAACTCCACTCATGCAGGTCTCAGTTGGCCAAAGCTCACAGTTTAAACAGAAATATCACTGCTATGCAGGTTTTTAACAAGCCTTACTGAAAAAAATACCACTTGTATAAGACCTAAAAAAAAACATCACAACTTCCAGCTAGATATTGCTCAATGCAACACAAACAAATTAAGTGCAGATAAAAATCTACTTAACTCCACTCATGCAGGTCTCAGTTGGCCAAAGCTCACAGTTTAAACAGAAAACAATTCACTGTACCACTTGTATAAGACAGAAACCGAATAACAATGAGGTAAACTACCCCACTTATCACTGGCTATGCAGGTTTTTTAACAAGCCTTAACTGAAAATACCACTTGTATAAGACCTACTGAAAAAACAGTCACAACTTCCAGCTAGATATTGCTCAATGCAACACAAACAAATTACTTTAAATCATGTATTATTTGATAAAAGTGCAGATAAAAATCTACTTAACTCCACTCATGCAGGTCTCAGTTGGCCAAAGCTCACAGTTTAAACAGAAAACAATTCACTGTACCACTTGTATAAGACAGAAACCGAATAACAATGAGGTAAACTACCCCCACTTATCACTGGCTATGCAGGTTTTTTAACAAGCCTTAACTGAAAATACCACTTGTATAAGACCTACTGAAAAAACAGTCACAACTTCCAGCTAGATATTGTTCAATGCAACACAAACAAATTACTTTAAATCATGTATCATTTGATAAAAGTGCAGATAAAGATCTACTTAACTCCACTCATGCAGGTCTCAGTTGGCCAAAGCTCACAGTTTAAACAGAAAACAATTCAGTGTACCACTTGTATAAGACAGAAACCGAATAACAATGAGGTAAACTACCCCCACTTATCACTGGCTATGCAGGTTTTTTAACAAGCCTTAACTGAAAATACCACTTGTATAAGACCTATTAAAAAAACAGTCACAACTTCCAGCTAGATATTGCTCAATGCAACACAAACAAATTACTTTAAATCATGTATCATTTGATAAAAGTGCAGATAAAGATCTACTTAACTCCACTCATGCAGGTCTCAGTTGGCCAAAGCTCACAGTTTAAACAGAAAACAATTCACTGTACCACTTGTATAAGACAGAAACCGAATAACAATGAGGTAAACTACCCCCACTTATCACTGGCTATGCAGGTTTTTTAACAAGCCTTAACTGAAAATACCATTTGTATAAGACCTACTGAAAAAACAGTCACAACTTCCAGCTAGATATTGCTCAATGCAACACAAACAAATTACTTTAAATCGTGTATTATTTGATAAAAGTGCAGATAAAAATCTACTTAACTCTACTCATGCAGGTCTCAGTTGGCCAAAGCTTGCAGTTCCCCTCATCCACACCTCCTGGATACTTGAAGCTCTTGACCTGTTCAACTACCTAGGATCATAGGATCATAGGATCATAGGAAGTTACTAGGTTACTGGCCCTGTGGCCCTTACAAGCCTAGCCAAGAATTTAGCCCATGTTCCAACAAGTCAGCACCCTATGCCAGTGTCTGGCAGGGGCATAGGTGGAATCCCAGGGGTGTATTTTCTGTTTCCCATTCAGTTATCCAGGCTGTGCTTAAATAGGTTTAATGAGGGACTCTGCTTTACATGGAGAGCCACTCTGTTCCACAAAAGGGGAAGTCTCTGGAACACAAATCTGTCCCATCAACAAGTCCTATTGATGACACAGACCAGGTTGAGGTGTTGCGTGTGGGTTACTCGAGTAGAGGTTGACCTTCAGATATGCAGCAGTCCCATCAGGACAGGGTCTGAAATTGCTTTGTATGCCATACAGAGGTAATCTCTGAGGAGTCTGTAGGAAACTGAGTACAGGGACAGGGCTTTTAGCCTCTCTGTTTAAGGTAGATGTTTGAGGCTCTGGATTCTCCAGGTGAGGAATCTCTGTGGTCTCTTCAGCTGCTGCATGTGCTTTGCAAGGTCCATGCTGAAAGGGCCATTGTATTCAATAATCAGTCTTATAAGGGAAGAATACAGGGATGTTATGACCACCTTGTTCCTGGATGTGATACCCTTACTAATGAGGTGGGGCATGTAGAAAGCCTTCCGTACAATGGAGGCAATATGGTGCTCAAAAGTCAGTTTGCTATCAACCTGGGTTCCCAAGTCCCTCACAAATGATTGTGTGCTTAATGCCTTATTATCAATGTAATAATTTGTGGGGACTTCATTTGCCCCAAAAGGGATGATGATGCATTTTTTAGTATTCAGTTTGAGGCCATGTTTCTGGCACCAGTCATTTGTTTGGGTAAGATCCTCTTGTAGGATGTCCACATCACTAGGTGAACTGATGACAGCACCCAGCTTGCAGTCATCTGCAGACTTGATTAGTCATAGCCCACTAGATTTGGCATGCACCTCTGAGAAGTATATCCCAAACAGCAGCGGCTCCAAGATCGATCTCTGGGATATGCCACTTGTTACGGGGTCTACTACTTGTGTTGACTTCTCCTATTTTGACTAGGTGGGTTCTATCAGTAAGCAGGTTGCTACCCATCTGGTATCATATGGAGTGATGCCTAGTTGAGAGAGTTTATCTATTATACTAGAGTGGGGAATAGTATTGAAGGCCTTGGCCAGGTCAGTGTAGATGGTGTGCACCATCCTTTCCTCGTCCATGGCCTTGGTGACTGTCTCAAAGAATTCAACCAAATTTAACAGGCATGACCTCCCCTTGACAAAACCAAATTGTATCAGATCAAGTGTCTGGAAGTAGCCAATGTTCTTGTTAATGAGGTCCATGATAATTCAGATCAGGCTAGTTAGGCTGATGGGTCTATAATTTCCTGGACTGGTGGACGCTCCACCTTTGTGCAAAGGGATAAGAATAGCTGTCTTCCACTTGGCTGGGACAAAGTCGGTACTCAGGCTTTGGTTGAATAAGATACCTAATGGTGCTGCAAGTTCTTGCCTGTGTTCACGTAGGATGCAGTGTGGGATGTTATCGGGTCCCATGGAGGCTGTATTTTTTGCCTTTGAGAGGGCAGTGATGACGTGCTCCCCAGGGATAATGGGAGGGGGGCAGATACTGGGGATGTCCCATTTTACTGATGGGGGGCAGAAGAGTGAAGTTTTCACTAAACCTGTCAGCCAGCAGGTTGGCTATATCTACAGGGTTTGTGTATGTGGTGTTCTTGACCACCAGTTCTGAGCAGATCTGGGTGCTTCCCTTGAGATTGTGGACATATGTGAAGAAAGCCTTATGATTGTCTTCAGTAGATGTGGCCAGTTTGGACTCGAAGTTTGCTTTGGAGGATTTCACTAGTCTTCTTATTTGCTTGTTCAGGCTAAGGAGAGATTGCTTCCAATTAGACACCTGCTCCTTCTTGGTCCTGGACAGAATTTTTTTCCTTTTATTATAGAGTTTATTTATTGTAGATGTCCACCAGACAGGTTTACTCTTCCTTGAGAAGGATGATTTTGTCCTGTCTGGTATTCCTGATTCTATGCAGCTATATAAATTCTCATATAGTACTTTGGTGTAAGTTTGAGCATATGTGCCTTTGTCTGACTGTAGCTGGGGGGGGGGTGGTCAGGGCAGATGGTGACTTCTAAAGTGACTGCTTTGTGGTCAGATCTTACCAGGGATGATGACACTGTAGGGATGCTGCAGTGTTTACTCATGTTGGTTAATATTAAATCCAAAATATTTTAACCTCTTGTGGGAGTGTCAACCAAATGGTCCAGGGCATTTTCATTGACGAAATCAAGGAATTTCTGGGCATCTGTGTTTTGGCATGAGTATTTCTTCTGGTCTATGGTCGGATAGTGAAAGTCACCCAGGATTAGGGTAAAGGGTTGAATCTTGATAGATTTGAAGAGGTCCAGATAGGCGGAGTGGGCATCTTGAGTCAGAGTTGGAGGCCTTTCAACTTATCTCATGAATATATAAAATATCAAGTCTTCTCTTTACCATCCTGTTATCCATTTCCAAGCTGCTTGACCCTCAGTAAAGCTTGTTTGATATAGCAGTCATTAGTTCAATTTTTGACTTGTAGATTAGTTTCATATCCAGCTTTTTCTTAATAAAGCTATCCCAGATAACTCAGGTTTGGACAACTGGCCAGTAGCTTACTGCTCCAGGGTTGCTGGACTTTATGTCAGGTAGAAACTAGCCAATAGATCCCTAAAGACCTAATTTTTACTGGCCTGGCTCCCACTGTCCCTCATCTACACTGGGTCTATCTGTCATCCTCCTACTCCCCTGGACTTACTCCAGTGTTGCTGGAGCTGGTCATGGATCTTAAGTGCATCCTGGGAGTCAGCTATGTGTGCTTCTGTCTGATGGGGTTTTTTATGCCCCACCCACTTTACAGTTTTGGACCAGGAAGAGAATAAGTGATGAAATCTTCAATAAAGTACTGTTATGTATGCCTATTTAACAAACTCTGATAATTGTTCATATGAGTTATGAAGAAAAATGTTGATATAAATGACTACTCACTTAACAAAACTGTGTTAGAAAAGTAGTTACTATGAACTTAGAGAGTAAGGATGTGCCTGCTGAGTCACTTTACTACATATCGCTGTACATATTTAATTATTCATACGCATGAACATTAAAGCTTTACTACATACTGCTGTACATATTTAATTATTCATACACACGAACATTAAAACTTTACTACATACCGCTGTACAGATTTAATTATTCATACACATGAACATTAAAGCTTTACTACATACCACTGTATATATTTAATTACTCATATACACGAACATTAAAGCTTTACTACATACCGCTGTACATATTTAATTATTCATACACATGAGCATTAAAGCTTTACTACATACCACTGTACATATTTAATTATTCATACACATGAACATTAAAACTTTACTACATACCGCTGTACATATTTAATTATTCATACACATGAGCATTAAAGCTTTACTACATACCGCTGTACATATTTAATTATTCATACACTTGAATATTGAAGCTTTACTACATACCGCTGTACATATTTAATTATTCATACACATGAGCATTAAAGCTTTACTACATACCGCTGTACATGTTTAATTATTCATACACATGAGCATTAAAGCTTTACTACATACTGCTGTACATATTTAATTATTCATACACACAAACAATAAAACTTTACTACATACCGCTGTACAGATTTAATTATTCATACACATGAACATTAAAGCTTTACTACATACCACTGTACATATTTAATTATTCATACACATGAACATTAAAACTTTACTACATACCGCTGTACATATTTAATTATTCATACACATGAACATTAAAGCTTTACTACATACCACTGTACATATTTAATTATTCATACACATGAACATTAAAGCTTTACTACATACCGCTGTACATATTTAATTATTCATACACACGAACATTAAAACTTTACTACATACTGCTGTACATATTTAATTATTCATACACATGAACATTAAAGCTTTACTACATACCACTGTACATATTTAATTATTCATACACATGAACATTAAAGCTTTACTACATACCGCTGTACATATTTAATTATTCATACACACGAACATTAAAACTTTACTACATACCACTGTACATATTTAATTATTCATACACATGAACATTGAAGCTTTCCATTGCTGTATACTGAGCAAATGTAGAACAGGGTTTTGGTCCTTAAACTAATTAGCCATTTGTCAATGGCAGTTACAAAATCAGAAGGAAAGCAGTTACAAGAATTACAGTCAGCTGATCATTTTATTACTTTCTGTAATACTGCTTCACTGGTTTGTTGTTTTATCTCCTGCTTTCTGTTTAAATGATGGATTACCATCTTATACTACTTAAATCTGGTTAGCATTTACAACTAGTGCTATACCTGAATTAACTATGCATCACATGGTCTACCGCTTCTGTTATACCAGTAGCATTTGACACCAGTCACTGACAAACTACATTATGCACCACAAATTGCAGCCTAAGTTACTGTTGCAACTGAAGCAGCACAAAGCTTTGTTTATGGACAATATCAGTTCTATGTTGTCATGATATCCAGGGGCTAAAAATGAAATATTCTGTTCCACACACCAAGTACCGTCTATCTGCTAGTGTGACCAATAGTATAATCAGAAAGGTGGTCTGAGTATATTAAATGACAAAATATTCATGCATATAAAATGATAATGAAATCATTTGTTAACTGATGCGTTGTGGCTTTTTTCAGTCAATTCCATGTTATAAAGGTCTGCCTATTCTGTCTATCTGTAGACTGTCCCCACTATGTTATGGAGCTGATGTGACTATTGTCTAAGTTATGTTGCTCATTCAGATATTTTAATGTGCCAGTATTAGTGTTTTAAGCATGTGCTATATTTAATGTATTCTGCTAATGAATCAAATGTGATATTGCGCTAACTTTAATGACACTTGTACCATGCGTTTTTTAGTTTGGGTTCTAAATATCTCATTAAAACTTAAATCAAATATACTATACTTTTGTCTATGGCCTGGCTCATGGCTGAAAATGGACGATTGATGTCCCCATCTACCTGGTAAATAAACAGATAGTTAATCAAATGAAAAAATTTACATTACTTCCTATGAGCATGTTAGTTCTCAGATGGCAGCTCGACAGAGATGTTGACAGAATTCAAAACTCAAGAAACTTTATCTCCGAACATTTTTGAAAGGGTAAAACCTGATAATCTTAGCACCGCTGGCCATAAGTCTCCACATAACCATGCATATAACATACTACAATTGTCACAACCAGCTACACCTGCACTTAGGTACCTTTCCCCATGAATTACAACAAACATTTGCACATTTATTATGGCCTTAAGGTTTTAACTTATTACTAATCACAGTAGGTTGAAATGAATTTTAGTCTAAAAATATATCCTCTCTCCCTTTACCCCATCTAAAAAAAAAGCATATGGTAAAAGGAAGGAACCAAAACTTGTGAAGGTTTACATGCATTCTGCATCATCCGTTACAGTAACTGTTACTGTTTTTATTATCTGACTTCCTGTCAGCTCTATAAGTAGATGCTGCTTTGCTACATAAATAGTGGTGGTTGTGTGAGTTCAGTGAGAGGTGTTACCTCAGCAAATAGTTTCCATCTCATCCCACCATCTCTGTCCTTCTCCCCCATGTTTAAATATGTCTTTATGTTTTCAGACACATTTTTATTAAATATCATAGTTACATAGGTCATATTATAAAGTTGTGTGGTACATGCAATATGAAGGGGACAGAACACTGCAAGTTTCAGCTTCTCACCTGATATTAAAATGCATGTTTATGGGCATGCCTCATTAAAAACCTGTAAATAACTGATTTATGCTCCTTTTGATATGGCAGCACACATTTCTGGTGTTGTCCTTCCACAGCTGCAGTGTAACAAGATCAGGACACTAAATAAAAAAGTAAAAAGAAAAACATTTCGTAAGGCCATTGGCTTGGCTGACTGAATTACAGCACTGACTTTAGTGTCTGACAGTTATTATAGAGGATTAAGACTATGAGCTGTTAGCAACCTTCCTGTAGTCCAAATTATGAGTCTCTCAGCCTCCATTGTTGTACAATGTGATATCAAACAAACTGCTAAGGAATAAAATGCACTAGGGAAAATTAGGAAATTGGGCTGTGTTCCTTGGTGCCTGGACTGCCTGCTCATTAACTATATAGGCACCTGTATCTGGGAGATAACATGTTGATATTTGCAGGGGATATGGAATGTTATTTGTCCATCTTCCATGTGAACAAAATAATCAAGCACAAAGTTCTCTAGTACTGCATTTAGGCAAACAGAAAAAAAGCAGGCATCAAAATAAATAAATAACTGAATTAAGAGCTATAAGAGATTATAGTAACATTCACATGAACAATGATGCAGTTTTCCAGGCACTGGAATGGAATCTCATTTAAAATTATTTAGGAAAAAAGCTGTAAAAGCATGACTTAGCTTTCTAAATCAACTAAAATACTAAACCATTTAATTATTTTAGTTCAGTACACAAAATACCTTGCACATCATATGTGTATATTTTTTTTTTTTTTTTTTTTTTTTTTTGCACCTCATCTCTATAGATCACAGTCTTCATGTCCTCATATACAACATCATTTGTGTGTACCTTTTCAACTCTGTTAGTTAGGTTAAACGTTTTTGATGCATACATGTTCAGGCAGATGTTCCTCTCTGTCATCTGTCTTTTAGCCAGGCAGTACTTCTGGATATAACTTCTGAATTTTTAAGTAGTAGCAAATTGTCCTGGTTTACTTCTGTTCAACATTTTAAGATACTTGCTGCTTACTACTTTTTAGATTGATACTCTGTTACATGCAGTGTTTTAAAATTGTTTTGCATTTTTTGTGTAATTGTTACATGATTGCTTGTACTAATACATTTGTCTTTTGCACCATGTATATGTCAGGCTGAGTCAGAAATTGGTCCAGGGAGGCCAGCGCTCAATTAATAGCCATTGATTTCCATCCTAGATAGACTCTCTGGATGCTCTACTAAAACTGGAAAAGGAATAGCTAGCATTTTGTCCAAGACATATGGAATTTATTTCCCATGTAATGATGCTTTACAAAAGCTAACGCTTCTTTTACAAATGAGCTTAAATACTTCCATTAAGACAACTGAAGGCTGCTTCCTTTTTTTGCAGGGGGGGGGGTAATGGCTAATATCAGTATTTTCCTATCCATAGCTCTTTGTTTTAATTAACTAGGCAGATATTTCATACCTTCTAACTATTAGTATGGCTGCTAACTTACATTGCTGCATTAACTACATATCCCATATCTGCATGGCTTTGCTATCACATATTTATAATACAGTTTCCTAACACTGCTCCTTTCCTGACTTTCTTTGAAGTTCTTATTTGTTATTTTTTTTCACATTATTACATTGTTGCTATTCCACATTATTTGTATAATACTCACCTACTCACCATGTGTGTTTATTATTCAGATATATAAATGTCCCAGACTTCTTTAAAACAAAACAAAAAAAAAAACAGAAGCACGTTATTCTCTTGATAAGCCACACTTTTACCAAACGTAAACACGTAAATACAGGCATGAATTAAAAAAATAATACTGATATATTTAAATAAGTCATTACTCTTACAACTGCCTAAATAAATATCTCATTGTAAAACTATTGCACCAGTATAATCCCCCACTTGCAATTATATTTTTTTATCTAGTAGAACTCCAGCAGTTCTGCCTGCTTCAGTTCACAAACGCATTTTCATTGCTCAGTACTTAATAGGAATCTGGTATGATAAAAGTGGACTGCATTTAATCTCATAGGCATCTCTCAATAGGTATAATTTAATTTCGCAGTCATTTTACTCATTACTTCCTACATTCCATCACCGTGCTGTCGGACATTACACACAAAACAGGAAATGTCTTCTTGTGACTGTCAGATATTACAGACAAAACAGGAAATGTCTTCTTGTGATGCCTTGTTAAACCCTACAGTAAAACACATGTTTTTATGCAAGCCCATTCCAGCATCAAGCAAGGCTAAGGGTTATATTGGTCACATGAAATATTGATGGACATGGTGCCATTTTTCTTGAGTCTTTAATTATCATTGTTAAACTGATTTATTACTCAGCACTTCCATGGAAGGTTGGGCACCGGGCTGGCAAATCAACACTGTAAAACTTCACTGCCAATCATGAGTGGACAGGTGATCCGCTGTGGTGACCCCTAACTAGAAAAAGCCAAAAGAAGAAGAAGAAGATACTTAACCTTTTGTGCAGCAGTGTTCTGCAATTTTACTTAAATAATATCTTTGCAAATTCAAGGCATCTACTTGACAAATGAGTAACAAATAAGGGATAAAACTTTAAAAGAACCAAGCAATGTTTAATCACAGCGTATAAGAAATACATGCTATTAAAAGTTATTCACCATCAATCCATCCATCCATCCAGCCATAAAAATTAGCCACTGTCCATCCATCCATTCATTTAGCCAGACAGCCATCCACTATTTCATCAATTGATCTATCTAGCCAGACATTTTCTGAAGGACACATCCTGGTGAGCACTGCGGTACTGCTCAGCTAAGCAAAGCAGATCAGACTTCCCTCTCCCAGGAACAGTCTCCATTTTGCTCTGGAAGATACTAAAGCATTACCAAGCCAGTTAAGTGAAATATTTTTTCCTGTATGACCAGGGTCTGTCCTCAGACCTTAAATGGGATCCCTCAATCCTGAGGAGCAGTGCTTCTGCTTCATTATCCTTCTAGATTGTTCGGGTTTTCATTCCGTCACAGAAATCGAGCTGAATAAGCTTATAAATGAACCACATTTTCATTGCTTTCATGCATGTTCTCACTCTTTCTGACTCTACCCAAAGTTCATGACCATTGGTGATAATATGGACATAGACTGGTAAACTGAGAGCTTCATTACAGAGCTTGACTCCCCCTTCACAACAGCAGTCCACTACAATATCTTCAATACTGCAGCAACTGCATCTGTCCACTGGTCTAGTTCTTGATTTCCTCTGGTCTCAGTTGAGGAAACTGTCCCCCACTTACCAGTAAAAATGATCCTTGCTTTTCCAAGAAGGAACCATGACCATGAATTTAGAAGAAGTGATTCTCATACTATCTATGAACTACGCCATTGCACACTGTTTATCACAGTAACCATTTGAAATGTTGGGACTTGCTAAATCAAGTCCAGAAATACAGAGACTGAACGGCCATAACAATAGACTTACATATACTCAGTCAGAGTTGCCATTTTCCTGGAATATTCTGTTTTCTGTGATGTATGGCAATCTTAGAGTACATACATATATATATATATATATATATATATATATATATATATATATATATATATATATATATAGGTTTACCTTTAAAACCGCGTATTGCACAAGGGTGAACAGAACAATTCCGAAAGGCAGTCTGCAAAATTTGCAAATGCCGAACGGAAAAAGGTTTGAATGTGCAATGAGCGAATGCAGTGAGATTCGCTCATTGCACATTCGACATTCTGGGGCAGATTGCACTATAGTGGAGATCAGAAAATGGTTCCTTTCCCCACTGTAGTGCAATCTTGGAGTTGGAATAATAAAGTAGGGGGTGTGGGGGGCCTGCCCCCCTGCTTTACACTTTTTTTTTTCTTCGACATTAATGTTCAAAAAACAGCGAATCTGCTTTTCAATCTGCTGTTTTTTGCACATTAAGGACTGTCGACATTTCCAGTTTCATGGTTTTGAGTCACTCATATGAGCACTCGAACCACTGTGATTCACGGTTTTAAAGGCAAACATATATATATATATATATGGGTACCTATCAAACCATCGACAACTTAAAATAACGAAACTGACTCCACCGACAACTGTATTAACCGACAGCGCAAAAACGGACGTTTACAAGGTAAGGGGTGTAAATTCGCTACTCAAGCCTACCATGGTGTGCATGACACTGCCACCCTTCCTAAACCATGGTAGGCTTGAGTAGCGAATTTACACCCCTTACCTTGTAAACGTCCGTTTTTGCGCTGTCGGTTAATTCAGTTGTCGGTGGAGTCAGTTTCGTTATTTTAAGTTGTCGATGGTTTGATAGGTACCCATATATATATATATATATATATATATATATATATATATATATATATATATATGTGTGTGTGTGTGTGTGTGTGTGCGTGTGTGTGCATATATATTTCTGAAGGTGTTGGGGGTTAAGTGTACAAAAAGGAGAAGAGCAATTTTCGAGATTTGCTCTTCACTGTCTTTTTTTTTCCTGCTTATCGGCACTTGGCATTTCAAGTGCTGACATTCCAATAGGGAGTCATTGATCATAGTAATTTGACCCCAAAATGATAGTATAATCTGCAAATAAGAGCAACGCAACCCTTATGCCCCCAATGTGGATACTGTCCACATTTAAGGTGTACCTGGATGTTATATCCTTGAAGATCATCAGAACAAGGGAGATAAGATATTTCCTTGGTGGAATCCTATGACTACCCTGTATGTGTCTGAACTAAACTGAGAATGCAAATAAAATTCTCAATCTGCATATACAAGGAAAGAATGGCATGCAGTAATGACCCAATAATGTTGTAGAACATCTCGCAATACATTTTAGAGTGTTTGATCACATGCCATCTCTGGACACAGAAATCACCTACAGGCAGAACTGTCAAACTGCCGTAACCCCTCCAGAATATGTGCAAAGGGTAAGAGCTTATCCATTTTCCGTGGCCATAATGAAATCTACATTGCTCCTTCTAAATCAAGGGTTTGACTATCAGATGAAATCTCTTTTTAAGCACCATGATATGACCTTCCAAGGTAGGCTGAGGATTGTGATTCCTCTATAACTTTAGCACACCCTTCTGTCTCCCTTTTTGAAAATGTGAACATGATCTCAGTTTACCGATGATGAGGAATGTTTTTTGTTTACATGCAACACTGAAAGATATGTAACCACAATCTCCCAAAAACAACTAGTGAAAGCTGTATAATATTTGGAGTGACATTATCTCTGGTGACTTCATCTCCAGAAATTAATGCAAACCTGCTTCTTCTGGCACTGCTTTGCAGGTAAGTTACTGTATTCAGGAGTTCTTCCTGATAAATATGACACATGGCAATCACTCACATTGGCTCCGTATAACTTACACAGCATTTTTCTCATAAATATATTTACTCACTAACATTCACTCACATACAACTGTTGAAGTCAAGTTACAATTGTTCTGATAAGTCAACCATCACAAATTGTAGTGTACATATTTTATAGCAGACAATAACACTTCAGAAAAGACTACCTGCTCTAGTAAAAAAGGAACAAAATGCTTTGATAAACTTTAATTTCTAACATTCTGAAAAGTAAGGACTTATTAAAATTGTATAAGCTTTGTTCCCTGAAACATATTTTGTAAAACATCATGCCAGAATGATTTTGCTTGTTTCTTTCGGCTTTTCCCGGTTAGGGGTCGCCACAGCGGAACTCCAGTTCGCTAATGATTGGAAGTTGATTTTTACATGCAAAGTTACCAGCTGTGATGCACAATCTTCAGCGAAGGTACACCCATTCACGCATGTCTCCACGCAGAAGACGCTCTAACTGAGAATCGAACCGGACAGCGTCTTACTGTGAGGTGACAACGCTACTGCAGCACCACCACCGCGAATGATATGCATCTAAAATAATGAGCTCCTTTATTGTTGTCTTGTGCATTAACATATAACAATATGCTACTCCTGATGAATAAAGCAATACCTCACTTCCTATGAGAATGCCATGATGTGCATTGCAGCATCGAATGTCATCTAGGCATCTGCATAAAAATGTTTTTTTTTTTTTAATCCCATATGAAAATGGCTTACAAAATTTACTGGCTTGCTTGTTTTTTTCACTCTTACTGCAGTTGCTGTGCCTGAAGTTGTTACAGACAGAGAAGGAAAAGATCGAAATGATCCATGATCACCCAGACTCAAACAAAATGTCAGGGATTCCAGGGTTCTGCAGAAAGAATAATCAGGAAATATCTGACCAGACTGCAACAGAAGGAAGTGAAGGAAATATTTCTGTCTGGACAGTGAGCTCCAAGTTGTCAGATGACAGTGTGACCTACCATGAACTGGGACAGCTGGTACCATGCCTGTATGCAGAGATTACAAAGAGTGAGTAATTTCTTCATGGTAATTATTTTCTAACAGCTGGTAGCCCTTTTAATAATAATGCATGGATTTAAGATGCACAGTCAAATACCACTTTGTAATTTTATTAAAATTAGAAAAAAATCTATGTTAGTTACTAACTTGAAATGTCAAGCTTGCATATCTGCTCACCTCCATCAGCACTGAATGCGTTTTTTTTATCACACAATTGGTGAGAAGAAATAGAAAATTGCTGTGCCAGACAAGTGTACAGTTGCAAGACTAACTACTGTTTAATAATGTCCAACTGGCAGATTCACTGATCAAGATGTTTGAGGATTGGTCACAGCACTTTCCACAAATTGCAGTGTCTTTAGATTGGATTATAACTTCAGGGTGCAGACAGCAGTGCTGTGTTGATCATGTTCTTTCATTCTCTATTAATCTTAATAAACTCAGCATCGCCACAAACTTTTCCATGAGCTACTCTGTGAGTTTCACCTGCAAAATACAATGCACTGAAAAGTAAATAGCCACATAGTAGGTGCTATTATAATCTGAATGTGAATGCAGCATGCAAACTGATCATGGTGATCCACAATTAGTATGTCCAAGGAGAAATAAGTTATGGTCATGATAAGAAGAACACAAACATAAGTGTTCTTAGCTGCAAGCATGGTGATTTGGCACAATTTTATAACTGGCCTGGTAGATGAACCATTTACCCATCTACTTATTTTATTATTTATGACCTCTGCTTAATCTCTGCTTCCCATGTTTGGAGATATCCAAGGCAGTGACATTGCAAGCCATCTTACTAGTTACTATTATTTGCACTTCTCATGCTATAAGGAATGCCTTTTACCCTGGACAGCAGAGTTGCCAGGTCATACCAGGTATCGACCTTACTGAATGGGTCTGTGTAAGGCTTTTACTGCAATCATGTGAACTGGTTCAGCAGGAAATAAACCATCATTTTCTATTGTACACAAAGCAGGTACTGTCTGTGGGACAATAATATCTCCAGCCGTTTTGATAGGTTTAAGCCAAAACAGTATGGATGCTTGAGAATCATGCACTTTATGGGACTATGATGGTGGTAGCACACCCTAGTGCCTAGTAAATTCACAGCATGTATACACAGACAGTCTGCATGAATGAGTGTCCATACATATTGATATGCAGTTGAAGGAAGCTATCTTATGAATCTTATGTCACTGATGAGCACATGTGTATCAATGATTCTTAGACAAAGGAGGAATCTAGCCTCTCTAACACTCATAAGGTACAAACTACTACATATTAGTAATGTCTGTATTTGAAAATGTGCATCAGAGAGAAACACAGAGCCAACCTAATTTGGTAGCTTGATTTACATTCATCTAGCACAGAAACAGCACAGATATATGACATAATCCAGAAGAGGTTACACTGTAGTATATGGTACTTAGGGAAGTGATATAAGCACTGTGTTACACATAAATATTTATCAACCTTTGGAATGTTACCTGCATCTTAATAATTGAATGGACTGAATTAATTGTCAGGTATATGTATGCTACAATATGCAGTCCACATTGCAGTTATACACCTGTTTTCATACATGCCTAGTATGTGATGGCAGCCCACTAATAGTGGAGAGTCATCCCATCTACCACCTAGCAACCTTGGGCAGTCTATAGAACACATGACAGCTGCATACTGTATCCATCCAGCTTTACCCAGCAATGTTCATATGTACCAGTCAGCTTTCACTCTGAGATAACTATTGCTGTGTCTTTTCAATGTGTAATGTTTTCACCTAGGTGAATGAATGTGCTGTAAAGCATATGGATGGCAGAGATTGGACAATCTCATCCATGAAAAAAATGTAATCTTCCTGTAAGTACTCAGCAGACATGAATGGTAGAGATCCAGGAGATGGAATATCCATCAGCCTCTACATGACAATTTGTGATGATTTCTGGTGCTTGATGTCAATGCCCTTTGTGGGAGGAGCTTTACCATACATCAGTGTCAGTAGCATGGTAGGAAGGATCTCAAGTAAGGCATGCAGCATGCAGTAGCAGTGGAGCACACTATGACATGGGGGGGGGCATCCTACATCCAGCTCAACCCACTCAGAGGAGAAATCATTTGTGGCATCCCCACATGATGACACTGAGACAGTCATCTTACTTGGAGGTATCAATACTGGGTCTGGGTCTTACTTGGAGGTATCAATACTGGGTCTGGGTCTTACTTGGAGGTATCAGTACTGGGTCTGGGCTGCAGATGCTGCATACCTCTTTTGCAGACAAACCTGGAGCATGCAGACATGGGAAACTGCTGCCACAGATAAGTGTATACTTTGGCTATGGAGATGCAGCTGTCTGTAAAATTCATGCTGGAGCACCAGGGCCAGATTAAATCATATGGTCTGTTATGTGTTTGTATAGACCAGGAACATCACTTTTACTATGATACCTACAGAGACTGGGAAAGAACAACAGGCTGAAGCCAGTCTTCTGCTTGGGTCTGACAATGACACTAACATGCACAAGGACATACATGATGCACAGTCTCAGGACATAATGACACTGTTTGTTTCACTCCTAGGTAGGGATTCACTCACTGGACAGGGTAATAATGTACCCTCCAGCACACACACCCAATGAGCAGCACAGTGTGCCATACCATCTGCCCAATTTATAGAAGCCTCTACTGTCTTCAATGTCATGACCACTGCCAGTGATGACCTATCAGGTGGAGATGCTCAAACTGCTTCTGACATTCCCATTCACACTGTAATGTGGGCTAGTGGTGTAACATGACCATCCCAGTCCACCTCTGGCATGTGTGCAGTACTTAGCAATGACTAACAGATGTGCAGGGCTTTAATCCATTCACAATACTCTGTTACACAAGCAAAAATGGAGAAGGGAAATGCTGTAAGTACCTACTGAAGTACGTGGCAAATAGTGCATTATATTTGATTATTCATGTAATGAGGGCTGACTACAGTGAGACTAGTATAATTTCCTTGGATATGGGTGCCACACCTTTAAAATGTGTCATATAAAAGGAATTTTTCACTACTGTGGAAAAATGATGGTCAAATTTCAGGTTACCCTCTCTCTGTGTACCTAGATCTCTCACCTCTGAGTTTACATTTAGGAGTGTGCTACTGATGTTGTAATTTACAAGGGCATTTGACTTCACAAAGTGTAAGATAATGCATTTTTTCACATTTAGTTTTAGAATATGCTTTTGGCACTAATCATTTGCCTGATCTAAACCATCCTGAAGGAAATCTATATCACTGGGGGATTGAGTGCTTGCCCCCAAGGTGCAGTCATCAGTAAACTTTGACATCAGAGAATAATATTCTGAACAAGAGTGGTCCAAGTACTAAGCCATGTAGTGCACCACTAGTAACTTGCCTCTTGCTCGATCTGGATTCACCCACTTTAACCGCATGTTGGCAATGGTTAGCCATCTGGTGGTATAGGGATTTATGGCCAGTTTATGACTTTATTTATAACACCTGAATTGAGCTTTGCACCACATGCATTGGCCAGGTCAACAGGTAGGCAGTACATAATGTTTTAACCTTATCCGTGGCCTTAGTGACTTTCTCAAAAAAATCCACCAGATTCAGTAGGCATGATCTGTTCTTGACAAAGCTGAATGGGATGGGTCCAGTGTTTGGAGGTTTACTTTGTCATTATTTACACATCAGAGTACCTCACTGATCCTCTTCATACACAAACTTGATGAGTGGATGGGAAACCAAAAATTTGTCCCAGGGTTCCACCTGTGTCTCTCACAGACAGGGGCAGCAGGTGTTGACTGAGGTTTTTTTTGGAGATAAACTCTTGGCTAGGCTTGTAAGGGCCCCAGGGTCATTAGCTTAGTAACCTTCTATGATCATATGATTTATCAGTTCCACAGTTATTCTTTCCATAGCCTTTTATATAAGACTAGTAAACTTATGGGACTGTAATTTGCCAGGTCAGTTGATGGTCGCCCATTATGTCCACTTTGTCAGGACAAAGCCAGTCCAGAGACTGTGGATAAATAGAGATCCTAATAAGCCTGTGAAGTCCTGATTTAAGCTGTTTAAGAGGCAACCTGTTATAGTGTCAGGCCCCATTGCAGCCAGGTTTTTAACTTTAGAGAGCACAGTGACAACCTGTTCTTTGGTGATAATTGGTGGTGGAGTGATGGAGGGTATTTCTTGGGGAAGAACTGGGGGTGATCGGGAGGTGAAATATGAGCTGAATTTAACAGCCAGCAGACTTGCTATGTCTTCTTTTTGAGTATAGGTGATGCCATTTAGAATTCATACTGCACATTGTTGGGTGTTGCCCTTAAGACTGTGGACTTAGCTGAAAAAAATGCCTTATGGTTATCCTTAGCTTTGGAGGCTATTTTAACCTCAAAGTCTGCTTACAGAGACTTGAATAGTTCCCTGATTCACTTGTTTAGACTAATGAGGGACTTATTTCTCTGTTGTGTACACTCCCTCTTACTTTTGGACAGGATGTTCTTTCTTTTTTTGTGCAACCTAATAATACCAGGGGTTCACCAGAATGGCTTGTTTTTCGGGTTTGACCTGGGTTTATTTTTGCCTGGTAGGGCCATTTCTATGCTGTTGTTTATATAGTCAAACAGGGCTTTTGTGTAGCTCTCTGCATAAATGTCTGTGTTTTCTGGATATGAGGGAGCTTGTAAACTAGTTATGCCATTCCTTAATAGGGGTTAATTTACCTCAGAGAAGTTCTTAAAGTTTTTGCGGTTAGGTGGGGGTACTACTTTTATCTTTATTTCAAGGAGGCCACTTTGTGATCTGATCTTACCAGACAGGACATCAAAGTAACGGGGTGGAAGCACTCTCTCATTTTTGTGTGTACCAGATCTAAGATATTTGTACCCCTAGTGGGAATGCGGACTAGCCACTCCAGGGCATTTGAATTTACAAAGTCAAGAAATCTTTGGGCCTGCATGTTAGTGGTCAGTGGACAGGTTGGTAAAATCACCCATGAGTATGGTATTTGGTTGGAGGGTGAGTGATTCTAGTAAATTCAGGTACGATGTGTGGGTTTCCTGGTTTATAGTGGGAGACCAGTTTTCCCATGGTTAGTTGGACACAGAGTAGCTCAAGCATCCCATATTGTTTGACCAGCCTTGAGGTGCACTTATCCTTTATGTAGATTAATACACTTCTGCCTTTTCCTCTTTCATGGGTGGTCAGAATGTATAAAATGTGTTATAGCCATGCACTGCTGAAGTGCTTTCCATGGCATTGAACCATGCTTCAGTAACTGCACAGACATTAGCATTCTCCAGGGAGAAGAGAGCTGCCAGGGAGTGCAGTTTCTTGTTGAGACTTCTGAGCAGTAACACCTTTAGCATGTCCTTCATAGCTTTTGTTTTGTTGGAAGGCTTGAGTGCTATGGGGTGGATAATGTTTTGGCCAGTATCGGGAAGCCTACTGGTGACAGGTGAAGCCATACTTCTCAACTGTCCAGATTTTTGCCCAGATTTTTGCCGAATGCCCAGATTTTTGCCTCTTATTTTTGGCCTCTTTCTCATAAAATGTGTGGTTTACTGGCAAATCACAGGATGATCTGAGGACTGAACTCACTACATAATGACACAGATTTGAGTTTTAGACTTCATATCCTTCAGAAAATGTATAGTAACACAAGCCCTGTTATTCTATCAACTTTTAAAATTTATAACAGCAATTTTTTTCAAATCTGTCCCATTTTTTGGCCTTTGTCCCTCCATTATGTCAAGCTTTTTCCAGACTTCTTGCACTAAGAGGTTGAGAGGAAAAGCAGCAGGGCCTATCAACCATGTCCTCCCAGGCTGACAAGTATTGGACCCCCTTGGAATGACACCTGTTGCTAAGCTAGTTGTTAAAGTCGATCATTTTCTGCTGGTATTGTGACATAATCACTGGAGATGGTAGAATTCTGCTCAATGCTAGGCTCATATCTGCCTGTGACACAGATTCCGATAACTCAGTCATGTCACTCTTCATATAGTCTAAGGAGGTATGTCTCAGGTCATTCGTAGGTTCATAGGTTCATATGTAGGTACTAGGCTATTGATCCTAGGACCTATATAAGCCTAGCCAAATGGTACCCTGGCTTTTGCCACCCAAGAAAATTATTTTCCTGTGCCCCTGTAAAGCAGAGCCACAGAAGTGATCCCCGGGGTGAATTTCCTATCTCCCATCCAATCATCAAGATTTTTCTTGAAGAGTGCTAATGAGGAGCTTTGTTTGATATAGATAGGTAGTTTGTTCCAGAGTATAGGATGTCTCTGGGACAGGAATCTATCCCTCCAGCATGTTCTGTTTATTGTGGTGACAAGGTTTATGTACCTAGAGCATGTAGCTCTGAGGGATTGAGATTTCTTTATGTGGAGCATGTCCAACAGCTCTGGGTTTGATATAGCTTTGTATGTTAGGCAGAGATTGCCTCTGAGTAGGCGATATGCGACAAAGTAAAGCTGGAGTTTTTTGAGATAGTCTGCATAGGGCATCTGTTTGAGGCCGGTAATCCTCTTTGTGAGGTATTTCTGTGGCCTTTCCAGTTGTTGTAGATGTCTTGTGAGGTACATACCAAAAGGGCCTTGTACTCTATAATGGGTCTAATGAGTGATGAGTAGAGGGGAACAATGACCTCTTTTTTCCTGGATGAGAAATCTTTTGTGATGAGGTGTGCCACATAGAAGGATTTCCTGACTACTGTGGAGATGTGATTATCAAAGGTGAGACTACTGTCCACCTGTGTCCCCAGGTCTTTTATCACACTTTTGGCGTTAAGTAGACTACCACCTATGTGGTAGTTCATTGGTACAGAGTTTTTACCAAAAGGGATGACAATACACTTTTTGGCATTGAGCTTGAGACCATGGCTTTGACACCAGGCATCTATCTCAGTGAGGCCCTTTTGTAGGATGTCCACATCATTAGGAGATTTGATTATGGCTCCTAGTTTGTAGTCATCTGCAATCCTTGTTAGCCAAAGACCTTCTGTGTTAGCCTGCACTTCAGAGAAGTAGATACCAGACAGGAGAGGACCTAGGACTGAACCCTGTGGTACTCCACTTGTCACTGGTCTGAAGTTGGATTTAGAGTGTGCTACTTTCACAGTATGGGTTCTGTCAGTGAGCCAGTTGGCAATCCTTCTTGTGACATAGGGATTTATACCTAGTTTAATGAGTTTATCTATAATTCCAGAGTGGGGGATGGTGTAGAAAGCCTTGACGAGATCCAGATAGGCTGTGTGAACCACCTTATCCTCATCTACTGCTTTGGTGACCTCTTCAAAGAAGTCTGTCAGGTTTAGGACACATGATCTGCCTTTTACAAACTTGAACTGGGTAGGGTCCAGAGTTTGGAGATTACCAATGTCATTGTTTATAAGTTCCATGATGATATGTTCCATAGCCTTGCAGACCAGGCTCATCAGGCTAATGGCGCAGTAGTTCCCAGGGTCCATGGTGGCTCCCCCTTTGCGGAGTGAGATAACTGTTGCTGTGCACCATTCAGTGGGCGCAAAGCCTGAGGTGAGGCTATGATTGAATATGATACTTAGGTTGGGTGCCAGTTCATTCTGTAGTTCATGTAGAATGCAGCCTGGGAAGTTGTCAGGTCCTATAGATGCTGTGTTCTTGGCTTTGGAATGTGTGTTTTTTTACCTGTGCAGCCATGATTACAGTAACTTTGCATTCTTCCGGTATAGAGATGGGCCCATTAGGGGATGAGAGAGGGGTAAAGTTAGCACTGAACCTATCTGAAAGGATGTTGGCAATATCAGTTGGTTCTGTATATTTACTGCCATTGTGCTGTAACATAGAGCAGATCTGAGTGTTGCCATTGAGATTCTTGACATAGCTATAAAACGCTTTTTGGTTGCCTTTAGAATCAGTGGCGATTTTGTTTTCATTACTAGCTTTGGAGGATTTTATGAGGGCTCTCAGCTTCTTACTTAGGCTGACCATGGAGTTCCTCCAATCATGGGATTTTACTCTTTTTTGCAACAGTTTCTTTCTTCTGTTGTAGAGTTTGTTTATAGCAGGGGACCACCAGATTGGCTTCTTTTTTTTTTGGGGATAGCATCTTGGTTCTGTTAGGGATTGCACAATTCATGCACTCGTGTAAGTGCTTATAAAGTGCAATTGTACAGGATTCAGCAGTTGTACCTCTATTGTTCGTCAGCATGGGTGTCGTGAAGTTTGCCACTTCTGTCTTAAGAAGCGTGACGTTGGCTTTGGAGAAATGTTTTACAGTGGTTTCCCTAATGGGGGGTGGGGGTGGGATGTGGATGTCTAGGGTGATTTGCTTGTGGCCGGATCTGACCAACAAGGACTTGACCTCTGATGTGGAACACCAGTTGCCCATGTTGGTAATGACTAGGCCTAGGATATTGCTACCCCTGGTGGGGGTGTGGATAAGTTTTTATTTATTTATTTATTTTACATTTGTTGACTGGGCTAGTCTAACTGGATATATGTCCATTTTCAGTAGAGGCCCGAGGAGAAAAGCTCCAAGACATATGCAAAATTACAAAGAGAAAATACAAAAATACAAAAATAGAAAATACAAAAAAGAAAATACAAAAGGAAAATAAAAAACATTCTTATAACAATATAAATTTGAAATAAACATTCTGATAAACAATATAAAGTTTAATATTATACTGTGTTTGGCAAAGACTAGAAGGAGATAGGGTAAAGCTTCCAGATTAGATGTAGTTTACATACATAAAGATGAGAGGAAAAAAGTTATTAGTGAGACATAGGAGAGTTAATCTGGATTAGTACAGGAGCATAAACAGTATGTACTGAGATTCAATTTGAGTTTCTTTTTAAATACTGTAGGAGAAGACAGAGAAGTAAGAGAAGTAGGTAGTAAGTTCCATAGCCTTCCAACTGTGTTAGAAAACAGGGTGTCGCCTGCTGAATTGTTAAATCTGCAAATGTTAATAAGAAGTTTGTTGGATGACCGTAAGTTTTTAGGATTACTGTAGGGGGTGAAGAGGCTTGAGAGTATTGGAGTGTTTGAGGGTTGATAGAGGGTCTTATGGGTTATTGTAAGCTGGAGAAAGTGCAGATGGTGTAGAAACTCTAGCCATCCAAGTTGCTTTAGATTAAGGCAGTGATGAGTGGTCTTGGAGGAATATAGCTAGGATTGCTGGGGGCGGGTGGAATTTGGGGGCAGGGTAGGGGAGCGGAGTGAGCCAATAGGGCAAACGGAGCAGGATGAGACAGAGGAGTAGTTTGTCAAGAGGGACAATCAGTGAAGTAAGGAGAGTGCAGGTGAGTCTGAAGGTAAGAGGTATGGGAGAGAGATAAGAGGCTTAGAAAGAATGGATGTAGTATATTTGAGGAGAAGCCTGTGATGTAAGATGCCTTAAGACAGAGAAGATTGGAAGGCATCAGAATTTATGAATTCCAGAAAACGTTGAGCACAAGAGTTGGTACATGAGTAGTTTTCCCAGTTAATGGTGGGGTAGTTGAAATCACCCATTATTAGGGCATTAGGTTGTACCCTAATATTTTCCAGTGTATCAAGAAATGAGGAGTGGGAATCCTGGGACATGGTGGGGGATCTGTAGCATGCTACAATTTGGATTGTGGTCTTGCCCAGAGTTAGTTGCACTTGGATCATCTCGGATGCATTATGCTGAGCAACTAGCCTGGAGGTGTAGCTATCCTTAATGAATATGGACACACCTCCACCTTTAGTGCTTCAGTCCAGGTTAGATGGCCGAAAGGTGTGGTATGAATTATAGCCTGGTAATGCAGGGGTGCTCTCTGGAGCCTTGAAGCAGTTCTCTGTCACTGCACAGATGTCAATGTTGTCCATTTTAAGAATTGCCTCTATTGAGTGCATTTTGAGGTTTAGACTTCTAGCATTAGGTAGCATTACCCTCAGATTTTGCTTGCTTGTACCTGTTACAGTGGTGAATTTGTCATTTGAATCTTGCCTAAAAAAGGCTCTTTAGGGGTGGCAAGAGCCTTAGCCAGTATCTGGAATCCCAAGTGTGACAGGTGCAGGCCATTTCTGGCAAAGCATCATGGTTTGTCGATCATGTCATCCCAGGCAGAGAGATACTGGATCCTTTTAGAATGACACCAGAAGCTTAGCCAATTGCTGAAGTCAATTATTTTGTCCTTGTACTGTGGTATCATTCTGGGTGATGGCAGGATGCTACTCAGGGCTAGGGTCATATCTGCCTGGGCTACAAGATCGGACAGCTCCTCCATGTCTCTTTTCATGTAGTCCAGGGAGGTACGTCTCAGGTCATTCACACCAACATGGACAATGACAGAGTCATATTTGTACTTGTTGTAGAGTGACCTGAGTGCATGTGTTATGTGGCGGATTCTGGCACCTGACAGGCAGCTGACAGTAACTTTCTCCTTGTTTAGCCTGGTAAGTGGAACACCAGTGTGTCTGACTATAGAGTCACCTATGACTAGAGTATTGGGTACGATGTTATGCCTTATGGGCTGTGTTTGAGTGGCACACTGAGTTTGTGGGCTATGTGTCAATTGGGTTGTGTTGGGGGGTGGAGGTTGCTTGCATTTCTGCTTTAGAGGTCCCTGTTGCTTGGGTAGATTTTTTTGAGGGCCTCCACGAATGTAGGTGTGTGTTTTGTGTTTCTATGTGTGTGTTTTGGTGGTGTAGGTTTTGAGGGACTATGTGATGAGTGTAGTGTGGTGCGAGTGTTTACCTTCTCCTCTTGACTGTCATGCCCACGTGGACTATGACTGGGTCATACTGGTATTTAGGAGTAAGTAACCTCAGCATGTGCATGATCTGGTAGATAGCATTAAGCAGCATTTTACCCTCACCAAGGATGATGCCACAATATAAACAGAAGATGACTAACTTTAATAATTGGCTTAGTTTCTGGTGTCATTCTAAGTGGGTGCAATATTTGTCAGCATGGAAGGAGATGGCCAAAATACCACTGTGCTTTTCCAGGATGGTCTAACCTCCCCCCTCTAGGCTTTCAAACATTAGATAAAACATTGTTCTCCCCATAGTGCCCATTTTAGCTGTCAAACTAAAAGTACTTCTGACATAGCTGTCAAACTAAAAGTACTTCTGACATAGCAAATCAAAACCAAGAAAATCTAAAGGTGTCACTGTCCAATGCTAGGAGCCTAAACAAGAAACTCCACACCTACAAGCTCTCCTCACTCTAGAAAATGCTGATGTCTATTCAATCACTGAGATATGGTTTAAAACCACAGAGAGCCCACCAGCAGTGTAAGGCTATAATGCCTTCCACGCATTCAGACCAGCTATTACACAGACAAGGACTAAAATCACCATAGTCAAAATCCCATACCATTTCAAGGCAAACTGCAGTTCCCCTATATAACCCAGGATACCCATAACATATATTTAAGCTTATTGGAAAGACTCACTGTCACTTATCCTATGTTATAATTCAAGATGAACAAGTGGGTAGTTTGTTTATATGCTTTAGTCTGTAGAAACACATCAGGATGGATAGCAGCAACATAAAATATAAATGAACTGATTAACTGACAGACTATTACATACATGCATGGTTACATCTCAATAGCTTTCTACAAAAATGGCAGTCTGGCTTGCACATGCTCAGTAGTTATGCACATGTGCAAGTCCATGGAAAGCTTCTTAAAGGTATACATACATACTGATCTACACTCTCCATCCAAACCAATATAATATTTAACTGGAAATCATATATGATACCAAATGTGCAGGCATAGAGACACATGAATTTTGTAAACATAAATTACATGGATCAGATTGCCAATATGCTTACCAGAGAAACAAACATACTGGATACAGTCGTCACTAATATGGGACAGTGCTGCACATCCCCTAGCGTAATGTCTTCACTGCTACGTTCAGAACACAAAATGGTCTCCTTTGAAGTAAAAATAAAGCCCAGAGCCCCAGTTAACCCTGGAATGTTCAGGAACTTCTCTAAGGCTACATTTCTACTATTAAGTGATAACCTGGTAAAATTTCAAGGCACTATAAACCCTGAGTACATTATATGGAACTATGCAGAACTATTCTTAAAAACTCTACACAAGTATGTTAATAGCTGCATAAAGGCAGCTGTACCCATCAGGAAGAAGTACAGAGCAAACTCAGAAAACAAGCCACCCTGGTGGAATCACAACGTCATTAGGCTGCATAACAGAAGGAAGAAAATCATGGAAAAAATTATGAGGTTTAGCACTCAGCAGGATAAAAGCACTTTTGTCAAACTAAACAAATAACTCAGCGAACAATAAAGTATATCAAAGTCATATTTGAGGTAAATTATGTGGAGTCCCCCTTGAAATGTTTAGTAATGGGTGCTAACCCTTTCCCTAATGCTGCCCCTTCCCTCAACCCTTACCTTACACATCACCTTCATAAAAACCCTCCGGTAACACTGCCACTATTCATATGAATTTGAGACTACAGTTATGGGAGATTTTGTGTTAATATGCAGTGAGGAAATAGTTTTACTTTTTTCAATATTATTTAATTCAATATTTTTGTTTTTGATATTATGTATGTTCAAACTTTTTCTGGCTCTGTTTTCAGTTCAAAATTTAATTTCAGTTCAACATTTAATTAATTTCAGTAATACACAATAGAACCATATATATATATATATATATATATATATATATATATATATATATATATATATCTACTTCAAAAGATCGAATTTCCACATCAAAAATATGATCATTGAGTACCAGATGATCGAAGTTGGGAAACATTGAAAATAAAAAAAAAATCAAATTGGAAAACAAAAAGCATCTTGTTTCATGTTTTTGCAGGAGGGCAAGCCCCTCTGTGCCTCCCACACCCCTTGCTGCTTAAATATACCAACTCCAAGATCACATTACAGTGAAAAGAAAGGTAGACTTCCTATTCCATGCTGTACGCCGATCTCCATTCAGACTGTTCAATGCTGAATGAAATATAAACTACTAATTTCAAAACCAATGAAATCCACTAAAAGGCACAATGCAATTAAAGAAAGAATCCACTCCACTAACAGGCACAATACAATTACATAAAGAAGCACTAATCATTAAAGGGATTCACCGATGTTCAAAAATGTACCTTAGCACCACAGCATACAGTGCATGAACTGCTGAATGGTACTTTTTCCCCCATCTCAGAACATTTCAGTCATCTCCTTCATATATATAAAAATAGTTTTAAAATATAATGTTTCCTTGCAATGACCTCACCAAGGAAAAGCAGGGAAATTTAACCTCAGTGATGCTCACCTAGGTTATTGTCTGTTGCAGCCAGAGACATTAATAGTTGCACCACAATGCATAACCAAAGATGCCCCATTCATGTCTAAAGACATAGCAGACACTGAACTATAGTAACATCACGGCTGGGGAAAATAAATTGTTTTGCCATGGTTTAATAAAAAGTTTACAAAGCTTTTTATTAACAAAAAAAAAAAAAATGGACCAAAAATAAAGAAAGACATGCAAGAAAATACATCACGGCACTTGACTCCTCAAATGCCACAATGTATTACATTTACCACCAGTCCCCCCCTTTACACACGATAGTCCCAATTTGGGTAATTATGTCCTGTGAAAAATACTATAAAAAAAAATCAAAGCAAATGCCTTGAGATTATGGGCAAAAAGTATTTCCCAGTATTAAATTTCCTTACTTGTTGCATAAAACAAATATTTTGTATAAAACCTAAACGATACCTGAAACAGCAAAAGTAAATAAAATTCTACAAGAATAAGCATATATTTGGCAACAGAATGAAGTTCAGTCCTTTGCAATGGCCGTGAATTTGGGTTGTCCTATAAAATCTTGCATTTCTATAAAAAATATCCCACTTTGGACTTTTAAAAGGTAGCCACCCTACAATGTATATAGAATCATTTGCAAATCACTTTAACATTTTTAGAAAAGCATAACTAAGATATTTTTTTTTTGCAGGAGGGAAATCTCCTGACCCTCCATACCCCCTAAACAGTAACTCCATAGTCATACAATTTCTGAAAAAAGGTGAAGATGACTAACATTGAATATGTATCCTATTGCATGCCTGCAACATTGTACTCCATAACAAAGAAAAACAGCTTATACAGGAGTAAACAGTAAAACGTCTTCTACTCCAGCAAACAAGCCATCCAAACTAACCTATAAAGTAATATAACAAGGGAAGCTAGTAAAACATAGGTAGTATTATTTCTGAAAAAGTAATAGTCACTGAAACGGTTATTTAGGGCATCTGTTCCAGTAAAACAGAATTCAGTAAAACTGGTTACAACAAACCATTATAATTCTAACTACACTATTGCCTAAGTCACATCACCTGCCCATAGTCAAAAGGTTTCATCTGCAGATTTAATTTATTTGATAGTAAATGTGTAAAGATTCCAAATGTGGTGATTCAAATGTATTGTTGCTTGTCCAGTCAGGATAAAATAGACAAGACTTCGTGGATTCTGTTCAAGCAGCTTTATTATGTACAAACACATCAGAATTGAGGCTTAATAACTTTATTTAGGTAAACTTATAAACAAAGTAGCTATTACACTCATACACGCTCACTCTCTGGCCGTATTCTCAAAATTGCACTGAAGCTAGCATGTGCTCACTGTTTATATAAACATGCTGTCCTTGAAATGCTTTTGAAAGGTACAACATACACATACACAATTCTACATCCTCCCCTATGAGAAATGAGTCATGCAATATTGACAACACTGATTGACATGTAATTGATACAAATAATTCTTTGCCATGCAATTATACAGAACTAAACACATATAGACAGTTATGTCCAGGTTGCTGTGTATTTCACACTAGGTCTGGAAATATGACCAAGTCATGTGACATAGAAATTGGGATTAGGTCTAGCAACTGGGACTGTCTCTGCTGAATGTTCAACTTTGGGGACATCAGGAACATCATCAGGAATGAAGCAGAAGGTAAGACACGTTCTGCAACAGGAGCATTGTCTGGATTGCTCTGAGATCTAGAGTCTGTATCACAAGACCAATGCTGCAATATTGATTCTCATATAGAAAGATGTCTGTGATTTCTCCTGTACTCCACACCCTCAGATTCTAAGAAGTAGGATCTCGGCTCGGTAGATATACCCGTTACTTGACCAATCTGGTTGAAACCTTTTGCCATTTGTATCCTCATTGTCTCGCCTTCTTTCAATGGGTGAAGAAATCTGCTCAATTTGTCATAACTGGACTTCTGGAAAGAACGCTTTCTGAAAAGTTGAGCTCTAATTGTCCTGTTATTCTTAGCTTTAGGCCTCAACAAACTGGAACTAATAGGCAATGTGAAGTGAGCAGGTGAGCAAAGTATATTGTCATGGGGTATGTTTCTGAGATTAATTAGAATCAAAAAGACATCAGTATTATCACACTTTGATTTCTCCAGAATTGCTTTGCACTCTGTACGGCACGTTCAGTTAGTTCATTTGGTTGTGGATACTCTAGACTACTAGTAAAATGTACAAAGTCCCATTCTTTTGCTAATTTCTGAAACAACTGACTGGTAAATTGGGTACCATTGTCAGAAATTAACTTTGTGTGGACTGCCATAGATTGAGAAATGGTGTTTCGACTTGGTAATAACACCAGTGAATGTTAGATTAAGTAGTAAATCAATCTCAAGCCAGTTCGAAGAAGAGCCTACCAACACTGAGTAATGCTGATTGTTCCACTCAAATATATCAGTGGCTACTGTTGACCAAGGTAGTTCAGAAACTTTATTTAGCTGAAGTGGTTCTTTTTGGAAATGTGGTTTAGTACTATTGCATACTGAACAAGAAAGAAATACTCTATCAATGTTTTTTGCTACAGAAGGTCAAAATACTAGTCCTCTCCCCCTTCTTTTGGTAGATTCAGAACTAGGGTGACCACAGTGAAAAATCTGGATATATATAAATCAGGAACAACAGTTTTAGGACCTTTGAAAATAATGCCATCTTCCATCAACATCTCATCTCTGTAAGGAAAATACGTTTGCACTTCAGGTGATACACTACATTGCTTTGACGGCCATCCAATATTAATGTAGTGGTTGAGCTTTTGCAAAATTGGATCAGTCTTTATATGATCTCTCAACTCATCAAGTCTTGTGGTAGAAAAAATTGCACACTTCCATGACATCAAAGTCAAGATTCTCTCTATGAAGCTGTTCCGTTGTATTTCAGGGCGATCTGGATAAGGTATCAGCCAGACGAAGAAATTTGCCTTTTGTATAGACCATTTTGAACTTGTACTTTTGCAATCTAAGCATCATTCTTTGCAATCTCACTGGAGCTGAATGCATAGGCATTGTTAAAATAGTAACTAGCGTTTGGTGATCAGTTTCAATCTGAATAGCTTGACCATAGATATAATCATGAAACTTTGAATATGCAAATACTATTGTCAAAAGTTATTTCTCAATTTGAGCATTATGCATTTCAGTTTGGTTAAGAGATCTAGATTCATAGACTACTGGTCTGCCCGTTTGAAGAATAAGTGCATCAAGACCAAACTTTGAAGCATCACAGGAAAGAGTTACTGGTTTATTAACATCATAGTATCTTAATGTAGGTGGGGTGGCAATTTTCTGATTAAGGTCTTCAAATGCATTTTCATGCTGTTCCAACCAAGACCATGTAACATTTTTTCATGTCAGCTCTCTCAGAGGTGCTGGCAACTCACTGAAGTCTGGTATAAACTTGCCTAAATAGCTGACCGTGCCAAAAAAATGTTGTAGAGCTTGAACATTATCTGAAGCTGGCATATCAAGAATGGCTGCTTGCTTGGATGGGTCTGGTCACAAGCCAGTGCTAGTAAATAAATTACCTATATATGTAACTTTAGAGAATTGAACTTCCGAGTTCACTTCACATGCTTTATCTAGAAATCTCTTAAGGTTTCTGTCATGCTCTGCTTCAGCATTGCCTCCAACCAATAAATCATGTACTATTATGGCACAAGGATAACCTGAAAAAATTTGCTCCATTGCATGCTGAAAGACTTCACTTCCAGAATTTATTCCAAATGGCATCATGAGGAATCTGTATCTGCCAAATGGGGTACTGAAGAAAGTCAGTAATGAGGATTTGTGATCAAGTAGCACTTGCCAAAAGGAACTTTTTGCATCCAAGACAGAAAAAACAGTGGCATTTGGTATTAGGGCTGCGATTTCCTCAACTGTACGCATTGGATGATGCAGTCTCCTTAATGCTTTGTTCAAATCTCTTGTGTCAATACATATTCTGATTTTGTCTGTGCCTTTTTTTGTGGACTGCTACCATGGACAATGCACATTCAGTTGATTCTGTGACTGGACAAATCAGACATTGCTGCACCATTTTATCCAATTAAGCTTTAACTTTATATTGCATAACTATCTGAACTTTTCTTGCTGGTCTGACCACTGGACTGACCTCTGGGTCTAACTTCATAGAATACAAAACTGTAAGTTTGCCCAGCTTGTCATCGAAAACATCAGCATACTCTGAGAAAATAGCTTCAGTAAAACTGGAACTAGGATATGTGCTTATATGAACTTCTTTGGTAAAGGAAAGCAGATTCATTCTCAAACTGTCTCTGAGACCCAATAATGACTGCACAGGCCTTCAGACTACATAGAATAACAAGTTGTAACAATTCCTAGCCAGATAACATGAAAGCACTACTGAGCCTTCAGACTACATAGAATAACAAGTTGTAACAATTCCTAGCCAGATAACATGAAAGCACTACTGAGCCTTCAGACTACATAGAATAACAAGTTGTAACAATTCCTAGCCAGATAACATGACAGCACTACTGAGCCTTCAGACTACATAGAATAACAAGTTGTAACAATTCCTAGCCAGATAACATGAAAGCACTACTGAGCCTTCAGACTACATAGAATAACAAGTTGTAACAATTCCTAGCCAGATAACATGAAAGCACTACTGAGCCTTCAGACTACATAGAATAACAAGTTGTAACAATTCCTAGCCAGATAACATGAAAGCACTACTGAGCCTTCAGACTACATAGAATAACAAGTTGTAACAATTCCTAGCCAGATAACATGAAAGCACTACTGAGCCTTCAGACTACATAGAATAACAAGTTGTAACAATTCCTAGCCAGATAACATGAAAGCACTACTGAGCCTTCAGACTACATAGAATAACAAGTTGTAACAATTCCTAGCCAGATAACATGACAGCACTACTGAGCCTTCAGACTACATAGAATAACAAGTTGTAACAATTCCTAGCCAGATAACATGAAAGCACTACTGAGCCTTCAGACTACATAGAATAACAAGTTGTAACAATTCCTAGCCAGATAACATGAAAGCACTACTGAGCCTTCAGACTACATAGAATAACAAGTTGTAATATTGTAACAATTCCTAGCCAGATAACATGAAAGCACTACTGAGCCTTCAGTTTGATTTTCTTCACCTCCATAAGCAACAAGTTTTGCACAACTAGCCACATTGAGTTGTTCACCGGTTCTCACCTTAGCAAATGTGTCTGCTGAATTAACATTACACTTTGAGCCAGTGCCCACTTTAAGCTTGGTGGCTTTACTATTGATCTGGACAATACAAAACACTTAACTCTTTGCCAAAAAATGAACTGCATCAACCTTTCACCAATTATTGATATAACATCTACGTAGAAAGTATTATTATAGCTTTCTATATAATCAACTTGCTGTTTTGAGTGCCCCTTCTTTATAACTGTGTGAGGTTTACTTGATTTGCAAAACTTCTGAAAATGGTTCCATTTTTTTTAACCTGTGGCACTGATGAACAAATGCTAAGCATTTGTCTAGTTTAGACTCATGATTGGCACCTCAGTTGTGACAGTTGACAATAAAGCTGGATTTGGGTTTTGCTGACTCACCCTTGTACTGCACTGAGCATGTCCTTTTCTTAGAACATGCTGGAAAACTATGGGATTTACTTGGGGAGCCTGTAGGGGTAGCAGATACCATGTGCTTAATCCT
This sequence comes from Protopterus annectens, assembly GCF_019279795.1. Lineage (NCBI taxonomy): Eukaryota > Metazoa > Chordata > Ceratodontiformes > Protopteridae > Protopterus > Protopterus annectens. The sequence continues at coordinate 223,156,067 of NC_056741.1, forward strand.
GCTTCTGCTAGCCATGTGCTGCATGCTGTCTACATTTGCACTGGAGCCTGCTGAAACCATGCTCTTATCACTTGCAAGCATACTTGTGTGCCTTTCTGTAACTTCATGGATTTGACAAATCTCGATAGCTTTGCTCAGTGTTAAATCATTATCACGAAGCAAAATCTTTCTCACTACAGCACTATTAATACCACACACAAGCCAGTCCTTTATCAACTCATCTTTTAAGTCACCAAACCGACACATTTTAGTTTTGCTCCTCAGATCAGTAATGTAAGCTGTCAAAGTTTCCCTTGGTTTCTGATCGCTTGTGTAAAACAAATGCCTCTCTAATGTAATATTTGGTCTGGGGTTTACAGATTTCCATGAATTTGTGTTTCAAACACTAGGGGGTCTTCCCTTGATTCAGTATGTACAACAATATGAGTTTTCACCTTCTCCCTCATATACTGCTGGTGCACACACAAATTAATGCTCTCTTTCAATGGCTTCTGACCCAGCTAGGTTTAGCAAAATGAATGCTGTGTTGCATGCATCTTTGTCAGAATAAGCTGTTTGTATAAAAATATTACACTCTTGCTCAAATATTCTCCAGTTTCTTCAATAGTCTGATCAAATACAAGTGGTGATGGCTTTCGAAATCTGTCTGCCATATTAACACATACCAGTGAAGGCTTTTGCAAGTATGCACAAAAACACATGCATATACATATGCATAATTTTATGCCAGTATTTGTAACTATGCCCAATAGCACAACAAGCCTCTGAATAACTGAACTTTGTGAAATAAGACTCTTGAAATAACTGTACTTTAAGAAATCACATTTTATCAGTGTAAGAAACATTTAAAAATAACTGCACTGTGCAAATAAACTGGGCAGAAGAAGCTCAGAGTAAAAAACATTTCAAATAACTGCACTTTGTGAATAAACAGTACAGCACACTGAAACTTTCCCAAAACGGATGGACTTTGCTAAATAACTCTTTACAGTGCAAGAAACACTCTGTAATGGTGGCACTTTACGAATAGACACACCCAGCACAAGAAACTTTTCGAAATGTCTGTATTTTGACTGTACTTCACGTAATAGTTGCACCTTGTACACAAACAAACTCTTTGGAATAAATGTATAGTAGTAATTACACACTGTAAGCACTTTACACACTTTGAATAACTCTAGTTATGCACGTAATACAATGCAAAATAGTAGTTATGCCAATACACAGTACTTTTCCAAAAAATATGCAATCACCTTGCTTTATTTATACTTAATGCGCCCTTTTTTGCCCTTATTATATTCAATTTGCTCGTTTAATCTTTTTCCATGCCCATTATGCTTTTCTTGTGCTTGTTTTTATCTAAACATGCCCATTTTACTTTAAACATACTCATTTTGCAGTTCTGAGGTAACTTCAACCCCCTTATATGCTTTTCTGATAACTGATTTATTAAATATCTTAATTTTAAACATTTCATTTAACTTACAAACCTTTTGTACCTCTTGCTTGTTAATAATGTAGTTTGTACCCTCGTAATGTTCAGTTTTTATCTTTTTTATAAAATAAATGGTTTGTACATGTTTTCATTACCTTTGGTTCATTTCTGGCCCTTTTTGTGCTGAGTTCTCTTAGTTTACCGCCACTGTTAACTCTGCACCTCGTAGCTCTGAAAAAGCAGTCTCTGTGATCCCGGTTCTGACATCATATCATTCGTGCAGTCAAGATAAAATAGACAAATCTTCGTGGGTTCTGTTCAAGATGCTTTATTATGTACAAACACATCAGGATTGAGGCTTAATAACCTTAGGTAAACTTATAAACAAACTAGCTATTACACTCATACATGCTCACTCTTTGGCTGCACTCTCAAAATTTCACTAAAGCTAGCACGTGCTTGCTATTTATATGCATGCACTGCCCTTGAAATGCATCTTAAAGGTAGAACACACACACACTATTCTATATGTAGATTTAGTCTTTACATGAATTCTGTACGTCATCCATCCATCTCATTCCACTGCTGCCCTCCATCTGTTTACTGAGTGTGTTTGGAACATAAAATGTTTTAATAACATGCCAGTTGCCTTTTGTGATTGCTTTAACATTCATTTTAGTTATATATGATTTCTTTCAGTACTTCTCTTTATTCAGATAATGGCAAAAAGGTCTGTTCAGAAAGTAGTCCTATTATGAAAGCAGCAAAGGTAGTTAGAGTTACCTATCTGGCCGCCAAAACAGCAAATGCTAACACCCAAATCATGATAAATATTTGGTCTTCACTAACCATAATTAGTGGCCAGAAATAAACATTCCCACTGTATACAACCCAGATGCCTTTCATTTCGTGACATAATGCCTTTCTTTTTTTTTATTTCAGAGCTGAAGATAATGCATCATATAGATGTAATTAGGTTTAAATACCAATCTACTCAATGATGTCATTATCCTTTACTATGATCTAACCAACTTAGTCCTGATGTTTCTGCTGTGTAATTCCTGCAGTGAAGTCTTTTACTGTCAATTGCTGTTTAATTTCATTTAGCCAGGCCATGTGTTACAGATTACTTTGTCTCTGTTTATTCATGGTTACCCCTGCTCCTTAGTCATTTTGTTTCTCATTCAACTTAAATTAATTTCATAAAATAATATTTTTTCTTCCAGAAGATAAATACACCGAGGACAAAAGTACTAGCAAGCTTCTGACCCCAGTGTATGAAAACACTAAGGATTTGCAAAGATTTCAGAACATGGGCTGTTTATCAATTCAAGAAGGTAAGAACATGGTAAAAGTGGTTTCAACACATAAATTCTTTTATTTAAGTGAAGTTTGAGTATGGTTCAGTACCGCTCTATGACTTTGTGCTCCGCTCACTCATGCAGTGTGGTCTGAGTATTTAACATTTCTAAAAAAGATCCAGACTTCTCCAGGATAATACTCATTTAGTCATCAGAAATATTTATGTGAATAACTATTTTAAAAACAGGTCTCCTCATTTTGTAAAAGAACTATTTAATTAAACTCAATGGTTACTAAGGATATCTTGAATTCTACTTATTACATATTTAACAGCTACCAGATAAGGGTCTGTCTCAGCCTCGGTATATCATAACCTCAGTACTGACAGTGATAGATCTCTTGGTTGCTGGCATTACTTATTAGTCTGATATCACTATATACTGTTAATAGCTTATATCAATTAATATATTGTTTAATTTCCTGAAAAAAAGATGCTTTCATTTTAGTCTCTATCTATTTAGTGTGGTAAGACCCTGCTATGCATTAAATGCAAAGCAATCACACTGCTTTCAAGCTTTTGAATTGTGTCATAGCTCTGTTTAAAAACTTCAGCAAAAACTGATCATATTATGCACTTAGTGTGAACACAGTCAAAACTGTCTGGCCAAATGGTGTCACTACACTTTATTTCAGCTTTCATATTTCTGTCTGAATTACTCAGTAATGGTAATCTTTTGTGTCTCTACAAATATAATATCTGAAGCCTTTAAATAATTTGTCATTTTTTTCCATTGGGCTACAGGTGCCCAGAAGTGTGGCTATGTTATTCTTAATGGGTATATTATTCTTAATAGCTACATAAGCAGCACCTTAAACATTTTTGCTTAATTATGTAAATACATGAAGAAGACTCAAGACAAAACTCAAATCTTTTTTTTTTACAGTCATAAGGAATATTATCTGTCCATGATTATATGCTGTATAAACAGCTACTGTTGAAGATACTGTTCATGGACCCCTAAGCTGGCCCATATCTAGTTATTCATTTATGTGATTCAGCCATTTTGAGATTGTTCTGAGAACAGTCTACATTTTTAAGTGCATAGTTTATATGTAACTACAGTTCTAATCCTTGCTGTAGAGGGATACATCCTTACATATTACATTTGATAAACTTACTTCATACCTGTTCTCACTCTGCCCTTTTAATCACAATGGCTATTATTATAGTTACATTGAAAAATGTTTTGGTTAGTGACTTCTGGTTATCTACCAGCCAAAATTGTTTTTCTTTTTGTTGACATGGTAAACTGGTAAAAAAATATCACATTTACTCTTTCCTGATAATATAAAATGTTTCTCTCTAAATCAGGGTCACTTACTTATAACATCAGCCAATAACATTCTTGCTGTTTTTCAATGAGATCTAGGTTCCAACCTATTGGCTGACTCCGATGCCCATTGCCAATGAGGATGAGTTATGTCTCTGTCCTTGCTGGGTGGAGACTCTGACTCGGGCAGAAAACTGGCAGGTCTTTAATATCTAATGTCTTGAACAGGTTGCAGCTCTACCCCTGTGCTAGGTTCAGTTCTAGTTGAGAACAGGGGCTGAACTACATTCTGGCAGCCACAGAGTGAAGCAGCTTGGGAGTGGTCATCATAGTGTGGGAAGCTCCCATACTGCTGAGAAGCTTGTAGGTAGATCCTAAGCTCTATCCCTCCTGTAAATGCTTGCAATTGCCCAATGGGTTGTTAAACAATGTATTTTTCAATATATGCCCATGTGTCAGCATGTGATACAGTAAGGCAGCCTTGTCTCCTTGTAGATGAGGTCTTCCGTGTAATCACTGACCTTCACCAGGGATTCAGCCATGAAGTATGTGCTCCAAAGACACACCCTACCCATCTACTTGAAGGCAGGCAAGCCTCATCATTCTTGTATTCAGATACATTGTTGACTAACAGTTTGCCTTGTAGTCCTTGATTTTTTCTAAGTAGAGCAGAATGAAAAACTTTTGACATGCATGCTTGCCAATATTTTTTTCCTTCTTTATGTGTGTATGTTTGTACGTATGCATTTATTTATCTAACATTTATATATTTGATGTTGTTGCGTCTATTATACACTGGGAAAAGAATAGGCAAATGTTGGACAGGAATGTACAGAAAGGGTGAGGCTAATTAAATACTGAATATAAAGGAGAGAGACAGAGTGGGGCAGTAAAGAAAATAAATGATAATATGTATACGGATATAGTCATCAGTGATATCCAAATGTAATTTTGTGATAGATTAATCGATTATGCCTCTCAGACTGTCCTTGCAGTCCTGAATCATGTCCCAGAAATAACCACCATGGACGTTTGTGTGGAAGTATCAGCAGACCCTAATTATCATAAATTGGATATACTACTATTTGCTTAGATGTGTTTCTTAAGATATGGCTTTTATAATCAGCATTGTCCTTGAGATTTTACTGTGGGTTTTCTGTTATAGATTAAGTGAAATGGTACTTTGGCAGTAAATAATGCCTCTGAATTAGCTGCCTGTCTCTCTATCTCTCTCTGATTTGATGAGACAATACTAGATATTTAACAAATATGGAAGTATCCTAAGGTTGAGGAGTAAGTGTGTGTGTGTGTGTGTGTGTGTGTGTGTGTGTGTGTGTGTGTGTGTGTGTGTGTGTGTGTGTGTGTGTGTGTGTGTGTGTGTGTGTGTGTGTGTGTGTGTGTGTGTGTGTGTGTGTGTGTGTGTGTGTGTGTGTGTGTGTGTGTGTGTGTGAGTTTGTGAGAGCTATTGATTTTTGGTTGATATTTTTTATGTTGGGTGGATTTTTATTCCCTCAGTGGTTGACTTTATGTCAACATTGGATTGTTTGCTAAAGTTTTAGCTGAAGTCAGTGCTGTATAGTCTTATATTTCACTGGAAATTATTTCAGATTAATTCCTCATGTCTGTATTATGTGGCTGTTAGTCCTTCGGGGCCATTTTCTTTTCCTGAATCAGGAGAATTGATGCTGGCTTTATATGAAAATCAATATGTCCAGACTTCCTTCGAAAGACTGACTTTTTTTTTCCAGGGGAAGGCCTCTACTTTTTTCTTTCCCTTGCAGTGGCATACAGATGAAGGAAGATATCATTTTAATGCCAATAAGAGACAGATCTCATTTTCGCTGGCCTTAACAGAATGTCTCTAAAAATCAGTCTGCATCTGATAATCAGTGACATACTGGTTATATTTCATTTTTATGGCTTGAACTCAGGTCCATTTTTTGAGGGGGTGCTGAAATTTTCTATGCACATTGTTGTTTTTTTCTATTTTTATTGCACTTACTTTTTCAAAATGGCAATTTTTTTTAGAAAGGGTTAATTGTAATTACCCTTTGTCTTATACATAGCTAAGCGCATAGCATATGTTGCATTAGACAAATAACTTTGTGCTAGGACAATGTAATGTTTAATGCAAATGAGCCTGGGGATAATATTAAAAGGCAAAAAATAAAAGTCTTGCTGAGGAATATGGCAGTCTATAAGTGGCTCTTTCAGGAGACAGAAATGTCTCAAAATCAAAAGACCTGGGTCCACTGGAAGGGATACTCATTCTGGTATAATTCAGTAGATGCCCAATCCATTTGGGTATGGCTAACAAAGATCCAGTGTGGTTGGCATCACTATACCACATTGCCTGATGATGTCCAAAGAAACATATGGTAGCTGGATTAATCAGTGGTGTGGTACCTTGACCCATTCTTGCTGTGGATTTAATCTGAGTACAGCAGAGCATGGACTGTCTTATGGCCAAAATTAGGTACTTTTCTTTCATGTTATCTGAGGACTGGAATGGTGTTCTTTTCATTAGGGGTCTTGATTTCACAGGTTTGCGAAGGTTTAGTGACCCTGCAGTATAACTATTTCACCTTTTTTTAATTACAGCTTGTGATGGCTCCAGCAAGCTGAATGAAATCAGTTCATCCAAAACCCACAGCACTGTCTCTGAATATCAGGTTGACTACTTTCTACTATCGATTCAGCTCCTACCCAAAACAACATGCACCATAATCTACCACATTCCACTCACAAATCACTGTCTGTGGACCTACCTAAGGATCCCTGCTGGGATAGGGATTCCCTTTGAATTCCCTCTCCATTCTTACTAAAATATGAGCATGTCTGCTAGGCTTAATGACTTTTTCTCCCCTAGGCCTCTACCAATTTTAGCTGGCTTTGAGTCATATTCTTCCAAGATGATACAATGGATTGTTTAATTATTGTATAGTATCAGTAAATGATAGCTGGAAAAGTCACAAATCTCAATGCATCAGTATATAGACTTTCATTTATTTATTTACTTTATACATCAAACAGCCTTTTACTTTCAATCAGAGAGCATCAAGAAAAGCTTCTCTTTCAAGATGATGAGGACTTGCAAGACCTAGTCACCTAGATCCCATATTGTCTGATTTGTAGGATGGCTTTTCATACTTTAACTTATAAAATGGTTTAGCTTGATCTAGCCAAGGCCACATGTCCCTTCCTTTTGAGACTGTAGGAATGGGAGGAAGGCAGATTTTCATTGACCTTCCTAGACCGGGACAGCACTGTTAGTAATCTGTTCCATTCCACATCTACTCTTTAAGATTTTGCAGCATTCTCCAGACATATTTATTGCCACCACCCACCCCCATCTTAATACCATCCCAGTAGACTGTGACATCATATCTTGATGACTCTGATTAAGATAACTTACCAGATAATGGATTACCTACATCTCTTTCATCAGACATCTCTTACTAAAGACAAGCAAGTCAGGCAATCCATATAGCCTAAATGGTCTAAATCTTGAACTTTATAAATTGTGATAACTTAGCAAACCCCTGTACTCTTCTATATTTATAATGGACTCTTTACCAGAAAGTTTTAACCCCACACTTGTTCTTTATCATTTTACTCATTATTATTTTTGTATTCTTTTTACTAATAATTTGAAAACACATCACCCCATCTTCTTTCAAAAATCCTAAAACATTTATCTTTTCATGTTATGTCATCAATCCTTGTTGTACGATAAAGTGTACATCAGAATACAATTTATGTAACAGTGCTAAACATAACATTCTTTTCACGTACATATTATGACCTATAAATGTTGACACCTTAACACTAATTCATACTTTTATTTCCCCCAACCCCCACCCTTCTTTGGGAGAAACAACCACCCATTTTTAACTGCATTTTCTGACTGTGCATATGCTCTAGTCTAGTGACTCAGAAGACAAATTATGACACTTTCCCTACTCACTGGAGTCTGAAATAATTCACTTACAAATATTATAAACATTATCATCTGGTGTATCTGTCCAGTACTTTCGCCAGTTTCCTACTTTTCCCCTACCTTTCTGACCCTCAGGGTTGCCAGTACATGCATATATGTTTTCAAGTTATTGAGATTCACTATCTCTTCTCCAAAACTTATGTGACCCTTCTAGCCTTTAATTATAAGACTCCTTATCAGATATTCTAGATATAGTGACTGCACATTGTCTTCCTCTCTTCATATATTTTCCTGTCCAGCTAGCCTGAAGAATATGAACTTTCAGTATTCTGGGGCTCACTTCTCATATACAGTTCCATTCCTCTGCTCAGCTATTCTAGAAATATTTAACTGCCTGACAATTGTAAAACATATGCAGATTTCCTGCCTCATTTTCTCCACATCTCTAACATGTCCTTTCCTAACTCTTCCACGTGTCCATAACTGAAGAGGAGTTCTTATCTAAACAATTCTGCCCTGGTTTATGATTGACTGTGCAGTTGCCTCATAAGAGACATTTTATTTGAATTTATATTTTATTTTTACAAGTGTTTTTCATTATTTGTAAGAGGAAAGCAATAGCTTGAATACAGGAAGATTTACTTTGATTTATATTTTGTTTTTTTTACCTTTAATTTTCCATTTGTTGTTAGAAAAGGATAGGTTTTAGGTAGGCAGACTCTAGTCAACCCAAGAGGCCTAGTCAGCTATAAAGCAAGTTGTGAAAGTCATCAAAAACAGACCGCCGAGAGGACAATCCAGTGCTCACCTATATAATCCTGTATTTATTTGTGATTTTTTTGATTTTACTGTTAAAATGAGGTGCAATTGCGAAATATATTTAGCAGAAGATACTGAGTGCATTCACTCTCGAGGTAAAGAAATTAATATTTATTTGTTATATTGTTTTTATGATTTTTCTCAAAAAATTTATTTAAAATTCTCTTTGAATTCTGTGGTAACTGATTTTGTTCTTTTCCTTCAGAAGTGTTTAATCATTTGCAGCTGAAAATGGATTCCTTAAATGAGTATGCCATTACTGATTTGTTAGTGCATAAGTAACTTGTACAATATACTAAATGATATGTATATTTAAAAGTAACACCTGATAACACTTGCAGTCTGTGTTCCTCGTGTCAAAAGCTGGATGATTTGCTTACCATTACTAATAGGAAATCTAGACGTACTGATGATGCTTGCACTTGTGCAATTAGTACAACTTGGAGAAATGTTGTTACATATATTAATGCCTGGACTAATGAGATAAATAATTTGGGCAATGGGCAAGATAACACATTTAGGAAAGGAAGTATCTATTGTCTATAAAGCTCAATTAATCCCTATTGAACTAGATAATACTACTGACAACTCTGGAATTTGGATGCAAGTATTCAGTACTTTGGGATTCAGAGCATACAGAAGAAAATAAAAAAGAAAGGAAGGAAGAAGGTCACAATAAATAACAAGGAAGAAAATGAAACTGACAAATGTCTGTCAAGCAGATAGAATACACAATAAAAATGGCAGTGCTTTGTTACATAACACACAGATTACAGGGAATAATAACATTTAGGGAATCTTCTTCTTTCGGCTTAGGGTTCGCCACAGTGGATCACCTGTCCATTGATGATTGGCAGTGGAGTTTTATGGTGTCAAGTTGACAGCCCAGTGACCAACCTTTCACAGAAGGCACACACACACGCACTCATGCCTAGGGCCAATTTATAGTGTTCAATCCACCTACAGCATGTCTTTGGGATGTGGGAGGAAACCGGAGTACCCGAAGGAAACCCACGCGACAACAGGGAGGACATACAGACTTCGCACAGAAGGCACCCCAGCCAAGGATCGAACCAGGGAACCTCTTGCTGTGAGGTGACAATGCTAACCGCTGCATCACCGTGGCCACCCAATAACATTTAAGGAATAATAACATTTATCTATCATAAAATTTTTAGTCTACAGAAAAAAGCCATCATTTTGTTAAAAGATAAGGTAGAAAAAATAGACAAGAAGGTGATGAAGAAATCAAAACTGAATGTGGAAGGATTGCTGTAAGAAAAAAGAAGACAAACGTTGACAATATGGCTCAAAATGTGGCTGTACAAAGCTAGCTGGATGCAAATTTTATGTTTATAAGTCTAATAAGCAATGAAAACAGTGCAATTAATATGACTAATGGTGATGAAGATCATTCATTTGTAACAATTGATAGAGCAGATATCACCGAATAAAAAGTTGAAGATTCCTCACATATAGTCAGAAAAGATATTTTTGTAATTGGAGATTTAATTATTAGAGGAACTGATATTTACATTTGCAGAGAGGATAATGAACATTGAATAGTGTTTTGCTTGCCAGTAGCAAAACTAGAGGATGTGAGAAGTAATGTATGGAAATATACATCTATTTTTATTCGAGTTGGTACAAAGTATCTCATCTGCAAGGAGTCTCTCTATTAGTAGGGAAATTACAACCGTCTTAGATAACATAGCTTGTACAGGTGTTAGAACATATTTTTCAAATATGACATACAGAAAGAAGAGTCAGGAAAGCAGGAATGAAACATTTTTTGCATAAGTCCCTATGCAAAAAAAATCCCGTTTAAAAAAAAAATGGAAATGTGTAGAGCATCTGAACCTAATTTTGGGCACACAAGTTCAGACATGGTAGTGTGCATTTATTAAAATAAGAGAAGATAATTTTTACAGCAGATGTTTTACAGTATTTGGCAAACACAAAGCAGGATTTTTACCAGGTCAACGTTATAACTGTTCATAGACAGCAACATTTGATGCATCTCTGATGGTTGTTATTGCTAGGAGCATTAATAATAAAGATTTTTTTTTAATTGGAAGATTTGCTACGTTCCTACAATATTGCTGTTATTGTTTGTGTCACAGGGTTAAAGAACAATGACTGGAAACCAGTTATGTTAGGGTTTAAATATTTTTACAATAACAGGCATTCTAACAAAAAAAATCAAGTGGAGGTGTTATGATAGGGATTAAAGATAGTTATGAGACCTGCGATTATTACATGTTCAATAATAACACACAGTGATTAAAACTGTAAATGTATTGAAGGACCTGGGTATATAGGTATAGTCAGTTTTGAGTTTTTCCAATCATATCAACCAATTGGTTAATGATAGTTATAGAACTATAGATTGTATAAAAAGATTTATAAAGTCTGGGACATCAGAAATGATGAAGTCAGTGTTTGTTAGTTACATTAGACCCAAACTTAGTTACAAGCCTAGCCAGCTATGTGGCCTAGTACATTACCCCATTATTATATATATAGTTCTAATAGATCTATGTGGGTATACCAATATATTTAGTAAACTATACCTAGTAAACTATACCTCACTGACTAGTGACGACCCAGGTGATCATAAACGTAAACCATCCATACCAGAGATCTTGAACATCTTGCCATCCATGCATCTGTCCATCTGTCGAGGCTTTTTGTGAAGCTGTATGGGTAACATTCTTCCTATCAATGGGCCATGAATGTTTTTTTTATTCATGTTTTAGCATGTTTCTGAATCTTTAGTCAAATTTGTGGTTGTTTTATGATCTGGTGTTTTGAGATGGAGCATGTGGTGGATCTGGATGGTTGTTTTTGAGATGGAGTCAGTCCATCAGTAATCACCTCTGAGCACAAGGTATGCTACTGAATAGAGCTGGGAGCTCTTTAATCTTGAATTCAGCTGGATATTGTGGATGTTCCACATAATTGATGTGACAGTACTTCTGGAGTCTTTCCCTTTGTTCATTCCTGCTGGAGTCTGCATCCCAAATGAGCATTATATTCAATCATGGGCCCCACAAAGGATGGAATAGAGGTACAATGACCTCCTTTGATCTGGATGAGAGGTACAATGACCTGAGATGGGGGAATGAGAATCCCTTCATGATGATTGGCAAAGTTAGTGTGTGTTCTGAGAGTGTCACTCGGCTTGAGTTGTCCAAGAGCGGAGAGGTCACTATCGACTTGAGTCCCCAGGTCCTTTCGTACCACATAATCTATGGGGTTATTGTTTACCCAAAACTATACTTTTGTTTTTTGATTTGTTTGTACATTAGGCCATGATTCCAGTTTTCAGTTTGACCTTTCACCCAGACGTTTGTGTGTCATGTTGTGAGGGATCATGTCCACTTCAGGATGTGTCTCAGCAGCAGTCACCTGCACATACCCTCCCATATCCAGTTTTGCCTCTTAATTTGCATTCATAAGTAAAGTAATGCAAGGCCCCAGGTCCCTTATTTACGACACCCTAAAGACTGGTTTTGATACTTTTGAGTCTGACACTGCTCCTTTTTTTTTACCTGCCATTCTTTTAGTTTTCCAGTAGTTTACCCTTTGTGATTCTTGGATTTTAGGTTTTTGGGCTTAAGCTTGTGATTTGCCAGAGTGTGGTATCGTGTCAAAGGCTTTAGCCAAGTCTGAGTCCAAGTGGTATGGCAGAGTGCCAGTGCGTCGATGGCTCTAGTGACTGTCTAATTATCAACCAGGTTGTCGAAAGAGCGATAAGAGCCTTTACAAAAACCGAAGGGGGTGGAATCAGGGTCGAGGCATCTCAATCTTATGACCATCATGATCATTTGATCCTTCTTTCTGCATTCTACCACCATCCTTGATTCAAGCTTATGGGCAAGTGGTTCCAGGCATTGGGGGTCAGACCCTCTGTGTGGCTGTGTGGTGTTCCTCTGTGCCCTGGTGGTGGAGGCTAACATGCTGTGTAGCCAGGAAAAGTAAGTATAAGCGTTTTTTTGAAGTGAGTTTTAGTTCTGCTTTTAGTTCACGTAACATATCATGGCTAGGGATATAATGCTGATATAGATACCTGTGTTTTTGCTTTGTTTTGTGCTTTGCTGGTTTGTTTGTTTGAGGATACAGGTTTGCAGCCAGCAGGGTGGAATCAGTTTGCTTTCTTAGGGGTGAGGGACATTTTGATTTGGAGGGAGGGGTGTCGGAGGCATTGTGATTGCACTGAACCTATGTCTCAGAATTTTTTTGTCTGTATTAGTACCAACTCAGATTTTAGAAATTTGTTTCCTCCCAAAGTTCTGACAAGGTGAAAAAGGTTGTGTCTTTCCTTTTGGTATCCTTGGCAATCTCTCTCTCAAATATCCTTGGCAATCTTTTTTTTAGTTGTTTTTAGATTTTACTTGTGTTAATCAGGGAAGCCTTTCCCTTGTGGGATTTGGCTTTGTCCTTTTGTCCTTCTTTGTTTTGCTGTTTGTTTTGTTTCGGGTCCAGTCCAGGGTCCGGGCATTTTCCTGTAGTGCTTTTTCCATGGTTTTTTGGTTTAGTTGCTTGATTGGGATTGCTTTGGCCATGCATGTTTGTGAGATCTTTGTTTTATTCAGCATTTTTTTGTGATGTTCATGTTTATGGGTTTAGAAAGGGATATCATTTTTTTTGACTTCTGTAAAGTAAGCTTTGTAAAGTCAGCTTTTGTTATTTTTGTTACTGTAGTCTGGGGTTTGGGGGTGGATATGTACATGGGATGTGAGGGGTTAATATGATCCTACACTAGGTTTATATCTGGCGGAGGGTTTATACCCACCGGTATGTTTGTGATAAATGGTCAAGTATATTTTATCTCTCCTGAGAAGAAAGGACACCATTGCTCCATAGCATTTTGAGTAATGAATTCCAGGAATCTTTGGAGGGTTAGGGCTAGAGAAGGGTGGGCCCAGTCTATGTTGGGTTAGTTGAAGTCACCCAATTCAATATTGGTGGTGTTTGAGGTGTATACTCCAGTGTTTTCAGGAATTCTCTTGATGTTTGGGAGATTGGGAGGGTTTGTTATAACATGCTAGTTTTTGTTGTGGCAGTTGTGGCTGTGTGTAAGTTGGTTGTATGGTTTCTGATGCTTCATAGGTAGCCACCAATCGAGAAGTGTAGTTATGGTTTATGAAAATGGATCCCCCTCCCTGTGGTTCCCTGCTTTAAGCTTGAGGAAAAGCATGATATGAGGTATAGACTATAGAGGCTGGAGATGCTGAGCCTGAGAACCAGGTTTTTCAGTTACTGCACAGACAGAGACATGTGTTCTCCATACTGAGAAGCTTCGAGTTTGTGGTGTGCTGATGCTGCTCAGGGTCAGGGGGGTCCAGTGTACTGCATATCTGGAGATCATAAAGCTCCCTTTCATCATGTAGTCCAGGGAGTCATGCCTCAGTCATTCCACACCATCATTCACACCAGCATCACCAATGACTGCATCATACCCTGAGTTGCTGTGGAGGATGTATGTGGTATGCTGTGTGGCTGACCCGAGAGTAGCTAGGCATTACCTTTATTCAGCCCGGTAAGTGGAACGCCGGGTGTGTGGTACGACTATAGAGTCACTCTATTATGTATCGGCCTCGGTGCATAGTGTTTTGCCTATTGTGTTGCACAGGGGTTGCTGTGTTGTTTGAGTGTGTTGTAGGTGTTGGTGTTATGGTGTGTTTGTGGGTGTTTGCTTGTCTGCTTTGGAGGCCTCTGTTTTTTTTTGTTTTTTTAGAGCCTCCCAGTATGTCTTGTGTGTGTATGTGTTTGGTTAGGTGTGGTGGTGGTTTTATGTGTGACTGGTTTTTCGGGTGTGGGGTACTCTCTCCCTGTCTCTCTTGTTGCTCCTCAGTCCTGAGTTGAGAGCCTCCAGTCTGGCTATATAGCATCATCTCTCACAAGTATTTGTGTTAGTAGGAAGGAGGAGAGGGTTGTCTGTGAGTATGTAATTACAATATGGAAACTAAAAAAAAAGCAAACATGAGTAAACTGAAAAGATTGCAGCAGAAATATACCAAGGACATCCATGGATGTGAACATTTAAGTTATTATGAAAGAATAAAATCTGAACTTGTACTGTGTCTCATATGGATATTTTAGAGGAGACGTTATTCGGGTACATAGGGCATTTAGGGATAACTACCTTTTTGAATGTTTAGGGTTATCAAAAATTGGTAAATAATCATCAAACAACCTGTGTAGAAAATTCTATAGGAATGAGAAATATACTAATTGGTTCTCTGAGAGCGTAGCTGATGCATGGAACAGGCTACCAAATTACATTAAAGCAAGCACTAGTTTAGGTATTTTTAAGAACAGCCTAGACACTTATTATGGAAACAACATTGTTTGGTATATTGTTAAGCTAGAAGGGCATTAATGCCCATGCATGAAATATGTTATGTATGTCTGTATGTATGTATGTATGTATGTGTATGTATGTATATAGCCAGTTTGTATACTGATCCTATAGAATAATTATGGATTTTAATTTATCATACCTTCTCAACACATCCTTCCATTTGTCTTCAGATGAAATTATACCCTCAAGTGTTTTCCACATCTTTCTTAATTTCCCCATCCCCTGGCCATATGTGGTCTTAGCTAATCTTGCATTTATGTTCTAGTTGCATATCTCTTCCTTCTTGAATACTGATATTTATCACTTCTACCTGAATTGATCACATTATACCAATCTTTATTATTAACCAAGCCCTAACAGTTTTAGTTGCATAAATTGTAGCCATGCCCTTGCTTTCAAGCCAAATCTTTCCATCTCTTCCTCCCAGCTTATAAATCCCTTTTGTACCCCTGTTCCTCTACTCTGTACCAAATCGTTTCATCTCTTCCTCCCATCTTATAAATCCCTACTGTACCCCTCTTCTCCTACTTTGTATACCAAATCATCTATTTTATTTATCACCATTCTCATCCATCTACTTCTAATTCAGTGGGGCTATTCTATATACTCATTAATCTACAGTCCCAAAATCACCCACCTGTATAACCTTCTATCTTCTACAGCTTTAAAGTTCTATTCATCCTTACAATGTTCCACTCTGTGTCCTTCTTCTCTTGTCTTCTCCTTCCTGTCTTTCTTGTGCTCATAGAGCAAACACCAACATTACTGCCTGCAAATACGTGTAGAAACCAAGCATTTCCCATCCATCTCATCTTCTCCCTGTGTTTATTTTAACTTTCCCACCTTACTTCCCTTATTATTCTATAAATACATATCACAACCTGTCTGTATCTTGTGAACCTATTTTTTTAAATTCTACTAGATGGTGATGCCTTAACATATCTAGTCACTTTGGAACTATCTTAATCTATACCACATTTATTCACACCACTAATATATTAGATTTACTAAACTATCCACTCTACAAGCCATTAACTTGGACCTACAGCTCACTATAATTTTCCTTCATTGTCTGATCTAAAGTCATCCAAATTTATTATACCAATACTCAACCCTCTCTTTCCTTCCTATCAGTTCCTCTTTTACTTTATCCACCTTTTTTCAATTCTCACTTGCCCAGTCTTCTTCCAATTACATTCAAGTCCTGAATTTATTTTAAATTCTTTAGATATCTCTCAGACCTCTTCCAACACTAGATCCAACCTGTGTGTTGCCAACATAAAATTA
The DNA here is from genome assembly GCF_019279795.1 of Protopterus annectens. NCBI lineage: Eukaryota > Metazoa > Chordata > Ceratodontiformes > Protopteridae > Protopterus > Protopterus annectens. The sequence continues at coordinate 223,172,551 of NC_056741.1, forward strand.
TGCACACTCTAATGACTTTCCACTTATAAGGTACCATTTCCAGACACTCTTGTAGCCTCTGTGCTAGTATGTCCCTACCTTTACTGCTCTCATCAATTCCCTGCTGGCTAATAGCCTCACCTTAGGGGAGTCTTACTATGCTTTGATCCAGCTCATAAACCTTGGTGACTTAACACATCCAACTTTTAAATAGAAATTCCCAATGATTTATGCCAAATGCTTTATGAATGACAAAAAAGACAATCCCTTTCAGGTTCCACCTTTCTTATATCCCCTTAGCAATAAATTCTCTCAGCTGCCACCAGCTCTCTTCTGCTCTCCACCCCTTAACAAACACTGTCCTATCCCTATTAGTGTAGGGATAATTGTTTCTATTGCCTTGACAAGGACTGAAAAAAAAACTTTTGGCATTTGTGTTAATAAGGAAGTTGGGTTTTTACTCTCCTGGTTCAAGTTTCTCTTATTCCCCATTGAATAATAACACTACTCCGGCTTTAGTAGAAGAAGCTCCCCTTCTAGCATTGCATCATTGTATATCTGAGATGAAACCTCATTTATTAGCTTTTCACATCTCATATAGAAATTTTCTAATGGTCCATCTCCTCCTGGAGCCTACTGATCTTCCACTTCCAACAGCTGCACTTCTTGGTGAAGCTGTAATCTACTTTCCTACTTTATCCTTTCCCCTTGTCAGTGCAATAAAGTACTTTTCACTCATTCCTTCTCATCTTTACAGGGTTCCCTGATACATTTCATTATGGAAGCTTCACATTACTTCCTTGAAACTTTCCTTGTCATATTTCATAACTCTGTCTTTATGCTCTGGCTCTTCTTTCTCCCCTCTACCTTCCATGTCAAAAGCCTTCTTGTAATTCACTGTATCTACTAGTTCTCTTTCTACTGCTGTAGTTTCTGTCTCTAATATTAGAGTCTTTACATTTTTGTTACTAGTAAGAACTTCTGCCCACTCCATTCCTCTTCTCTCTCACATCTGTCTTCATCTATAGTCTCTTCCATTGAAACTCCTCCTGCCTCACCTCATTCTTTCCTGCCTTCCCTGATATCCCTTTAATGACATAATATGCTCTTTACAGGCACACCTAACGCATCCCATCACAACCTCTTTTAATTGTTGGTTCAGGCTTATCATATCCTGCAACATCCTTTCACCTTCTAGTCTCTTTCCTTGACCGTTCCACAATGAAGTATTCCACCTGCACCATCTTTGTGTATCTCTATTTTCTTTAGCTTTATTTGTAGCTTCACTAAAGAGTGATCCACAAGATTCCTATTCTCTATTCCCACTTCCTTAACTGCCCTTTAAGCATAAACCTACCCAGTCTACCTGCTTTTTTCTCTTCTGGTCTTGGGAAAGTGAATTGCCTCTGGAGATTGTGCATCCTCATACATATATCCACCCAGGAAACCTCACTCTTCCATCCCCTCTGTACAGCCATGGCTTTCCCATTCTTCACTATCCTACTGTACTTTCTGATTCTTAGGGAGTCTAGTCTCACTGATATCCCTCCGATGATTTCAAACTCATCTCCCTTAAAAGTTCTGTACCTCACTTCATAAAAATCCCCGAATAAACTGATGGGAGTCTTCATTACTACCACAAATATTACCAGTCTTCAATTTCTTCCCAAACACTCTAACACACTATTACCTACCTTCCAACTTGGTCTTCCTGAACATTACTGACTTTTGCTCTTAAACCTAAAACTTTTCCTCACTAAAATCATCACACCCCATATCCTTCCACCTTTGACTGTACTACAGCCAGAAATAATTTTATCTTCATACCATTTTCTGTGCTTCCCTTTGTTTTAAGCTTTAGTTCTTGAAGTAAAAATTTCATCTTCTTTTTTACAATGCAATCTCCAAATCATCCTTTCCCTTTTCCCTAGACGTCATAGTCCTTCAGCATTACATGTAAGCATTGTCAGCCATTTCTCCCATATACTCAGAACTGTAACGTCTGGTGTCCCCATCAACTTTATGTTGAGGAACAAAAAATAAATAAATAAATAAAAATCCCTATGTAGCAAACTGCTTGCTACAAATACAACAAGTGGCTTGCTGCAACTTCATACAACATATGGAGTGCCAAGTGCTTCAGTCCTGAGTGAAACTACATCATCATTCATTTCTGAATGCCAGCACTGGTGTAGACCGATCATGGCGCACTGAAGAACTTTGGACATAACCACAAATGCAGTAACCTTATCCAGAAACTGAATATCACATCCCCTGACTCTGAGTTCTTGCCCCTGTGACAGTTGCCCCTATCATTCCACCATAGCTATGTCTCTGTATAAACCCCCTTCAACCTCCAGACAGTAGTACAGTTGGATGCATCCCCCACCTTCTCTTCCAGGCTGACTCTGTACAGATTCCTTGACCTTCCCTTGGTCTATACCCAGAAGACCAAGCCTGACTAGCACTCAAGGTGAGTTCTGCTTGCATCCTGCATGGTGTTATTCTCTTCACCTAACCTGTGATCTCAACTCCATTTCCTAAAAATGAGACAGACCTTCTCCTCTGGTTCACACTGTTTCACAAAGTAACATAATCTAGCCTATGACATCTAACCCCCTATTATCTTGTGCTAACAATCTTCCCTAGGCTGCACTGGCAAACTCTAAATATGGTTGATACAAGCCTATAACCAATATAGGCAACAGCCAGAACATAGACTAGAAGAATCACTGTTGCATTCCATCTTTTAAATAGAAATTCCCAATGATTTATGCCAAATGCTTTATGAATGACAAAAAAGACAATCCCTTTCAGGTTCCACCTTTCTGATCCATCTTCAAACCCCTTTTTCACATTTTGCACATGGGGTTGGGGTGTCACTTCAACAGTGCCAATCATCTACAGCCAAGGTTTACACCTCTGGGTGGCTAGCCCTGCCATGGTAGTTCATTCATATCTATAATGTAATAGTTGATTCACTATTACATTATAGATTTGAAAAAATACATTGCAAAGTGTTTGCCCCCCTGACAGACACAAACTGCACTCTTGTCAAGCCCAGCAGAAAACTTGCTGATCATAAACATTTAATTAGCACTTACATACTAATACTGATAGATTCATCAAATGAAGGAAAAATTCATAGTATTCTCATTAGTTATTGATCAGACAATATATATTGATCAGACAATATATATATATATATATATATATATATATATATATATATATATAAGACTATTGAACAAAAGTTCAATAGTCTGAATCCACAATCACCAAACACACTTTAACAAAAGCGCTTTCACAGAAAAAGCTCTTTGGTTAAAGTGTGTTTAAAAAAAAAAAAATAAAACATTACTTTTACATCTTTGCAGGGGGGCAAGACCCCTGCACCCCCCACAACCCTACTTAAATATTCTCACTCCAAGGTCACACTACAGTGGGGAAAAGGGAATTTTCCCTTATCCCCACTGTAGTGTGATCTCTGCAACAGGCATACTTACACGAAAGTGCCTTTCGGTGAAAAGCACTTTCGCGCAAGTATGCCCAGCTGAATCTGTTTCGGTGATGTTGCCATTCAGTGATCCATACGGATCCCATATATATATATATATATATATGTATATATATATATATATATATATATATATATATATGTATATATATATATATATGTGTGGATCTGTGGATCTACATTGTTTTGTCGAACCGTACTTTGTCAAACTCACTTCCGCGAAAGTGCATTCCATTGAAAATGCACTTTTGCAGAATAAACAAACAAAAACTACATAAAAAAACACAATGCACATTATTATGCAGGGGGGCAAGCCCCCTGCACCCCCCATGTGAGGGGCTGCACCCCCACCCCCCTACTTTAATATTCTCACTCTGAGATTGCACTACAGTGGGGAAAAGGGAATATTCCCTTATCCCCACTGTATTACAATCTCAACAAGTGTTTCCTTAGTTGTACATTGACAGTATACTTTGATGTAAAACTAACGGTACATGCAAATGGAATGTTTTATTTTTTGTTTTCGTTAGCAAAAGTCCATTTTTGACAAAATGCACTTTCACTAAAGTAATTTCGCTGAACCGTACTGTCAACAAAACAAATAGGACCCATATATATATATATATATATATATATATATATATATATATATATACACACACAAATGTAGATATATATATATATATCAAACATTAATGGCCATATTTCACAATGTTTCTCTCAACTGAGTTGAAACTGGCCCATCACAGCTGCACCTTATTATGAGAAGCCATAAGGACTATCCCTGTTTCTCCCCACCCAAATAGCTATATACAGTTAGAAAATATTACTTTAGCATCGAGTCTTAGAACTTAGAAGTGCAAGTATGGCTATTTTTCACCACAATAGGTAGTGTTAAACTATCAGAGATAACTGAATATAGGTAAATATTTGGATGGCTCAGTGTTGCAACGGTAGCATTGTCACCTCACAGCAAGAGGTGTTCTGGTTATATGCTGGGATGCCTTCAGTATGGAGTCTGCATGTCCTCTCTGAATTCATGTGGGTCTCTGGGTGCTCCAGTTTCCTGCTACATTACAAAGATATGCATCTGGAGCATTTCTACCTGGGCCTCCGCTGAAAATTGGCTTTGTTCCAAGTGGGACTTTCCTGGTTAATAAATGTTAAATAAATAAACAAAATGCAAAAAGCTTTATGGTTCAGTAGTTATTAATTGTACCATGTTAGCAAGACAACATACATTTGCATCACATAAGAAGCTGATTTTGCATGCATAGAACAGTTTAAATAAGTCAGACCTTCATTGAACTTGTGTAGAAAAATACTACATTCAGATCATGTGGCTACGTTACAATATGCTGGTATTGCCTCATCATAGATATGTGTTTGACAAAATCAACTAAGTAAATAGTCCAACTGCAAATCAATGTTATCAGTTTGCAGACATTGTTTAACAGAACCACTAGAACCCAATTGCTTTTTGGCTTAGTAAGCAGTCCACATTTCTTCCGTTAGCTGTTGATTGCACAGTATACACCGGACCTTAGAAAATACATGTCACATCACAATTTCAAAAACAAATTAATTTGCAGTGACATATATGTTTCATGCCTCCATATGCAACCCAATAAATATTTTGAGTACTGGCCAGGGCACTGTATATATATATATATATATATATATATATATATATATATATATATATATATATGTGTGTGTGTGTATATTTATATATATATATATATATATATATATATATATACAGTGCAAGCCTACCACTTTTAGTAAAAATGATTAGCTAATTAATAATCCCCTGCATCCTCAGCATTTTATAGCAGTCTGGAAGTGCAAATACATTAAACTTGTAGACTTGAGATTTCGCTTACATACATTTTATAGTGTAGATTATCATATTGTATAAAGAAACTCATGCAAAAAGATCCAAGATCTTTCTAAAATATAGAATTAATTTATGACTGTATCCTTTATGCAGTTACAGAACTAATGGTACCTTTCCTGCAATCCTTATATGGTTTTGCCTAGGCTGTCTACTGTTACTTTCCTGAGAACTTTGACCCCAATCTGGTTGTCATAGCAGCATTATTAAGCAGTGCAAATAGAAATATGTATACATGCAGATACCACTGCAAATATTTTTATTTCTGAAAGTAACTTTCTTGTAGTGCAACAGAATGATGAGGGTCTAGCCAGAAGCCAAGTTGCATTAAACAGTAATTGCAGCCTTAATATAATAATTAAAGAGCTCTCACATCAGAGGCCAATCTGGTACAAAATCACATTGCAAGCCAGTCTGCTAAAATATATTATTCCTGCACATGTTAAATAAAGAATGTTGTTGACCTCTTTCCACTACATAGTGCTGCTTTTTCCTGAGATGTATGACTCTAAGCAGGTTGCCTTGGCAGCAGTACTTAGCAGACCATAGATACCCAACAATGAATATATTTCTACTCTGAAAGTAACATTTTATAGAACAACATAAAGGCTAGACTCAGACCAGAGACTTAAATTGCATTTACAATCTTATAATATAATAAGAAAAGAGCAATCTTATGGAAGGCCAGACTGTTACATAATCTCACTACAAGCCAGTTTGCTAAATTGTATTGTTCCTGCATACCTTTTATGACAAATGGCTTATTTCCGAGTTAATCAACAAGCTTGCAAATGAACAGTCTGCAAATCGCCAACAGTGTTAAGCAGTGCACATAGGATTAGTTTAACAAGCAAATACATAGTCGACATACTACTTTTATATTTGCAACCTTAGTATAATAACTGAAATGAATACATAACAATATATGACTGGGTACCAAAATGTATTTCCTTATATCTTTTAAAATAAATTGCTTACCCTCAGGGTATTAATGGAGTTAAATATAATTAAATTCATTACTCAATCAAGCCTAAAATACCTTTTTTGTATACATCCAGTTCACACCCATAGCTCCTTAAAGGTATCCAGAACTTTTCTGGTCTGGTTTCTTTAACTGACTTCAGCTAACAATTGGCAGTATTAGAAAGTTCAAAGAATTATTAACAAAATGGCTCTGTAATTGTTAGCCCAGGATGTTCAGCAGAGGAAAAATTAATCTTCGTTTGCCACTTATTATTAATTTTTTCAAATTTATATTCATATTTTCATAACTAAGAGACCTACATGTTATTGAGTTATATGGTGTGAAACAACAATGTTGGAGACAGGACAATTCGCTTAAAATGCTGGTTTATTGGAGACAGGACAATTAATTGAAAATGTTGGTTTATATTGTACTATACTGGAAATATTGCTAGTTGTTTGATAGTAATTATGAAACTAAGCAATATTTCAATATGTACTTAGTACTTCAAAAACCAAGTGACATAAAAACTGTTACATGACATTAAGTGAAACCTTAAATGTTGAAGAAAACTTTCTTTGATATTTGCATCGTAATCTGCACTTTTTGAAAAACATTCAGTATTATTTGTTTTGCTAATAGTATAATTAAGCATGTTTTCCCATTTTTGTAAATATCGTAATAAAAACAATCTTATAGAGGAATGTGTTTGTTGTCACAAAATGTTCTAACAATGTATGTCTAGGTTGTACAGTCTCAAGATATGAAAATTTGTTTATGAAAGTTTAGAAAAATATAATTTGGGGTTTATGTGCATTACAGTACAGTCCAATATTTATGGAAAAGACTATGAAAGCACCATTTATTATAAATGTAAAGAACACTTCCTAGCATACCTCTTAACCTCTTAGAGCAAAAAATCTGGACAAACCCTAAAATGATGAGGGGACAAATAAGGACAAATTTTAAATATTGTTCTTATAAACTTAGAACATTGATAGAATAATAGGGTTTACATTAGCATGAATTTTCTGAAAGGTGTGGAGTCAAATATTTGTCGCTATTTAATGACTTCAATCCTCAGCTATTTGCCAGAAAAGTACAGATTTTAAGAGGAATGCACCAAAAATATTAGGCAAAAATCTGGACATTCTGCAAAAATCAGTACAAATGAGAGGTATGCTTCCTAGTGATAACATTGCTATTTGCACAGTTTTGATAGCTTTTATTGTTCACAACATATTTACATTTGTTTATCTTATACTTTTTAAGTTTATTTTTCAGACAATGCTCTGAAATGCATGATGTGTGTATGCTGCTAGAGGTGTCACATTCTACACCATGTAGGTGGAAATGAGTTAAGAATAAAACCTGCATTTGCTCACTACAGACCACCACAGTGGAAGACTGTTCAGCTTTTGGACCAGTTTAGTTACTGGATAAGTGGATGTTTCTAGATGTTCAGTTGCAATTTTCTAATGATGAGATACTCTTCACTTGATTGACTGAAAGGATACAGATCTTCGACAACCTAAAAGGTGGTCATTGCTTTATCCTTCCTTCATAAGATGAGCCAACATCATTAACATGATGGGTCTGCCATGACTATTTTATCTGCTTCATGCATGCAGAACACCTTACCAGGTCTGGTCCACTTCCCTCTACACTGACTTCTCTGAATATGCTTGACAAGTGGATAGACCTCCATACACTTCTAGTGTTCCTGATGTTCAGGGACATCCCTACTTCTGCCTCAATTTTACTCTGTACCTTAAAAATGTGATTTTTTTTTTTGAGAATATAGTCAGGATTAAAATCATTCCATAACTCAAAGCATTGCAATTACAGACTTCTTGTTCATCAGAAATGTGTGGTAATACAACTCCTCTTATTCTATCTACTTTCAAAGTGTATGCTGCTTGTTTTGGGGCCTTTGTGCCTCATTACAGTTGCCTTTTTCTGATTTCAAAGAAAAGAGGTTGAGCACAATATACATATTGTGTTCATAATTCTTGGTCCCCCCATTCAGAATTGAATGGGGTTGGTCTCTGAGCCCTTAAGATAATTGCACAAGCTAAGCTCCTCTCCATTCATTCTTTCAGGAAATCCTGGGCCTGTCTGGTTCAACACTGGATGAGTTATATCAACCATTTCTTGACTCAACATCTAACATCTGAATGTCGCTCTACTTGTCTCTGAGTCATATACGAACCTATTAGAGAAAATGTGCCCTCTTTACAGATATTAGTTTGAGCCTAAGTATGGAATACCATTGGCTTAACCACAGGGCTTCTGTACATTCTACCACTTTTCCTAGATGTCAAAGGTCACTAGACATCTAGTTGATGGTTTCAGACCAGCTTGCTTATCATAAGTGTCCTTCAAAATCATTTGGGTTATCCAGCAGAATCTGCTCTGCTAGTATACCAACTCCACTGTGATTGCTGAACATATTAACACCCTCCCTCTCAACAGTTTACCTGTTAAACTGAATGAGCAAATGTTTGGATCCCTAGATGTATAATGAAAAATAGACAGACTGTATAATAAACCTTATGTGACTTTATCTTTTAGGTACAATGTGCTTACTTAACCACCAAATCCCCTTAAAACTGACAATGTCTTGTTCATTGTCATGATTTCTACTCTTCTGCCTAGTATATTAGTTCACTTTAAAATTTAGCATGATGCTATTTTACACCTGTTTGTACCAATAGAACCATTCCTGGGATAAACAGCTCTTGCAATAAGTATAAGTGGAATGCGACTAACATTAAATCACGTGCTTTTGTCCTGCTTGCATTTTGTACAGTATTGGAACATAATGCTAATGGTGGATAGTTGTCTGCTAGGTATCATCACCATACTCAAAGAAGAATGTGCACTTGGAATTTCCCTCATAATCTTAATCAGGACCACAATCCACAATGGCGGCTGGCGACTTCAAAGAAAGCATTCGGGGCTGCAGGAAGCAACTGAATGGGTGGGGCTAATTGGAATGTAGAGGGACTCTATTACTGCAGGTCAATGATCTTTACTTGTGATCAAACAGATGTGGTTATTCACTTTCATCTAAAGACTGCCTCAGTAATCACCCACTAATTATAGCCACATTACTGACTAATTAATCACCTCACATGTCTGATTGCTATCAATAAGGCCAGCCTTATGTGAAATGGAGCCCCAGACATATGCCTCCAAGGCCCCCACCCTTGCACACTAGCCTCTCCTATACTTCTTGGTGCTCGTCCCGTTTTACCCCTTCATCCTGTCCCCACACTATACATATAGATTACTTCTTCCTTGCTTTTTCACACTTTACCTTACTTCTTAGTTCCCTCCCATGCTTTTAACACAACCTAACTGTTCAGAATTATACAGTCATAATTCTGGAGAATGTAAGTGAATTAAGCTGGGGGTTGGGGTCCTATAGGCCCCCAAAAGTCATAGGATTCTAAATACTATCAAATGCATCTTAGAGCTTTTTGTTTAACTTTTTGATTTAATGATGGCTTGAACAAAAAAAAAATCATGAGTAAAGAAAGATATTCAGTCTTATTTTTTCTTTCAAGGAAAATACGTTGTGTCCAAATTTTAATATCCAAAACTAACAAAAGAGTGTCTCTCCAAAAACTGAGACAACAAATACAAAGATATACAAATCCTATCTGGCAATGGTGTCTGCCTTCCTAACCCTCCAAAGAGTGATAGTTACCTTTTGTGTATCCCTCTGGTGTTAGATTGGGACAAAAGTAAATGTACAAATTACCAGACACATATAGTATACAGCTGAGAGTCTGGGAGAAGAAACCAAAGCACATAGATAAAACCCACACCATAGGCAAAGAGAAGAAGAAGAGTCCACAAAGAAGGAATCACAGACAAAAACTCAAGCAGAGAACCAGGCGTTGTTAAATGGGGTTCATATTATAACACTGAACGCTGAAAACAGCGAACAGTATTACATCGACACATATTCAGCGAACACTGAAAATGTCAAAACCACAGAACAGCGATGTCATTCCTATGGAAAGAAATCACTGTTCCAACCCCCCCCAAAAAAAAAAAAAACATTAAACACTTCCAAACACATATACACATACCCTAACCCTAATTATACCTCCGCAAAAACCAGTAAACAACTAAATACACATATGTACATAACCCAACCATACAGCTACCAAAAAAAAAACAGTAAACATTTTAAAACATATGCACTTACCTTAACCCGCAGCCTAACCCTAAGGTCAGTAACTCTCGCACATTTACATAAACAGTTCCAAACACAAACACACTTACCTTAACCCTAATCCTAACCCCCCAAAACAAAAGTAAACAGCTAAAAACACACACACATGTAACTCAACCATACATCTAACGCAAAATAAAAAAACAATAAACACTTTCATACATATGCACTTACCTTAACCCGCACCCTAACACTAAGGTCAGTAACTGTTGCATAATCACGCTCGGGAGCTATACCGGACAAGGGACCACACTACACTCCAGAACAGGCAAAGCAAAGAAGCGGTCAAGTGACTTCTTTCCCAGGGAAAGAATTCGCTGAACAGCTGCTTCGCTGTTTTGCCTGTTTGCCCTACATGTCTCGATGAAAATGCATGCAAAAAATGCGTTTTCGTCGTTTTAATATGAACCCATTAAATGACAGCACTACATGATATGGCATGCTGCCAGTGATCAGCTGCTAGCAAACACTTCCTGTCCAGGTTGCCACAGACAGCTACTTATTAAGTACAATGCTGACGTCTGACTGTGGTTGAAAGTGAAACGTTTATGGCTAACTTTCTACTTTCAGATACACAAGAATTTATCTTCTGAGCTTACTGTCAGCATACAATGTGCAAACCCATCACCAACACCACCATAACACTTGTCAACTTTTTATCTCAGCCGTAAAGAAAAAGCTAAAAATAAAGGTGAACAAATGACCAAAGTTAGATACAACTACTGCCTTTTTATATTAAACTTGTTAAAATAACAGGCTTTTCTTCAGTGTACATTGCAAACTCTACTAACACTGAAACCTAAATATCTGTCATCATTGTTTTATTTACTGACTGCAGTCCTCATTTATTTTCTAGGTGAACTATAAACTTTACATGAAAGACAACAAAACATTCTGCAAAAAATCAGAGACACTTCAGAGCATCTACACCTAGCCAAATACACACATATAATATGTTTACATGTGTGTGTGTGTGTGTGTGTGTGTGTGTGTGTGTGTGTGTGTGTGTGTGTGTGTGTGTGTGTGTGTGTGTGTGTGTGTGTGTGTGACACACATACAGTGAGTGTGACCATCAATTACACTTGTATGACTGTGAATGTATACATCAAATGTTTGCATCAAATGAATGAATACGTAAATAAATGCCACACATACCTTTAACTTTTTACCTCATTGTTGTTGGAATATAGTATACAACACCATCCCCCATGCACACACACACACACACACACACACACACACACACACACACACACACACACACACACACACACACACACACACACACACACACACACACACACACACACACATCTCAACCACTTATTCCAAGAATAAAGGAGAAAGTAATAAATATTGGTGGACAAAAAGACTAAAATCGGGACATCTTGTTGCCTTTATCTATTTAGAATGTTACTAGGATAATCTGATTTTGCATCAGCATACTGTTTCTTGAAAGCTATTAAGTTGAGTCTTAAGTGGCTGTCAGTATTTATGTATTTATTTATTTATTGACATTTGATTACCTGCAAAATCTGACTGGGTAGGAGCTCAATTTCAGTGGATGCCTGGGGAGAAAAGCTCCCAAAGTATTACAAAACTTTTTAAGAGCACTAATTTTACAATCTTTAAAAATAATACAAAAAACAACTTTGTTATTACCAAATTGGCCATATGGAAACATAGGTTAAGAATATATAGAAGATATATGAGCATGATTTAATATTTAGATTACTTATAGCCAGTTGATAGAGAAATTAAATGTAAGCTAGTATAATACAAACAGGAATTACAATATGAAGTGAGAGAAAAGCAGGCTTATGGTATATTTGGATAGAAAACCAAGGGAGAGTAATTGATAGAAGTAAGGAAGTGAGTGAAGAAGGAAGAGTAAGAAGGTGTAAGGTATGTACAGGTACTTCATCACATTTAGGGATACAGTTCATCCTGGTGTTGAGCAAGAACAGAGCCACCTTTTGGCTAGGATGTCTTTCAGAATGGTTTTGAAGGATGGGAAGTAGGGAAGAAGGAGTTTGAGGACTTAGCAACATGATGTAAGTACAGACAATGCTCAGCAGATTTGATAGGTTTGTGGACAGACAAGCGTTTTCTGAAATTTTATCGTAATGACCAACTGGGAACATATTGTGTAGAATGTTATTTAGTGCTGGAGAAGCAGATGGATTCTGGATAATTTTATAGGTGGTAAGAAGCTGTGTATATAATAGTTGATGGGGTAGTTCTACCCAATTCAGGATAACCAGTTTAGGCTTTTTAGTGCTATACAGTGGTGGGTTCTGAAAGGGGTATTTGCTACAAATTTAACAACTTTGTTACAGCATTGTTCAAGTTTTAATTTTTGCGATGCCTGAAGGTAGTATTTTATTTTATTTATTTATTTTTATTTTACATTTATTGAGCGGGCTAGTCTAGCTCGATACATGTCCATTTTCAGTAGAGGCCCGGGGAGAAACGCGCCAAGAAATAAAGAATAATAATAATAATATCAATAATAATAATAATAGTAATTAATATGACAAATCAATATATGAAAGACTATACTTTCAAGTATAAAAGTAAAAAATGTTTTATTTTTTTTTTTTACAAATTAGAATACTTGTAGTGATTAATAACATAAGCATTAATTCTATAGAGGGTAATGTATAAAATAAGGTACAATATACATATATACATAGGATTTACGTGCAATAACATAGTAAATTGAAGCATTAAGGGAAGATTGTGAAGGAGGTGGGGTGAAAATTAGTAAAAAGGAGAAAGTTAGTTGGGGTTAGTACAGGAGCATAGCCAGTGTTTGTTGAGAAATATTTTTAGATTCCTTTTGAAAAGTGAGAGAGAAGTCTGAGAGGTGAGTTTAGAGGGTAGTTGGTTCCATAGTTTACCAACAGAGTTACAGAACAAGGAGTCACCTGCTGAGTTGTTAGATTTGGTTGTTTTGATCAGCAGTTTATTTGAGGAGAGTAGAGTCTTAAGATTATTATAAGGGGTAATGAGGCTGGACAGTATTGAGGTGTTGCTGGGTTGATACAGGGTCTTGTAGGTTATAGTAAGTTGTTGAAATTGGAGCTGGTTAATACATTCAATCCAGTCTAGTTGTTTTAGATTCAAGCAGTGATGGGTTCTGAAAGGAGAGTTTGTAGCAAATCTAGCAATATTATTTAGGATGTTGCAAGTTTGTTGAGGTTGTTTTTGGAGAGATTGGTGTATATGGGAGAAGCATAGAGTAGAGTGGAGACTAAGTGAGTTCTAGCAATAGTGGTCTTGGCTACTGGGATAAGAAATGGTTTGATTCTGTAAAGGGATCCTAGTTTTTTGTTAACTAATTTTATTGTGGTGTTTATGTGAGTATCAAAGTTGAGGTTGTTGCCGATTGTTATACCTAGGAGTTTACTGGTTGGGTCAGGAGAGATAAGAGTACCATTATTGGATGTAAGAGTGAAATGTAAGGGAGTGGACTTTCGGATAGGTGTGAAAAGTAACAGTTTAGTCTTTTTGGGGTTTAAGAGGAGGCAGCTGTGTGAGAACCACTGTTCAACAGTATTGAAATCTTTTTGGGTAAGAGACTGAAGTTCAGATTGAGTAGTGGTGGAACAGATAATAGTAGAGTCATCTGCATATTGAATGCAGTTGGTGTCTGGAATAGCTATTTGAAGGTCATTAATATAAATGGAAAATAGGAGTGGACATAATATGGAGCCTTGTGGGACGCCGAGGGAGATAGGAAGGTGATTAGATAGGTTATTTTGCCAGAGTACAGCCTGCTGACGGTTTTCTAGGTAGGATGTGAACCAATTCATAGATAGCGGATCAAGTGAGAGGGATTTAAGTATGTGTAGAAGGAGTTGGTGGTTGACCATGTCAAAAGTTTAGTTGTGTTGGTGAGAAACTTTTTGGCTCTATAAAGCATCCCTAGTGTTGGTGATTTTTTTTTCTTATGCAATTTTGTATATGCCAGTCAAATTTAAGTTTATTGTCTACTATTATCCCTTATAATTTGCTATGCAAACTGACTTCAATTGTATTATCAAGAGAGAAGACTTAAAATTTTGTTTTTATGACAGTGGGATTTGAGGAAAAAGCTTTTTTTTTTTTTAGGGTTGAGCATGAGCTGTGAGTTACAAAGTCATGTTTTAGTGGCTGTTACAGCTTCCTGGGTGCTTTTTTGGAGGTGTGCAATGTTGTCAGATGTGCAAATTTGTGTAGCGTCATCTGTGTACTGTATGAGGGATGCATACTGTGTGGATGCATGGAAGGTGTTGGTGAGAATGTTAAAGAGGAGGGGACCAAGGATAGAGCCTTTTGGTACAGTGGTGTTAACTGGGAGGTATGGAGAGAGGGTGGGCTGTCATTTTACTGAGTGATACCAATTGGAAAGGGAGTTTTTGAACCATAGAAGGATTGGATGAGAGAGATTTAATGAGGGCATTCAAAGTAGAAGTTTTCTGTGACAAACTGTGTTGAAGGCTTTAGACAAGACTAGAAATAAGGACGAGATTATTTTTGCCATTAACTCTACTTTATTGAGAGTGCCCATCCTTATGTCAAATTATAACAGACAGTAATCAATTTTAGCCAGAAACACAAAACAGGTTTATTTAAGCCTTCAAGGAGTAAAGTTTCAATAACATAGCACAGTATATATAATCACACCAATCAATCAATAAAACTATTATACAATTAAATAATAAAATTACTCAATTAAATCACATTTTTCCAACAGCATTCTGTGTTTAAGCCTCTAGGTAATAAAGTGCCAAACTTTAAAATAAAAACAGTTTCATACTTTAAAAGTAATTTTGCCACAACTGCAACATCAGATTCTAACTTTGCTATCTGTTGTAAAATAGTTGCTTTTAAAGTGTCAGTGCTACCATTATGAAATTCATGAAAATGTTGAGCCAAAGGGCTCTCCATTTTTTTATTTTTTATATCCCTGAGATGTTCTAACAGCCTGACTTTAAACATTCTTTTAGTTTGCCCTATATAGAACTTATGACATCCACATGTGATTGCATAAACCACCCTATTATTTTCCTATAAAAGAGGTAAGAGTATTAAGGATATGGTGGTACGAACAAAATTTTTTAATCCAGGGAATAAAATACCACTACAACCATCTAGTATAGGTACATTCCCATGTAGGAAATGTCAGGCTTGCCCATTTGTATATAGAACTTTTTCTAATATCAATAATATACCATTTTATTCAAGTGGTTCATACACTTGTAGAACTAATAGGGTGGTTTATGCAATCACATGTGGATGTCATAAGTTCTATATAGGGCAAACTAAAAGAATGTTTAAAGTCAGGCTGTTAGAACATCTCAGGGATATAAAAAATAAAAAAATGGAGAGCCCTTTGGCTCAACATTTTCATGAATTTCATAATGGTAGCACTGACACTTTAAAAGCAACTATTTTACAACAGATAGCAAAGTTAGAGTCTGATGTTGCAGTTGTGGCAAAATTACTTTTAAAGTATGAAACTGTTTTTATTTTAAAGTTTGGCACTTTATTACCTAGAGGCTTAAACACAGAATGCTGTTGGAAAAATGTGATTTAATTGAGTAATTTTATTATTTAATTGTATAATAGTTTTATTGATTGATTGGTGTGATTATATATACTGTGCTATGTTATTGAAACTTTACCTTGAAGCTACAAGTGGCCGAGGCGCTAGAGTTTGAAGACAATAAACCTGTTTTGGATCCTGGTTGCTGTTTCTGTGTCGTGCTGAATCTACTTTTCCAGTTTTAGTTTGTTGTGTTGCAGTAATCAATTTTAGCCAGAACAATTACCAAAGAGGTACAAAGTAGAACAGGTTCTCTTTCATTTCCTGAATGCAGAAATCTGTCATCTAGGGGTACTAAGTAACTGGTCATTTCCACAGCAGGACAAACAAAAAAAACAAAAATCCAAAAGAAGTTGTCAGGCTCCAGAAGAACAACAGCAAATTTTTTGTAGAACAGTAAAACAAACAGATATTCCCAGTTAGTGCTATCGTTTCACTTCTATTAACTCTGAGACTTCTTCAGACTGATTATTTCTGGGCATACCCAACACTTTACATAGTAAAAAAATTACATGATCCAAAATGTCACATGACTATTATAAAAACACTTTTTAAATATTTTTTTTTATAAAAACATATACACTTTTCATCCATAAACATTTGCATCAATAAATTAGTGTTTAAGCCTCTTCCTTTTTAAGTACATTACAAATTCCTCTGTTATTGAGACTTGGTGGAAAGCTCTTAAAGGAAATTGCACTTTATTGTGTGTGTACCTGTCATCCTCACAATGTGTACGTCCTCTAGCTGTACCAGTAGTGAGGACTGAGGCTCCTTGATTACTGGGCCACTGCAGGGGTGTCACAGCAGGGATGAAATAAATCTGGTTATTACAGTGGCATCACTTACTTGACAAATTCACAGAATATGATTTCATTTGTGATAAGCACATTAAAAAAATCATAATCTAAAAAAAGATAGTGTTTTCCCACTCTGGTTATTCTGGGTCTGAGATTTTTATAAGCAAGTATGATGTTTTATCAGACTGATACTGCAGTAATCTCTACTTTAAAAAAATGAATATAACTATTTTATGGTGGTGCAGGGGATTAGGTGTTTTATCATTTTGTGGGAGTTCCAAAAACATGAGTTTCTTCTCCTTTGTGTAGATTTTAGGGAGCGGCCTGAATAATTGTATTTTCTGTGCTGAACTTCAGTTTGAAGAACTTGAATATGAGTAGTATTTATATTTCCCTTTATAGCCATTTATAGTCATTGACATCCTCACTTTGTTTTCTTAGAGTCATTTATAAAAAAAAAACAATAAGTATCATCTGCATTATTAATTTGTTATAGAATCATATTTATTATAATTTGGACTTATTGTACTTTAAATATGTAAAAAAGTGAGAAAAAGAGTAATTCCTTAAGGTACAATTCTTGTCCAGAGGAAAATGAGATGTGGTGCTTTGGTATTCTTTCATACTGTAAATAACATTCAAAGACTGAATCATCTAAGGATGGCCCCATTTTCTCCTGTAAGTTGCTGCAGGGCTATCTCTTCAAATGAGTATCAGATCAGATATTTTCAGTGGAAAATTATCCAATACTATCAACTAAATACAGAAGATAATTTAACATATCCTTGATGAAAGTAAAGATGTGTTCACTTAGGTATGGGTCCTATTATTTCTTTCTGTTCCTATTCTTAGCTCAGGTGCTTTCACTCAAAAATACTAATGCCACGTACTATAAATATTTTGACATCTACCGATTTCTTAATTTTTCAGCAGGTGCTTTTACTTAATTATTTTGTCATTCTATCCATGCTTGTTAGATTTATGGAACTCTTGCCTACCTTTTGAAATGCTGTACTTACTTAACTGTTTTTGTTTTTGTTTGCAGGAATTGAAGATGCCCCACCATTACCTTTAAAGCACACCTCATTATTGAGTCCAGGAAGAAGGAGCACTCATGTTGGTAGAGTTACTAATACGATTAAGAGCAGAAAAGTCCATGATATGAGTGAGACAGACTTCAGTACTCATCTTGAGACAGGTAAGGAAGGATATGCATGTCATTGTTTCTGCTGTGGATTATCAAACATCATGGGGTGAGACACATTGCAGATCAGTCACAATCAAATTTAAATACATAAATATATAAATAAATAAATATGCTAATATTTGAAGGATTTATGGAGAGACAAAGGGAAACAGCAAAATATATAGTTATGGCTAGACAAAAAGAAATGA
>NC_056741.1:223195944-223255944 GCF_019279795.1 Protopterus annectens
AAATAATAAAAAGACATAAGGACTTGCTTTCCAGGGCTTACAATACTCTAGTGAGATATACAAAGCATTTCACTAACTGAAAAATAAAAACTACTCTCTGTCTTGATATGTGCAACTTCTTCAAGAAGTTGTACTCTTGAATTTCAGTTTCAAATTCAAGATGCACTCTTAAATTTCAATGCAGATTTATTGGCCTTAGAGTCACTTTTGGTTTAAGTTATATAACTAGCAATAGTCATGCAGTGGCACATTTGGAGAATTGTTAGAAACCTGTAATTTCTTCTTTCAAGGTGTCCTTTACCATGCCAAATTTCTGTACATCTATCATGTATGTTGGCCTGTTCAGACATTTATTATGACAACAACATTTTCTCAGTACTTTTATGTGGGGAAATGTCCACAGATATGCATAATTCCTGCAATTGTGGTAAACTTGTAGTTTTAAACGGGATTTCCTAGTTTTCTTACTTGTGTTCCAACCTACTTTCTGTATAATACAGTTACTTTCCTTCACAGAAGAGTAACTGTTGTAACATAAATGTACATATGTAAAGAAAAAAATAAAGTCTGTGTATATAGTTTAGCATTTTAAATTACATATATTTTTGCTATTTAGATTTCAGGTTTTAATAAAAAATTGCACTTTTCTGAAAGTTGATGTTTCCTGGTTAAATGTCTTCTTCATGCAATACTCTTGTGCTAAGAATTGTGAGAAAAACATAAATGATGCAACCAAGGTAACCTGCCATTTTTAGGGCTACTCATATCCATAACAGAAACCCAAACTCAATCAGAAGTTTATGAATTCAGCAATGGAATTACTTGTTTTAAACTATGAGGTCTGTGCAGACTTTCCTATATGAAAACTTGTAATAACTTCGCATTAACCGTCCTTTTCAACATACCTTACTAGTATAAACACAAATGACAGTGATAAATAGGAAGCTACTGATACTGACAAAGCAGATAAAATAAGACAATGAATATAAGCATTAATATGGTGCTAACAAATTAAACCAGTACTAATATGATAACTTTCATTTAAAAGTCTATCTCCGGAAAGAAAATCAGTGACAACAGCAAACATCCTTGTCTAATTCAGATACTCAGCGTGAGAGGTGCTGACAGGTTACAATTATGAATAGCTCAATATGTTCAATCTTCATATGTGCTGTGAATCATGTTGACCATTTTCTGAGGGATGCATAAGAGTCCTAGTTTTCTCTAGTCTGTCCACCACGTCAGATATTAAAATCCACAAAGCTAACATACTGTGGAGACTAACCTTCTATCAACTGGCCATTAAAAATCATACAATCACTATGTGGTCATTATAGGATGCCTCAGTCAGAAAGTTAGTTTATTCATTTTAGTGTCAGCTGATCTTATAATTCTTTCTGGGAGAAACCTGGAAAAGATATTGCTTTGGTGCAGTAACAGCTGCAATCATTGCCATTTTGGCCTCCTTCCTCAGGTAGTATAACAGTGTAGCTTATATTCCACTCCTGTTGTACCTTTTCCTGTTCCCGCACTTTCTGGAAAAATTAGATCATGATATCTGCAGTGTCACCAGCATCTGTTATTAAGCTGTCAAGTGGGATGTTATTAGGACCTGGTACTTTCCTGCTTTTGAAAATTTTAACTGTTTGAATGGCTTAATTTTCTGTTGCAGATCTCAGATTGACATCTAGGTCCTGTCCTTCCTGTCTGCTAGTGTGTACCATTAAACAGAAACTGTTACTTCCATCTGGCCATTTGGTCAGGTAGTTTACAAAGAATGCTGCCGTCTACTCCCTTTTCAGTTTTATTGATATCAATCTTCCTGCCTCTTCATCTTATTGGTGACCATCTGGGTAATGATGTCATCTATGGATCAGGTAAGAGGAATCCAATGGATCTTGATCCAAATGCTGAAGGATTTAGATTCTGTTGATATCTACCTGCTGTCACATCCCTGCCAATACATGCAAACTAGGAAACAGGAATCTATAGTGTTCCTAAAACAATTGGTCTAGAAATTAATGGTACCAAGAGCCTGTGAGGAAATACCATGCAAGAAGCACCCATTACTGTAAACAGACAGGCCATGGGAAGATATTGCTGACTTCATATACTTGAACAGCCTTGCCAACAAGATAAGAGGTGCAGATGATAAATTCAAAGCCAGACTCATCAAAGTACCACATGCTTTTGTTACTCTGCAGCTAGTCTGGAGACACAGCAACCTCAGGATGTAACTGATTTTCAGCATTGATACAAAGCCCATGTTACTGTATGGGTAAGAGTTCTGGTGCTTCATCAAGAACATTACCCAAGAACTGCAAGTCATCACACTCACCTGCCTTTGACAGATCTTGTGCATTTGATGGCCTGGAGAAATGTCTTTACAGAAGCACTGGAGAAATAGAAACAAGAATGGATCATATATACAATCACATCCAGGAAATGGGGATGCTCTGGGCACAAACTGTGCAAAACATAACATCCTACACCATGAATTGGGGTAGAATCAACAAGGTAAATGCAAAAGGAGGAAGACCAGTTATAAAGTGTAGGTGAACACTTGTCTCAGAGTCAAAAACAATTCACATCCCTTGCAGAGAAGTAAAAATAGCAGTAGGAATTTAAGAAGTTGTATGTCACATAAATAATACTAATGTCTTGTTTTTTGTTGTTGTTGTTTTGTTTCTCTTTTTCCTTTTATCTTTGTCATTATCCTTCTTTTACTATTTGATTTGTTGTTTTTTTTTTGTTTTATATCTATCCATATCTGTTTCCATTTTTTCAGTATCTGTCATGGCTGTGACAGTGGAGTGGAACAGGTCCTCAACTTTATCTTCTTCTGCCACTAATCCACCTGGCTACTGGTCTAGCTCCCTTATAGATGTAGCATGCAGAGGTATGGACGCATCCCTTGTGGTCCTTGATGGTTACTCACCAGGGTGGAGTGCTATATTTACCTGCAGTGGCACAACCAGGGGTATGCAGTTTGTCACATGATGAGAATTTGGGGAGGTGGTAGGGGAGATGGTAGACCAGCAGATGGAAGCCAGCATTGACTGTCTGGAGTGGATCACTGCTACAGGGAAAACCACTTTACAACATGCAATGAGGGAAACTTTTAACTTGATATCATAGACTCACACAAATATCCTGACTCCTTTCTTTATCTTCAGAGACCTATCAGTCATTCTCAGCTCTCCTTTACCCATACATCCTCACTTTTGACTTTCCTATTGTCCTTTATGGCTATAATTTGCAAAATAGCACGTTAATCCTCATTTACTGTCCTTGTTTGCAGCCTGTATCTCAATTCTTTTTAAACTTTATATAGTATCTCTTTACCTCCTCCAAAGCTTAAGCCCCTGTTTCATTTTTCTTTTCTTCTCAGTGACACTGGTTGCTTGAATCCCATTGCACATATCTAGCAGAATTGCCCCTTTCAGAGAAGCTATTAGTTTAGATATATTTACTGCATGTATCTACTGTCCTATAGAACTGTGTGAGGAAGAAGCTGTGTATCTAGATGTGCAGAGTTCTTTAGAAGTCACTTGCACTGACACAATTCTATGTTGTTAAAATATCTCTCATTAAAATGTATTAAAATTTCCTTTTGTAATAATATAATTCCAGATAGAATAAAATAAAATGCATTTCTTTGAGAAATGAGTAGTCGTTTATTTATTTATTGATTGATTGACTCTTTGGAAAATAAACATTGAAATGTGAGGTATCCCACTGTTTGTCCTTTCTTAACGAAGGGCTGTTTTTTACACACATCCTATGATTCTTAGACATAGCTTCACAATCCGTTGTTTCATAATTAGAACACTCAGGTCTCTGCCTTTTCCTGCTAGAATTCAAAAGGAAAGAACAGAATATTTGCGCTGATTAAAGGCCCTACTACAATCCATATCCTCCATATCTAATCACTTGAGTAACACTGGCTCATACCGCATCCTCTGTTAGTACTAGTTTGTCTTTCCAGTTAAATACCTTAACCGTTTTTTAGTCTCTACAGTTTCTTTGATATTTGCTCAGCTTTCTAAACTTCATGGTTTCAACATATTTGGTCACTGCATTACTACATCTAGTCCTTAAACATTTACACTCAGTGTTTTTTTTCTTCCACACAATAAACGTTCTTCTAGAATCTTGTTTTTTTTTTTTTTTTTTTTTCAGTTCAGCCTCAAACATTTTGGCATTATCAGGAAAATCCTCTCTGTAAGATAAGCAACCATTTTCATCAAATTCTCCTGCCATTGCTCCTGAAACTCTGGTTCATCTCTTGCAAGTGCTGATATTATACACCTTGATCAATTGAGGTATGATACTTTGGCAAAGCCAAATGAAAAACATGAACATCTACCTGGACAAATGTCTGGCAAACACTGCTTGATTTTCTAATTAATGAAAAAAACAATTTCAAGTCTACAATATCAATAGTGGAGGAGCCCTCCACTATTCCAAGACCAGATGAAGCAATTTGTCCCTTCCAGTTTTATAAACAAGTCTGTATCTGGAATGATAAAATAAAATTATATCTGTTTCTGTCTCTCATTAGATACACAGCAACCTTAACAGTTAGACATTCTGAAGACTTTAATCCAATCAGTGTCATGCACACTTCATTTATCTGGGAGATTCTTCTGCTCTTCCCCATGTTCATTAAGTGCCTTCCAACCTAAGGAGGTCATCTTCCAGCAGAATCCTGCAATTTATTTTCATGTCACTATTCCAGAGTTTTTGTAGCAGTATAGAAAAGTAGATTGCCACATTCTTCTTCTGCGCAGATGACATTGGTATTGCTGTTGCCAAACCACTAATGCGAACACACCCCTGCAGGAGGAAAAGCCAGAATTCAAGTGAGGGATTACACTTTATGATGGTGAGAGATATGCAATTCATGGTTCAACTACTGACAAGGCCTCTACAAGTGGACATGTCTGAGATGTAATGTTAGATGACCCATCCATGCTGGACAGCAGCAGTTTGGAAAAGTGCCGATGTCTGAGGATCACATTTTTGCAACAATGGGAAAAGGATAGTTTCCCACTCCCCCCTCCCCCATTGGTGTCTTGTTCTTATACTTGGTGGGTTTGCAGTTGCCTGCCCCTATTGTAAATTTAATCTGGGACACTCCTCCCAGTCTAGTGTCATTAGCTCATTCTACCTAATACAGAGAGAACATTTGAGAAGGCCAACCCACTTAGTTTCTTAACCTTGAATTATCTTCTGTTCCTCCTTTCTCCCTTTCCACTTTACTATATATATATATATATATATATATATATATATATATATATATATATATTTATATATATTAATATTGCTACACAGTCAAGTGTGCTAGCTTGCACTGCATTTGAATTGTTTTTACTGTTGTTTTAACTGCTTTTCTGTAAAAAAAATGTTCTAAGCTTGTTTCTTGCCTTTCCTGTAACTAGCCTAGTCAAGATACAGATTTGCTGTATCCAGGACTGTCTGTAAGCTTCTGAGCACCCTATGCCTTTCTGTGTTGGAGGGAAGCCTTCTAGCTTATCAGTGGGAGTGGTAAGAACTAGGTAGCCTATCTGCCAGAAGAGGAGAGGTTTCTGGCCCTTGTAGTTTATTGTTCATTTGGGCAGGTTTTTTATCCCTTTCAACTTTCTGGTTTAAAAGCCCGTGTTTGCACTTGTTTCCCACCTTTCCTGTAACTAGTCTAGTGCAGATACAGATTTGTTGTATCCAGGACTGTTTATAAGCTTCTGAGCCCCCGCCCAAGGCCTTCTGTGTTGGAGGGAAGCCGTCTAGCTTATCAGTGGGAGTGGTAAGCACTAGGTAGCCTATCTACCATAAGAGGAGTGGTTTCTGGCCTAGAAATTGTAGTCTATTGGCCCTTTGAGCAGTTTTTCCATCCCTTTAAACTTTCTGGTTTAAAAGTCTGTGTTTGCATGGGTTTGCATTTGTTTAAGCTCCGCACAGCAGCGCCGAGCTGAGGTAAACTATTACTGGTGCCACAAAGTCTGCTCTTCAGTTGTTCCCTTAGATCTTGCTAGTTCTTTCTCTCTTGCTCTTCAAATAGCCTAATCGCTTTGCACTTCAACAGTTTTTTGTAGCAATTATTTTAGCACACCTAAGTGCCATCAGCAGTAGTCGTTCGTCACGAAAATAGCTCCAGTACTTAGTAGTTATGACCAGCCCTCCTGACATGATTAAAGGGCAGTTCCCTGTGCTTTCTCCTATTAATCTGATGCACTTGGGCATTCTACGGCAGTGTAGCAACTGGCTCATGTACACAGACAACCCTCTCCTCTTACCTCCCAACACTCAAACTTGTGAGAGATGCACTTATATCACCAAATTGAAAGCTATGCACTCTACATCCAAGACTGAGCTAGCTGCGCCAGAGGAGAAGATCAACACCTGCATCACACCACATGGAACACATAGCCCTCCAGAACACCCACCATCACAGCTCTCACATAAAAACACAAACCACACACCCACCTTCATGGAGGGTCTCAATAGAAATTTATCTAAACAGCAGAAACCTCCAATTCAGAAACACACTCGACCACCACAACACAGCACAAACCACAGGACATATAGCTCACCTCCAAAGTGCACCACTCAACCTAAGCCCCAAAGGCTAAACACCTTGCCCAATACACTAATCATAGGTGACTCAATAGTGAGGCACACAGATGTCCCACTCACTAGGTTGAATAAGGAGAAGGTAACAGTCAGCTCTCTTTCAGGTGTCAGAATCTGACACATAACACACGCACTCAGGTCACTCCACAACAAGTACAAGTATGACTCTGTCATTGTCCATGTGGGTGTGAATGACCTGAGATGCACCTTCCTGGACTACATGAAAAGAGACATGATGGAGCTCTTGGATTATGTGGCCCAGGCAGGTATGACACTAGCCCTGAGCAGTATACTACCATCACCCAGAATTATACTGCAGTACAAACAAAAAATGATTGACTTCAACAATTGTCTAAGTTTTTGGTGTCATTCAAATGGGGTCCAGTATCTGTCTGCTTGGGATGATATGATTGACAGACCTTGATACTTTGTCAGAGATGGCCTGCATCTATCACCCCTGGGTTTCTGAGTACTGACTAAGGCTCTTGCCACCCCTATAGTGCCTTTTTTAGGTGGTGTTCCAAAGACAAAATTACCACTGTAGCAGCTATAAATAAATGCAATCTGAGGGTCATGATGTTCAACACTAGAAGTCTAAATCTCAAAATGCACTCACTCGAAGCACTCCTCAAAATGGAGAACATTGACATTTGTGCTGTAATGGAGACCTGGTTCAAAGCAGCAGAAATCACCCTTGCACTATCAGGCATAACTCATTCCACATTTTTTGGCCCTGAAACATGGACAGAAGCTCCAAAGGTGGTGGTGTCTCCATATTCATAAAGGATATGCACACATCCAGACTAGTAGCCCAACATAATGCATCTGAGATTCTTCAGGTACAACTAAAATTGGCTAAGATGGCAATCCAGGTCATAGCCTGCTATAGGTCCCCAACCATGTCCTGAGACTCTCACTTCATGTTCCTAAGCACCCTGGAATCTATCAAGGTCCAACCCAACACTCTCTTACTAGGAAACTTCAACTATCCCTCCATCAACTGGGAAAACTATTCAAGCACCATTACACTGGTGCAACGCTTCCTGGAATTCATCAGTTCCAATGCCCTGGACCAGCTCATTCTGACCCCCAATAGAGGAAGCAACATTCTTGACCTGACTATTACTAACATGGGTGACCATTACCTACACCAATAGTCAATCCCTCCCTGGTCAGATCCAACCATAAGCTAATCACCATTGATCACATCTCACCCATATCCCACGCAAAGGTGACCACCTTGAAAAACTTCTCCAGAGCTGACTTTGGACTCCTAAAACAGAGTTGGCTAACTTCATGGCACCCATCCAATGGAAAATAGCTGCATGACTGCTGAATCATACACCAATGCACTGTCCGAACATGTACATAAATGCATGGAACTAGCCATACCCAACAGAACCAAGATGCTCTCCTCCATAAAAATGAAGTGAATCTGGTGGTCCCCTGCCATTAATAAATTCTACAACAGAAGAAAGAAACTGTTGCAGAAAAAGGTGAAGTCCCAAGACTGGAAAAACTCCCTTATTAGCCTCAACAAAAAGTTGAGATCCCTCATCAAATCCTCTAAACCCAGCTATGAAGGCAGAATTGTGTCAGACACTAAAAGCAATCACAAAGCCTTCTATAGCTATATCAAGAACCTCCATGACAATACCCAGATTTGCTCTGAGATACTGCACAATTGCACCTCCTATACTCATCTAACAGATATTGTCAACATACTGGCCGAAATATTCAGTGCCAATTTTACCCCCACAAGGACAAATCACAATACCGGAAGAATGCCAGGCACCCAGCATTGCTGCAGCACAGGTTAAAGCTGCATTGTCCAAGGCCAAGAATACAGCTTCTATGGGACCTGATAATATCCCTGGCTGTGTTCTACATGAACTACAAAGTGAACTGGCACCACATCTGTGGGCCCTGTTTAGTCACAGCCTCACCTCAGGCTTTGTCCCTACCGAATTGTGCACTGCTACAGCCATCCCTCTCCATAAAGGGCGATCAACTACAGACCTTGGGAATTATTTCTCCATTAGTCTGTTGAGTCTGATATGTAAAGCTATGCAGCACATCATCATGGACCTGATTAACAAACATATAGGAAATCTTCAAACTCTAGTCCCCATGCAATTTGGCTTTTTGAAAGGGAGATCATGCCTGCTCAACCTGGTTAACTTCTTTGAGTCAATCACCAGGGCTGTAGATGAGGGTAAGGCAGTGCATACAGCCTACCTTGACCTGGCCAAGGCCTTTGATACTATTCCTCACTCGGGAGGTATTGATAAACTCACCAAACTAGGCATCAACCCCAATATCACTAAGTGGGTTGCAAAGTAGCTCACAGATAGAACCCACAGTGTAAAGTAGTGGACTCCAAGTCAGCCTGCCTACCAGTCAAGAGTGGAGTCCCACAGTGATTGGTCCTGGGTCCTCTCCTGTTTGACATCTACTTCTCAGAAGTCCAGGCCAACATAAAGGGACTTTGGCTGACCAAGTTCACAGATGACTGCAAGCTGGGTGCCATTATTAACTCCCAAAGTGATGCAGACATCCTACATAAAGGCCTCACAGAGACCAATGACTGGTGTCGAAATCATGGCCTTAGGCTTAAGCCAAAAAATGCGTGATCATCCCCTTTGGTAAAAACACAGTTTCTGCTAATTACCACATTGATGGGAGCCCACTGAAGGCATTATAAGAGATCTGGGGATGCAGGTTGACAGCAACCTCTCCTTCGACCACCACATTGCCACTGTGGTCAGAAAGTCCTTCTATGTGGCACATCTCATTACCAAGAGTTTTGCATCCAGGAAGAAAGAGGTTATCATCTCTCTCTCTGTCTCTCTCTACCCTTCCCTCATTAGACCAATCATCGAGTATAATGCCCCATTTGGCATGTACCTCACTCTAGACACCTGCAACAGCTGGAAAGGCCACAGACGTACCTCATGAAGAGGATCTTAGGCATTAAACACATGTTCTACATGGACAGACTCAAAAGACTTCAGCTATTCTCTGTCTCATATCGCCTACTTAGAGGCAATCTCTGCTTGACTTACAAAGCCATGTCTGACCCAGCTCTGTTAAAAATGCTACATCTAAAGAAATTCCAATCCCTCCACACCACATGCTCCAGAGACCTCAACCTCATTACAACAATCAACAGAACATGCCTGGAGGGACAGACTGCCCATGCTCTATAATAGACTTCCTATACATGTCAAGCAGAGCACCTTGCTGACCCTCTTCAAGAGAAATCTTGATGAGTGGATGGGTAATAGAAAGTTTACCCCAGGGATCACTCCAGTGGCTCTACTTGATAGAGGCACTGGGAACTAATGTCAGGTGGCACAATGCCAGGGCACTTCTATGGACTAGGCTTGTAAAGGTTCCAAGGCCATTAGCCTAGTGCACACTGATGAACCTATGAAATAAAGGCCTGGCAATTGATCTCCAAGTCTTGTCTTGAGAAACTTGTGGATAATAACATTAAATGGTATATATCAGAAACACTTATGATGGCATGTATTAATGTTACTCACTAAAATTAAAGTAATACTCACATATTCAACCAGCAAGATAAATGCCCTGTTTATTATTAACTTTTAGGTATTTTGTGATGTAATTGCTTTTCTGTAGGCATTTCTGGTGGACAACACATGGCTAATTATCATATGCCTCTCCCACAGAATGCCTAATTAGCATTTAGCATGGCCGGGGAGATTGTGGTGTTAAATATTTTCATGCTAAAGCACTGCTGTACTCCTGTCTCTGAATTCCAAAAGGTTATATCTGTACAGATCTGTTTATACCTGTACTGGTTTATCTGTCTATCCATCTATCTATCTATCTATCTATCTGTCTGTCTGTCTGTCTGTCTGTCTGTCTATCTATCTATCTATCTATCTATCTATCTATCTATCTATCTATCTATCTGTATATCTCTGTACCTACCTATCAATATCTGTCTGCATATTAATAGGACATGTAGGATAAAGTGTTTGACAAACACATGTATCTGGTATACTTTGTAGATATTTTTTTAACTATACTCAAGGTGGGTCATTCAAAATTTTATCTACAATCTTACTGCATTAACAGCAGTATACTTTTATCCTTGGTCCAACCAGTTTGTAACAAAAGCAATTACAAACATGACGTTTATGTAAAATGTTATTGATTTAGAGCTCTGAGATTATCATGTTATCACTTATGGGATGAAAACCAACACCAACCATCAATAATCTAAAAGGCTGCTCATTTTCCAAACTGTAAACCCTGCTCATGATAGTTATTTTATTCATAACATGAAGACTGTTGCTAATCACTGCACCTGTTTAAGGTGCTGCCTGCATATATCTGAAATCATTAATACAGTTAATGAGTATGACTAACTGCAGTTACAGAGTCAAAGATCTAATGATATTAGTTGTACTGTAATCCCACTTAGGCTCATAGATGCATCAGTACTTACTAGGCTACTGATCTGAAAGGATCTTAAGAAACCGAGATTTACATTCCCACTGTACTTTTAAGCCCTTATAATTTACATATGAATAACTCAAAGACACGAGAGACAAAGATACGGTGGAACATTTACATGTTCCCCTATTCATAAGGGGTAGAGGTAAACCAGAAGTGAGTTTAAGTTGCTCATCTATTAATTCAAATTACATTTGAAGAGAGAAGTACTCTGCTTAAAGTGACAAAAAACCCTATTCTGTTGTATCTATTATACACTCACAATTCATAAACAACTGCTCATGGGATCTCAATCTGTTTTGCAAAATAAATAGAACTTGTTGGAGGGATAGATATGTATCACAGAGAATAACGCTTCCATGGAGCTACCTTCCACTCCACTTAAAGCAGAGTAGATTCATAGGATGATACTAGGCTATTGGCCTGGTGGGCTTTATAAGCCTGGCCAAGATTTTTGCCCATGTTCCCACAAAGTCAGCACCTGTACCCCTGT
Organism: Protopterus annectens; assembly: GCF_019279795.1. Lineage (NCBI taxonomy): Eukaryota > Metazoa > Chordata > Ceratodontiformes > Protopteridae > Protopterus > Protopterus annectens. Next base: position 223,207,562 of record NC_056741.1, read on the forward strand.
CCAGTAGGGACACAGGTGGGATCCCACCTGAACCTGGACAACTGGATGGGAAACAAAAAATACACCCCATGGGATCCCACCTGTGTCCTTGCTAGACAGGAGAAACAGGTGCTGACTTTGAGGGAACAAGGGCAAAATTCTTGACTAGCTATATAAGGGCCTCCAGGTTTGTTGTCACTTTTCTATAGCCTTTGTGATACTTAAAACAGGGACATGGCTTTGGGATAGTCTGCATAATGTTTATGATTCATGCCCTTGATATTTTTAATGAGAATGTATTGTGGTCATTTCAGTTGTGACAACTGCTTGGAAAGGTACATACTGAAATGGACATTATACTCAATGATCAGACGTATGAGTGCTGAGTACAGTGAAATCATGACATCCCTGGATCTGGACACAATATCTGTAGATATAAGCTGTGCAATAAAATTGGGTTTCCCTACAATAATGGATACTTGATAATCAAAGACAATTCATTGTTGACATAGGTTCCCAAGTTCCTAACTACAAAATCAATTTTCTGGGTGTGTTATCAATGTGATAGTTACAGGAGGAGTCACGCTTGTTAAAGGATACAAATATAAACTTCTTGGTATTTAGTTTTAGTTTGTGATTTTGACACCAGCTATTTGTTTTATGACAGGCCCAGGCCCAACTTGTGTCCTCTGGGGAATGTATGATAGCACCAAGTTAGCAGTTTACTGCAAACGTGGTCAGCCACAAACCTTTAACATTAGCCTTGCTCTCCAAGAAGTAAATGCCAAAGAGGAATGGCCCAAGGATTTAGTCCTGGGGTACACCACTAGTGACAGGTCTTTTGGTAGAAGTAGAGCCATCCACCCTAACTTCTTCAGCTGTATTTGTGATCTAATTTGTTATTCAGTGAGTTCCATTGGGATTGACATTTATCTGGGAGAAATGATGTATAATACCTGAGTTTGGCATGGCATGAAATGCTTTTTCAAGGCCTAGATATGCTATGTGCACTGTTTTTCCTTGCCCATTTCTTCAGTAACCTTTTCAAAGAAGTTGACTAGGTTAAGTAGGTTGGATCTGCCCTTAACAAATTCCAACTGGGTTCAGTCACTTTGTGTAAAGAAATGAATTTGAAGTGTCCAGATCATGTAGAACAGGGTAACTACTGCAATATGAAGTCTGAACTGAGGAAAAATTGTGCTGCTGATAAAAATGTCCAAAGAAAATCCTAAAACCTATCTTTTAAAGACCAGTTGTTAATAATTCCTACTCCCTAAGGAAAAGCTTTCACTTTGTGACTGCTTTCTAATATTCTCAAACTGTACATGATATTTGATTTCATAGTTAATTCAGAATAAAAAAGATACATTCTGATTTGGGTATGCATGTGATTTTTTTTTTTTTGTTAATCAGTGTGTTAAGTTTAAGGAATATGTGAAACACTGCGAGAAATGTGCTGCATTGATTAAGGGGGTAAGTCAATAAGGCTTACACAGTAAATTTTACCATGTCTGCATCATGCCACAATGCAGACATGGGATCGGGAACATTTAAATTTTAAGTGCCATGTAGGGGCGTGCACCCCTGCGGATGCAATTAAACATTGTGGCATGCTTATCAGCTACATGCAGCTGATTAGTATGCAAATAAAGCAGACAAAGAGGCTGGAGTGATTCAACACGGTAGGAAGCAACTATGTAGGCTCTGTGGTAGTGTTCCATCTGTATTCAAAAACTTTTCGAATACAGCCATGGAATCCTGCAAGTTGCTAGAACAGTGTTTGTGTTTACCTGGATTTTCCAAAGGCTTTGAAGTCTGAAACTCAAATTTATGTCATTCTTTAGTGACTTCAATCCTCAGATCATCCCAGTGATTTGCTAGAAAATCACAAATTTGGTGAGGGACAGACCAAAAATATGAGGCAAAGACCTATCTGGACATTTGAGAGGTATGTACAGAAATGCACTACAGGGCAGATCTCTCAACTTCTTAGGGCAAGACATCTGGACAAGGCTGTCAATAATGGAGGGGTAGAAATAAGGACACTTTTGAAATATTGCTCTTACAAACTCAGAAAATTAATAGAACTGGGTTTTTTAGAATGCACCTTTGCTCCCATGCCCCCCAAATGAACAGATCACATAGTAAGTCCTGCAGACCTTTCAGCCTCTTAAGGAAAGACACCTGGGCAAAGCCATCAATAATGAAGTGGGGAAAGGGGCCAGAAATAGGGACACTTTTAAAATATTCCTCTTACAAACTTAGAAAATTGATAAAACTTCAATTTTTTTCAGAATGCAGCTTTGCTGCCATGCCATTCAATGGACAGAACACATCGTAAGTCCTGCAGACCTCTCAACTTCTTAGGGCAAGACACCTGGACAAAGCTATCACTAATGGGAGGAAAGGGCCAGAAACAGCGTCAGGACATTCTGCAAAAATCTTAACAGTGGAGAAGTATGTTATAGCAAAGACTCAAAATAGGAACAGATGTAATATCTGTTTTGTGTTCAACATTCAGCTACCCTTCAGTTTCCCTAGCTATGTGGTTGCCTTTTCGTGTAGTTTCAGGGCCGTCAGCACAGTGAAGATGCAAATGAGATCTGAACTCATTAGAATTGCTGAAGCCCAAAAAGATGGATCCCTGTAGGGATGTTCACATCATATCAGCACTCCCTCAGTGTTTGTGTTGTTGGGATGGCAACTGTGATTGTTTACATCAGGTGGGTGTGTCAGGTTAGAGCGATGGCAAATGTGATTGCTTACATCAAGTGGATGTATCAGGTTAGAGGGATGGTAACTGTGATTTATTACATCAGGTGGGTCTGTCAGGTTAGAGGGTTGGCAACTGTGATTGGGTTTGTCAAGTTAGAGGGATCACAACTATGATTCTTTACATCAGGTGGGTGAATCAGGTTAGATGGATGTCAACTGTGATTGCTTACATCAGGTGGGTGTGTCAGGTTAGACTTAACAAAGTGTTACATTTAGGTCTGTCAAGTTTGGAAATGCAAGTAAGCAGTGCACACTTCACAGGCTCTATTTCATTAACATCCAACCGCCTCTTCATTTGTTTGCAAATTGTGTTTTCTCTGTCAGGTTTTTAGTATTATTTATTATAAATGGGAGAAATATTTGAAATGAGGAAAACCAATCTATGACATATACACAGTAGAAAATGTTAATACACATGAGATATGTCTACATAGGTCTGGATTTCAACCTTCAGAAAACAGGAGGGGCGCCTTATCCCTCTTTGTCACACAAACAACTTTGCACAAAAGAACTGATGTCATTCTTCACACAACCATCTACAGCAGAATGTACAGTGATATTAAACCATAGAACTCTCATTTTCATATGTATTATTATATTTTGATGTAGTGTGCTTAGTGATCACATAATCTTTTATTATAATTATCACTTGCATATTTATACCTCTGTCTTACTTTTCTGTTTTTCCTGGTCATTCTTCAGTTATCTGCCCAGTTCTCTGAGATATGGAGTCTCTAAGACATGCTATATATCCTTGGCCTTAAAATGTATGAGGATATCACCTGGCAATAATATAATATGCATTTGCCCACAAGTGAAGGGCAGGTTGGATGGCACAAATAAGCAATAAGCTGTTCTTTTGCAGGGGGTAGCAAATGTGAGCTACTCTTTGGTGCATACAAGGGTACAACTGTTCAGTTGATGGGGTGGATCTAAGCTGAATTATTGTTATGGCAGATACAAGCATAGACCTTTGTTTTGGTGCAAGCAAAGGTGAGTTGCTGTTCTGGCACAAACGGGGACATGTTGCTCTTGTTATTCTCTGTTTTGCATCCGGCCTGTTGTTTGATCGTGTGAGGGTTGTGAAGTCAGAAACTGCATCAGTACTTTTTAACTTCTCTCTTCAATGATTTTCTAGTACAAATGCATGTTGCTAAACCGAGGGCATGCAGTGGTCATCAATACTTTTGAGAGGTATGACAGCATGAATCTTTGATGCCTGAGGCATACTACTTACTAATGGACACATATAAGTCAAATAAGGCCCTGCTATTACATGTTACAGTAATGTTTGTACAAATCTCCCACCTTTTACTTGCTTACTGTAACATCTGATGAAATACAAGGATATGCCATACTGCTATTAAACAATATACTCCAGGTTTAGGACTTACCTTGTAAATGCAGCAGTTGCCAGAGTGTTTGTCCAGGGCTGACTCTGTCTGATGCAAGCCTTATACAGCCAATACATGGGGAGGTAAAGCTTGTGTGACTTGCCTAGCATCAATGTTACTATATGTATGTGAGTAGGAAGAATGTGTTTGGCCCCTAGATGGTGACTGAGTGTGCTATGCATTGTCTCTTAGCCAATGCAAGGGCATACTGAGCATGCCTATGTCTGCCTACATCCACAGCAGATGGTGGTTTCCCCTCTGACTCCTCATTTGCCTGTGGCTGTGGTGACCTTGGTATTGGTGGTGGGATGTGTGCCCCTTCCCCTTGCTGATCCTGCTGCAGTTGTTTCCTTGGGATTATGTTGTGTAGCATGGCATGTACTGTGAAGATTTCTGTATGTCTGTGGATTGTACTGCATGGATCCTCCCAGATGTATCTAGGCTCTGGAGCCATCATTTCATCAGGTGAAATACTTGCTCTATGACATTTCTAGTTTGAGTGTGTGCACTGTTATGGTGTTCTTCCATGGGTGTGTGCAATTCTGATGAGTGTCATCAGCTACAGTTCCAGTGCGCAGTCTTCATCCCCGAGTAGATGATCCTGTGAGATATCCACCCTAGCAAACATCTGGTACAACTGGGAGGTATGCCACATATGTGAGTCATGGTAACTGCAAGAGTTGCCGGCACATACATTCAAGATAATTGCCTTGGCATTACACGTGGCATGGCAGTTAATAGAGTGGTATCCCTTTCTGTTAATGTAGAGCCAACCTTGTTCCCAGGTGGTGCCTTCATTGCTGCATGAGTGCAAGCTATGGCACACAGTACTGTAGAGTAGTGCACTACCTGATAACAGTTGTTGCATTTTTCTGGTCCTCTCCTTAGAACTACAGGAAAAATATATGTGCTTGCTGATATGTTGGAGCATAGCATCTAGGAATTGGTGGAGGATCCTGGATGCTGATGCCTGTGACACCCCCAACATGTCCCCTGTTGGCCTCTGAAAGGTACCTGTAGCTAATATTTTAAGGGGTACACATACCTTAGTCTCCACTGGGATGGGTTCCCCCCCAGTTAGCTCTGGCTGTGAGTTGAGGGCACCAGATGTTGCAGAGTTCCTGTAGTATTCCCGTGTCCACCCTGAAGCACACTAGAATGTCAATGTCATGTAGGCTGTAATAAGTTAAACGTGGCCTGACAAATCTCCTTCTCAGCCTAGGCCTATTGGCAACAGCAATAGCATTGGCTTCAGCCTCTTGCGCATACAAATGGATTAAAGCAGCAGTAGGCCATAGCATTCTGTATATTTAGACTTTCTGTGTCTGTACTCCAACATTTTTGAAATCCACAGGAAAAAACAGCATGGAGTCTACATGGATGCTTTATAGCTAGTTGAATAGCTCCACTGTGTTGGATTGGATGATTAGCATACAGTTCACCTGCTTATGCTGTAATTTGCCTCTATGAAACACAAAGACGGATGCCAATTCATTAATAATCTACACAATCATAAAAAGGCAAACGTGTAGCTAGCCAAAATGATGGTGAGGAGAGTTGTATATGTTTGGAAGACTGCAAAAACACTTTTTAGGATATATCTGTACAGGGGAGTACTGAGTGTTAGCAGGTATGATCCCCGTGCGCCACCTACATACAGCATATGCTGGATTGTATTTAACAGTAGTGTGAAGCACAGGCTTTTGCACTTTTAACTGCATGCATTAATTAGAAGTGTACTGATGGCGTGGGCCTATCTGTCAAGCCATTTCAGAGGTACAGATGACTGACAATATATGAAAATGGAATGCTGTGTGATAACTATGTACAAATGTGTCAGGGATAGGTCCTATTGTAGGACTTTTAGCATTTCAAAGAGGTTTTGTTAGCAAAACTGGTCATTTGCCTGTTCTTTTGTGATGGGGTAATGATGAGTTACTGTTAAGGCACAAAGAAGACCGGACTGTTCTTTTGGGGAGGAGGGGAACCAAAGGTGACTTACTCTTATGGCACCTACAAGGACATGTTGCTCTTGTTACTCTCCTTGGTTTGCATCCTGCCTGTTGTTACTATTTCACATCTCTAGACTGTTTTATGTTTCTTCAGTGGGTAATACTGGCAGGCTACCTTTTATGTTTATCTGGAAACAGCTATTTTGTAGTTATGTGATACTTATGTGTATTATACTTGTTGTCTTTTAGGACACCTACAAGTATGTCACTCAGGTGTATCAATCTAGAGAGACCCCCTCTTTCAATGATACCGAAAATCAAGTCATAGTCCATGGATTTTGGAAAGATGGTGCCTTTCTCCTGGAGAGGGGATGGGGAGATATGGCCCATAGGATGTGAATATGGCTACAGATTGTTCATGATGTCAATGCCATGGGTGGCCATGGCAGAACATATGAGCAGGTGCATCACAGGACCACTGACATGATAACATCTGCAAGGAGATGAACAGCTGCGGTAGTCCGTGACCAAATGGTTACCAGCATAGGGCCTGCTAGGGAACCACCACTAACCCCCAATGAAGAGCTCCTGGCCAAGCTGACAGATCCAGACAGCTCCCGGAGAGTGCAGTATAGCATGTCCTGGATGTGGGTACAACACCTTCTAAAACAGCAAGCATGTCCCAAGAGGAGCTTCCAGGTAATCTTTGAAGAGCTCCTGGCCAAGCTGACAGATCCAGACAGCTCCCAGGAGAGTGCAGTATAGCATGCCCTGGATGTGGGTACAACACCTTCTAAAACAGCAAGCATGTCCCAAGAGGAGCTTCCAGGTAATCTTTGATATCTCAAGAACTGAATACTGTTGTATACTAAAATAGCTGAAATGAATAAATTAATTTGGTATCAACATGTCTTGTTTTTTTTTGGGGGGGGGGATTGAAGATTTCTACAGTTATAAGCTTACTTTGGAGTTGTCAGCCACTTTCTTGTTCAAAGTGCCATTAATGCACATATACAGAGGTAAATGTATTAGCACCTGTGTTACTCTTAATTGTGATGATGTTGCCCTTAACTCTTGCTTAACTTCTTCCAGAACCATCTGGAGTATAGTGCAGTACGTCTTCTGCAGATGGAAAGCCACATATTTTTATGTCAATAGTGCTGAGCAATTGAAAGCAATGCTGTAGTTTGTGATTTTAATCTCAGGTCTGTTGTGTGTATTGCTGCACTTCCTGTAATAGTGGTAGGCATTAATATATTCCTGCGTTTCATGCTTTTTATCATAGTTGATCATGAAAGTGGGACAGCAGGGCCATGTGCCGCCCGATGTCTGTGGAGTGCAGACTCTGATGATAAAGTTTGTTGTATTTATATTCTAGTCCTGAACCTTAATTGTTTTGTATGTTTGTTTGTTATTTCTCTGGAAGTTGTTTGTGCTGATAATAACTGTTTGAACTAGCTTGTTGTTGAATTCTGTTGATATTTTATATGTGTGTTTACTTATTTCCTATTGGAAACACACTTGTTTGTTTACTGGCTTGTTTTTTTATAATTGTGTTATGTATTATAGAGCACTTAACACTAAAAGCACTACACTACTAACTTTAACTCTCCTTACTGCTCTTAAACATTAAAATTCCTTACCTTAAACTAGCCCAAAGCTATTTGTTTTAAGTCCAAAGGTCAATCCCTCTGCTCCAATTTCTCCCCAGGTGAATCTTCAATCTCCTACCCTCTGTTACCCAAAGCTCTCTCTCCTGGCCCTCTCCTTGCTCCAACTCTTCTTGCCACACAGGAATTATGGAAACTTATTACAAATTCCCCAACCTCCTCCAACTCATGCACAACCTCTCAACCATAGAGCAGGAGAGAGAGCTCAGCTGAACAACTACTACACCAGTCTCATACAGACACTCTCCTCACTCCACCAAATTCCACACAACTGAGACACAAAAATACCAAAACCAAACAAATATCATCACTCAAAGCAACACACACTGAGCAAGTCAAACTACCAAAAGCAAACCAAACCAAACAAGACTCAGTACCACCACCACACAAACCAAACACAACCAAACAAAACAACACTTTGAAACACACAAAGAACAAAAAACCCACAAGGCTACAAGATCTCCCTGCCAAAACAATACACACACGCTACATCGCCAAAACAGCACCCAGGCTGCACAGTCAGCCAGGTGAGGTCATTGCAACACAGGCTGTGAATGAGCTGCAAGGCAGCACACCTACACACGCAAGGCTCAATTACATAATGACACACTCAGCACGTCATAACATATATAAATATGACTCAGAACCTCCCCTGGTACTGTGTGAATGACCACGATCCTCCCTGCCTGAGCAGATGATCCACAACACAAAAGGAAGGACCTTGCTGAAGATGTACCCATGGATGACCTTGAGTAGCGGCTTAAAGATGAGAACCCTGATGCAATGGCCCAATGACAAGAGACATAATGAGGCTTGCAAGTAACACAAGCCAGCTGATGATTCTCAGCAACAATCCGACTTACCCTCACACTTGGCTATATACAAACAAGCCACGATATTTCACTGAATTTGTCAGGCTCAGCTGTCCCCCTCTGCTTTTTGATATTGGCAATCACTACTACCCATAGTGCCTTTCAGGGCAAAGGCTTAAAGAAAAAGGTAACTGTCCTCCATGCATATCTCATAAGAAAAGAAGAGTAATGCCCCCTCAAAACTCTTAGGTAACCTCAAAGATGACATAGCAAAACTCTCCTCACAACCTCAGATCAAAACTATTCCTATATCTGCACTACCAACCTCGATATCATGCGATCACACCCCAGAGCCCAAAACTTATACCTCACCACTGGCTTTTTGGCCCCAATTCATCAAAGATACACAGCACCCCAGCACCCTACTATTCACGAATACCTTTTGCTTTGGCCACCAAACCAGGCAAGCAACAAACTGAGAATCGATTCCCACAAAACCTACAAACCAAAAATAAACCCAAAAACCCCTTTCGGCCTTAGAGAATACACTGAGCCAAACTAACAGTCCGCCAAACTGCCTTCCCATAGACACTCCACCCCAAACACCCCAACACCATAAACCCAAAGCATCCTACTGGAAAAAACAAAGACTGGAAACACTCAAATACTATGGAACCCCAAGATACCACAAAACATCAAGGGAAATTAAATCACCTCCAACACCCACCTCCAAACAAATGGGACCTGAACTCAACCCAATGTGATGGAACAACTTGTTACCACTCCCCACCCTAAAACCTATCTCCAGATGAAAAACCTCCTCCTTAAGACTCAGACCATAAACCCAAAACCCTCCTATCAGAGATCAGAAAGAAAAAAAATCCCCAGAGAAAATCAAGCAATCTCCCAAAAAAAATCCCACACTGATCCTTCAAACCCCAAAATCCTTCAATTCCCTCCCAACAACAAAAGAAGGAATCCTTTATAAACACATTCTATGAACAAATCCATGAATGCATGGATCATGAATAACATAGATACCAAATCCCACCCATCCAACAAAAAACAGATAAAAAGGAAACCAAGACCCAATCCTCCAATAAACAAACGCCTAAAAAGGACAAGGAAGCTACACAAATGAAGCAAAAAAACTGCAAAAAGGGAAGGCATCACTGATCAGGCAAAGCAAAAACCAGTAGCATCAAAAAATTGTCTAAGGCACTCTTCAAGTAACTCATAACAGGAGTGAAAGGACAATAATAACACTTTATTTAGTTATGTTAGGAACCTGCAGACTCCAGGTATGGAACCTGGTTCCCCCAAAATGCTCAAAAAAATCCCAACAAAATGACAAAGCATTGCCATATCTCGGACAGCCAGGTTCAGCCCTGACCCCACCAAAAGGGCAAATATCTTATCCCAAGCTCCCAAAGCAAAAACACAGCATCAATGGGACCAAGAGCCATCGCCAAAGCAAAACAAAAATTACAGCATCAAGAGGACCAGACTCAAACTGGCCTCAAACTACTCAATCTCAGCCTTACTAAAAAAAAACCCAAACATAACTCAAGAATTACTACAACTTACTACCAGCCTTCCCATAGAGGTGACTGCTCATAGTCTGTACAGGCATGGTGGTCCCTCAAGAAAGTCACAGATACAAAGGTCCGGAAACTGATAATCATGACTAGCTTGGTCTCTGGAATAAAGGATCAAGGGCCATCATGGATCCTATAAAGAAAGGGACTAGACTGGGGCAGGACACTAGTATCCCTGGTTAAGGGCAGTTCAGGAGGCAACCCCCCCACCTGGGCTGCTTCTTTGGAACCACACACATTGCCCCCAGGGAAGTTGGTTCTCCGAGCTACCTGCCTAACACTCTGTGCCTGGCTATCGATACAATACTCAAATATAAAATATATACTCACACAACACAATAATATAAAACCTATGTCACTAGATGGGAGCAAAACTGGCTCAGGTACAGAACTCCATGTCAGACAAAATGACATGGAACCATGTCAGACCACACAGTCAGTCTGGAACCTAGCTCAGTCAGTCCTGGACTCTCCTGAAGCTTATAGGCCTCGGGAGGAACTGGCCAACACGGAAGGATTGGAACACGACAAACACAGATGACTGCAAACTGGGGGGCCATAATCCACCTCCAGGCCTCCACAAGCACAGACCACCAGCAAAGCAGCCCAAACAAACAGACAAATGGAGCCATGGCCATGGCCATAAAAAAAAAAAAAAGTATAGTCATCCCCAAAAAAAAAACAAAGTGCAAACAAATTACTACATAGTTGGTATTTAGTACAAAGTAAAAGTAAACCTGGGGAAGTTGGACCCAAGATAGCAATCTCTCATTTGAAAAAAACATGCCACAAAGGTTAGAAAAAACATTATATATACACCCGAAAAATCAGTGAAGGGATTCACATCTAGATCAGGGGATCATCATCTCATTCATCATCATTCCCTCATCCTCCATAATTGCACCCCAATTCCTACCTTTTGAGACACCAAAACACACCCACCAAGAGACCCCAAAAAAACCAAACCTCACCAAGAGGATCACATCAAACAGATACCATATGCTGCTATGCCAAGAACTCAAAGCTCTACCATACCCACTCAGTCTAATATCAGCTCTCTGCCGTGCTGTGCCTGCCGAACAGCCTCCAAAACCCGGAATTAATGGAATGGACATCAAAAAATCCAATCCAATCGAATCGTGCGAAGAGACAGACTTGAACCTCAGCAAATAAAGAATAAATAGGATGGACAGGATCATAACAGATTCATAACTTTCCTTCTCTTCACTCTCCCAAAAAATCCCAGTCCAGGAGTCCAGAGGTCCTCTCTGACTCTATTCTCTAGGAATCTTGATGGATGGATGGGAGAGTTTAGGTTTGGTATCACTTCTGTGTCACTGTCAGACAGAGGCACAGTATACTAACTATACGAAAAAAAAAATAGCAGCAAAAATAAAAAAAAAATGGGGAAAGAAAGCCAAACACATGGCTGCTAGGCTTATAAATGCCCTAGGGCAGATAGCCTAGTATGAACCTATGAACCTGATAGTGACTGAACTGAGGCACAGACAGGGAGTGCAGAGGTTGAATCTATCACAGAGGTTGACATACAGTCACCATCTGCATTTCCATCAGACACAGCCAGTAGGCCTACACCTACCCAGTCCACTGAGGCCACAGATATTGAACAGGTGGAAGGCAAGGAGATTGATCAGGGAAGTGTGGCTACTGTGACTTCATTGCCTGTTGATTCTGTCTGTAGCCAAAGTGTGGGAGAGGGGCCACAAAGGAAGATTGATAGGGGTGCTTGGAAAGAACCTGCTGTCCATCCTCCACCTGGTGCAGGTAGCACCTCTTATGCCACTCAGCACATGTTTAAGGCTGTCATGGAGCCACAGGCACATACCCATAGGTGCTCCAGACAAATGCTCAGGGTTTTCGACGTGGCACAATCTGACATGCATGACTGCCTCCACAGTGGTGCAGATTCACTGGATCCGATGAATGACACTTTGGAATGAGGAGTGTCTGCAATGGACTGAGTGGTGTTTGTCATGGAATGAGCAGTGTCTGTGATGGAACATCTGCTGGGAGAGAAATGGCATCCTCGTGGATGTAGGTCAGCCACATCATCTGCTGTCAGCCAGCGTGGCAGTGACCAATCATGCTTCCATAGTGGCAGTAGTTTCACTGCTCCATCAGTGAGTTTGCTGTCCATACCCAGATGTGGTAGGCTATGAGGCTGTGGCCCTGGTTGTCCCTTTGTAGGGTACTTGTCCAACAGACATCATTCAAGTTCAGGTAGCAGCACTGCCTCTGACCCTGTACATGAACATGCCAGTGCAACTCCTGGTGCAGCCAGTTCTCATGGTTGGGGACAACAACAATGAATTGCCACCTCTACCATGCACAGCTCACACCCATCTGATAGACCAAGATGTAGAGCTAGCACAGAGCTTGGCTGTGTTTATGCAGACACTCACACACCTGTTTCACCTGGAGGACCCCTAGAGATACATGCACAACAGTTACTCAGTTTGTCTCACTCACCATTTGTTATTTTATTCCAGTGGTGCTTTTTTTGCCTTCATACTCACACACTCACTGACCTCCTGTGTCAACCTACGTTTCCTGACACCCTCCCCTCCCACAAAAACTTGTATAAGTGATGATAACTGTGTCATATCCCTATTTTCTATCTTTTGGATTCAGGGATACAAATCTTAGTCTGATGCTCAGGGTGCATAGCTAACTTTGTGCTTAGTATATATGTACTTGTGTTGTTGAACTAGTCATTGTACCTTCAATTTATATTGGCCTTGGAAAGTTAGACAGTTGATAGCCTCAGACTTCCCCAACATTATAGTGAATGCTTTTGTAAGGGTGTTGATGTCAGAAATTGCAATGTGTATCATTACTTTCTAACTTCTTTCTTTAATGATCCCTCAGGACAAATGTATGGTGCACATCCTACGTCATGTCATCATATTCAGATCTTAGGATTGTATGACAGCACAGAACAGTAATATAGTATAATGCTGTCTTTTGCATGTACCTCTACAGACACATTCAGCAGCTGGAGAGACCACAGGGCTTGTATGACAGCACAGAATAGTAATATAGTATAGTGCTCTCTTTTGCATATACCACTACAGACACATTCAGCAGCTGGAGAGACCACAGGGCTTTCTCAGGGAGATAACACAGGGCTTTCAAATCATGCCATTATGTATGTGGATAGAGTAAAAGCCAAGTCACTGTCATCTGTCTGGTATAGGATGAGGTGATGTCTGCCTGGCCTCCAGGCCAGTGTTTGACCATGGTCTGGTACAATGACTGCATATCCAGACATTTGATATAGCTAATGACATCAGCAGTGTCTGTTGAGAATAAGGTAATATCAGTGCCCCACATTCTGCAGTAAAAGGCTTTCTGTAATGTTAAGCAAGAGCACACACCCACATATGCGCGCACACACACACACACACACACACACACACACACACACACACACACACACACACACACACACACACACACTTGACTACAGTGAGAATAGAACATCTACCTAAGTGCACAGACTGCAAGACTCAGTATTTGACACAAGCACCACAGCACCTGTCTGACTTTTGCAAGACTACAGTTAAACTTATAGTACATTACATCATTAGTCCATGTGTGTGACAAGATGTTGGCAGGCCTGCATAGGTTCATGCAAGGCTGCTACCATAATGGCCCTAGTTTCATAGATTCATAGGAGGACACTAGGCTAATGGTCCTAGGGCCTTGTCAAGCCTACCCAAGTTGCACCATTGTTTCCTTATAGACCAAGATTGCAAATCTATGATCAGCACTGGTTAACCATGTCTAAGAATGACATGGGTGAAACCCCTGGGAGAAATCTATGTCTTCTCCTGCAATTTTCCCACTTAACCTTAACTCATTACATTCAAGTGATGCCTTCAGGTGTGTCTGCAGTTACCTCCTACTGCTCCTCTAGGCATGAAATATTACTTGTTCATACTTGCATTAATAATTCCAAAACCATAGTACATACAAGATATCAGAATAGTTTATCTTGAAGCATACATGATGGCAAGTACAAATGTATTGATATCTGACCTCTGTCAAGGAGTATTTATTAGAACTGTAAGGTGATAACTTCATTTTTTAAAGTCTCAGACCACACCCACTGGGAGTTAAAGGTACACACTCAAAAGAGTTGTACTGGGGAGGCATGGCCAAGATGGGCACTGAGTAGCAAAAGAATTCAACAGCTCCACTAAAGAAATATTATTCTGACAGGAATTCTACCTTCAGACTAAAAACTGAAAATACTTTTATACATGATTAATAGAACTTAACTTCACCTAAAATAATATCAACTTAGAAACTAAAAGAAGGCAGATTTTCTTGTCAAATTATTCTTGGATAACTTCTTCTCATCTGAAGAAATTCATCATGAGCTTCATTAAATCCAGCAACCAGGATTCCAGCCTTAAAAGAGAGATTCAGACTTTGATAACAAATATACAAGACCGTACCACAAAAATTGATAAGTTAGATACCAAAATAGACAATTTCAAGCAGAAAACTACCAAACAAATGGATTTACTCCATCAAGATTTACTACAACCAAAATCTCAGATATCAGGTATCGAAGAAGCTGTAAATGATATGGATGGAAGAATTATAGAAAATGAAAATAATGTGGAATTCTTACTCACACAAAATACTCTCCTACAAAATAAACTAGATGATCTTGAAAACAGATCCAGATGCAACAATCTAAGAATATTTGGATTACCCGAAGGCATAGAGGGGAACAACATGACTAACTTTCTCACTACTTGGTTATCTAAAACTCTTGATCTCACTGAAGCTATGTGTTTTGGTATTTAGAGAGCACACCGTTCTCTTATCACAATTAATACATCCAACAAAAAACAACCTAGATCTATCATTGTCAAATTCCTCTCATCTTCCAACAAGGAATTAGTTCTAAAAACTGCATGGTCCAAGTCACCAATTAAATCAAATGAAGCTATAAATAGCTTTGACAATGATTACTCATCAGCAGTTATAGCTAAAAGAAAAATATTCCTACCTTTGATAAAGGAACTGAAGAAAGCACAGGTGAAGACTCATCTTTTGTTCCTTGCGAAGCTGAAGATATTTTCATCGGAGGATCCCAAAATGTTTGAAGACTTGGACTCTGCTCTGAACTATTTATTTATTTATTTTATTTATTTATCATTTGTTGACCGGGAAAGTCAGATTAGGTTCCACAGAGCCTGTTTTCAGCGGAGGCCCGGGGAGAAATGCTCCAGATGCATTTAAAAGACCATAAGATCTTGGAAAAAATAGAAGAGATGGAATGGGCTAATCCTACACTTAAGAGAATGGTATCGAATCCTACATGGAAAACCTCGGAGAAACATAAAAGACTAAGAAACAAGTGACTTAAATATTTATTTGTTTGCAGTTTGTTATGTTTCTGGAACAATGCCACTGTGTTAATTATTTGTTGATATTTTTACTTACAAGGTAAGCCTGGTTCTTTTTTTTCATCTTCCCATTCCCATATAACCTTCAGTATGCACATAATTTTAGCTTTTACTTAAACTGAGGTAAAATGGTATACTAATTACAAACATACAGTCTTAAATATTGTTATAAAAATATTTCAAAGTTAAATGGTAAATAAATAAATCCATTATGAAAATAAGATAATCACTTCTCATATATAAACATTTTAGATTCCCTCATTAAGCTCTACTTAATTTAAACTAACAGCATTCAGATTAAATACCGTTTACGTATATATAAGTAAATAAGAGCTTACAACACATTCATATATAATTCTCTGTCTTCCTTATTGGATACTGTTTTTTATCTCATAGTTTATATTTTAATAGTTAATTTAAAGCTTTTATATATGTTAAATTCTTATGGTGATATTATGAAATAATAAGTTCTCAACATTATACTATGATTCACAAGTGAACTCTTACAGTTTTAAATATAGTTTTTTTATGAGTTATGTGAATGTAAAATGGATTAATGGGTTTTGTGATTTATTTAAAATGCTTTTTGCAACAATATAAGTTGTGTGGTACTGTTTAATAATAATGGGTAACACAGGCATTGGCTATACACTTGTGCAGGCTATAAAAAGTTTACAGATCTCACACACATGAATTTTCACTATATCAAACAACATATGGTTCAACAGAAGTTAAAGTGTCTTTTTTATCATGTGGGTTGTTTGCAAGCATAAAGAATGACTTTGTTAATAGAGGATATCTAACAAATGTCATACTATTCTAGGATATATTTAGTTATATAATTCTCATGAAACATGACTATGGTAAAAGCAATACCAGATGAGTTACACTGATTACAACTCTGTTTTTCTGGTCTTAATGAATATGTAATCATATATAGAGTTACTGTTTTGTCTGTTTAACATTTATATATAGTGGAGGCTGTGTTCTGTCGCTGCTGTTTAGGGGTTTTATCCAAGTGACAGATGTCACAGGGAGAAGGAGTTTACAACTCCAGGCGGGTAGCTACCCCATTTTTTATGACATATATACTACATTTAATTTTCTTAATAAGTTCTTCCTGACATCCATTATAATTCAAATATATATAATTGTAAGTTGCAAGAATTGTATACCACATACTGTGTATTGTAAAGTAACAGACATTGACTATAATTTGAATAACAAATATTCTGGAGAGGATTACATAAAACATATACAAGACAACACACAAAACACAAGAATTTCTTACTCAATTATAATGCTATTATGACCACATTAAAAGGTTTATCAATCAACGTAAATGGTCTGAATAACCCTATTAAAAGAGGAAGTGTATTTAAATACTTAACTATACACAAACCAAACATGATATTTTTACAAGAAACACATTTATTAAAAGAAAATATTAATTTTAAATGCTAATAAATATATAGTTATTGCTAGTTCTGAACATTCTAAAAAGAAAAGAGCAGTAGCAATTCTTTTGAACAGAACTCTGCCTTTACCTAGAATTATTAAATCTTATCAGGATGATAAAGGGATGCTTTGCTTGGTGATAATCAAAATAAATACAAAACTTTTCACTTTGGTAAACAACTATTGGTTACCGGGCATTGGAATTAGCACTATTAAACAACAATTGAACCAAATTGTATCTCAATCTGAGGGTGATATTATGGTAGGAGATTTTGACTGTGTTTTAAATGAAACAGACTCTAGTACTTTAAGGAAAAGGAAGATAACCTCACAAGTTAAACAACTAATACAATTAATGGATACATATCATCTAAAAGATATACATGACTATACAGATCTGAGCTCACCTCAATTCACATTCTATTCCAATAAATTCAAAACATACTTCAGAATAAATAGGGTAATTATATCCACGCAAATAATAAATGATTTAATAAACACCAAGATTGTGTCTTGCCCTATGTCAGATCATAATACAATCATATTTGAACTTAACTTAAATGGTACCCCAATGACTCTTATAAGAAGAATTCCTGCACCCTCCAAGAGGAAAAAACGCTGAGAGAAGAAGGGGGCCACTTTTGAGATTTTAAGTATTTTTTTCTCTGTTTATTTGCTAAGTTTTTCTGCATAGCTGCCTAGCTTGAGCATTTTCTGGCTTGTTAAACTTGATTTCTGTATTAGTAGCTGTATTTAGAGCACAACCAAAAGCTGTTTGCTGAATTTCCTGTTTGCACTTAATTTTAAATCGTTTTTTTCTTAAAACTTGCATATTTTCTGTCCTTGACCTAGCACTCTTGTGTGGGGTCATTTACTGCACTGTTATAACTTGATATTACTTGTGAACCTCTGCTATCTCTGTAAAAAAAACAAAAAATCTTGCTTTTTCCCACTTTTCTGAGAGTTAAAAAAGTTCAGTTACAGGCTTGCTGTTCCTGAACTGTTTGAAAGTTTCTGTGAGGCCATTTTTGCTTGGGCTGAAGGAGGGTCTCTCTGTTGATCAGTGGCAGTGAATAACATTGAGCAGCTTCCCTGCCCCCAGTAGAGGTGGTTACTGACTTGAAACTGTAGTTTTATTGGCCACTAGGGTCATTTCCAAACTCCTTCATCTTCCTCTCTTAAAACCTAGTTGCCTCATGGTTTGACGTCTTTTCAGGCTTGTTGGCTGTTGGTGAAGCACCCTCAAGAGGAAAAACGCTGAGAGAAGAAGGGCCCACTTTTGAGATTTTAAGTATTTTTCTCTGTTTATTTGCTAAGTTTTTCTGCATAGCTGCCTAGCTTGAGCATTTTCTGGCTTGTTAAACTTGATTTCTGTATTAGTAGCTGTATTTAGAGCACAACCAAAAGCTGTTTGCTGAATTTCCTGTTTGCACTTAATTTTAAATTGTTCTTTCTTAAAACTTGCATATTTTCTGTCCTTGACCTAGCACTCTTGTGTGGGGTCATTTACTGCACTGTTATAACTTGATATTACTTGTGAACCTCTGCTATCTCTGTAAAACAAAACAAAAAAAAAAAAAATCTTGCTTTTTCCCACTTTTCTGAGAGTTAAAAAAGTTCAGTTACAGGCTTGCTGTTCCTGAACTGTTTGAAAGTTTCTGTGAGGCCATTTTTCTTGGGCTGAGGGAGGGTCTCTCTGTTGATCAGTGGCAGTGAATAACATTGAGCAGCTTCCCTGCCCCCCGTAGAGGTGGTTACTGACTTGAAACTGTAGTTTTATTGTCCGTCTTGGGTCTATTCCTGCTTCTTTCCAGCCCCTGCTATCAAGCACGCTTTAACGTGCTTTAGCGCGATTTAGCGCAGAGTTGCCACTAGAGCAGCATCGGGCAGCGCCGGTTAAACAAGGTTAAACTCTTTCTGGCTCCAGAAAGTCTGTTCTTCAATTTTTCCCTTAGAACTGCTCTGTTAGGAATCTAAACAGTTTACACCTTCACTAAAAAGTGCAGCACTTGTTCCAAATAGCTTTTTCTTCTCAAAAAGCTCAGCACTTGTCTTATAAGCATATCCCTTGTCTTATAAGCATTCTCTTTGCAGGTCAAGCACTCCTATATTATACACATCTGTCACTAGCAAAACCCCCCAGGAGTGCCCACTTCCCTGCTAAGCCCACTACTTTTCTGTCTCATACCAACTCATAATTCTTTCTAGCATGTCGAAGGGTCAGATGCTGGCGTCCTCTCCTGCCCAGTTGGTGAATCTGGGAATTCTGAGACAATGTTACAATTGCCTCATGTACACGGACAACCCTCTCCTCCTCCCACATAACACTAACACTTGTGAGAGATGCAGCTATTTAGCCAGACTGGAGGCTGAGCTCTCTCAACTCAGGACTGGCAAGACCAGGCAGGAGGAGAAGGCAACTACACACACCACAATACCAGTCTCACATAACTCAACCACACCACTGAATCAAACACATAAACACACTAAGACATGACCGGAGGCTCTGAGTAAAATTTACCTAAACAGCAGAGGCCTCCAAAGCAGACTCCCAAGCAACTGCAAATTCAATACACCACACAAACAACACATAAACAACAAAATCAGTGTGCAAAGCAGTCACTGCCCTTAAGGCCAAATACAACACCAAACATACTTGTCATAGGTGACTCCATAGTCAGACACACTGGCGTCCGCTCACCAGACTGAGTAAGGAGAAGGTCACAGTAAGCTCTGTCGGGGGGCTAGAATCCGCCAATGCATAACGGCACTCAGGTCTCTCAACAGCAGGGTAAAATGCGACTCAGTCATTGTCCATGCTGGTGTCAACCCTGAGGCGTACCTCCTTGGACTACATGAAAGAGACATTGAGGAGCTCTCTGATTATGTAGCCCAGGCAGGTATGACCCTGACCTTGAGCAGTATCCTACCTTCACCTAGAATGATGCCACAATACAGTGATAAGATGATCAGCTTTAATAATTGGCTTAAATTCTGGTGTCATTCAAAGGGATCAATGTCTGTCTGCCTGGGATGACATGCTGGACAAGCCACGCTGCTTCACAAGGACGGCTTGCACCTGTCACCCCTAGGCTTCCGGATATTGGCAAAGGCTTTGCCACCCCATAGTGCCTTTTTAGGCAAGGCTCAAATTCTAAACCTACCACCCTAGAACACAAAAGGAAAAAACTAAGGGTAATGCTGCTCAATGCCAGAAGTCTCAGTCTCAAGATGCATGCACCTCGAGGCCCTTCTCAGTATGGAGAACAACGATGTCTGTGCTGTGACAGAAACCTGGTTCAAGGCTCCTGAGAGCACCCCAGCACTATCATGTTTCACCTCATATCATGCATTCGGCCCCAAAATCCGGACAACACCAAGAAAGGAGGGTGTCCATATTCATAAAGGACACCCACACCTCAAGGTTGATGGCAACGACGAGCCCACGATGAATCGGAGACCATCCAGGTGCAATTAACCATAGACAAGACTGCTCTGCAATTTGTAGCATGTTACAGGCCACTCAAACTCAGGAACCTCACATGGCCTTCCTGAAAACATTGGAGGATAAATGTATCTCCAAACACCATCGTACTAGGTGACTTCAACTACCCTAATATAGACTGGGAACACTCAGCCCCCAAACGCCTAGCCCAAAGGTTCCTGGAGTTCATAAACTCAAATGCCATGGAACAACTAGTCACCATCCCACCACAAGGAGAAAACATACTTGATCTCATCATCACGAACATGGGATCACAATGTTCAACACCAAGTATACCCTCACTTGTGAGATCAGATCATAAACTAATCTCGCTGGAGGTCCTCATCCGCCCCACATGAAATAAAAAGACCACAGTGAAAAACTTCTCAAAAGCTGACTTCACACTTCTAAAACTAGTGTGGTCTCCTTTAAGGCCCCTGAGCCAGTGGTAAACATTACTCAAACCACTGAATCACTTACAAATGCCTTCTACCAGCACCTACAGGACTGCATGGATCAGGCAATCCCAAACAAAACTAAGACTCTTTGTACCAAAGGCAAGCATCCAGTCTGGTGGACCCCAGCCATAAACAAGCTCTACAACAAAAGGAGGAAGCTACTACAAGATAGAGCAAAATCCTTGAAAGGTAAGACACCTTTGATCATTATAAGTAAAAACTAAGAGCTCTCATAAAATCATCCTAGGCAAATTTTGAGAGAAAAATCGCCAAGGACTCAAAAGACAATCATAAGGCCTTCTTTAGCTATGTTAGAAACCTAGGAGGAAACTCCCAAATATGCTCAGAATTAGTTCAAAATGATGTGAAGATTACTGAACCTACACACATTGCCAACATACTGGCTGACAGGTTCAATGCAAACTTCTCCCGCCCTCCCCCCCAAAAGGAGAGATGTCTGTACCAGAGGATTGTAGCCCCCCAAACATCTCCAGCGCCCGGTTGAGAACTGCTCTCCGCGAAGCGAAAAACACAGCATCCATGGGACCAGATGGTGTCCCCGGCTGTGTGCTCCACGAACTCAATGAGGAATTAAACCCGCAGTTAGGACAGCTGTTTAATCTTAGCCTCACCTCAGGATCACATTACCCATGTGTGGCACGGCGCACTGTGGTCCCATTTCACAAGGGCGGTGCCTCCACCGACCCTGGAAATTACCGTCCCATTAGCTTGACAAGCCTTATCTGCAAAGCCATGGAGAGGATCATAATGGAACTCATAAATAAAGACATAGGGAACTTGCAGACTTTGGATCCAACCCAGTTTGGCTTTGTCAAAGGCAGATCATGCCTTTTAAACTTGGTTGACTTTTTCGAGACAGTCACCAAGGCCATTGATGAGGGAAAGGCAGTCCATACAGCCTACCTCGACCTGGCAAAGGCCTTCGACACAATACCCCACTCAGGTATCATCGAAAAACTCATCAGCTTGAATGTAAACCCATACATCACAAGATGGGTTGCAAACTGGCTAAGTGACAGAACCCACAGGGTCAGAGTTGCTGGAGCCATGTCAGACTCAAAGCCTGTCACAAGTGGTGTCCCACAGGGCTCAGTCCTGGGTCCACTCTTGTTCGGCATCTACTTTTCTGAAGTACCAGCAAGCACAGGAGGGTTATGGCTGACAACGTTTGCAGATGACTGCAAACTGGGCGCCATAGTCGAAAACACATCTGACACAGATATCCTTCAAAAGGGCCTCACAGAAACGGATAACTGGTGCCAGAGCCATGGCCTAAAGTTAAACGCCAAGAAATGCATAGTCATACCCTTCGGGAAAAACAAGGTTACCCCTAGCTACCATATAGGTGGCAATCCACTGAGCACAGAAGAAGTCATCAGGGATCTGGGGACCCAGGTTGACAGTAGCCTTTCGTTTGACACTCATGTTGTTAAAGTAGTTAGGAAAACCTTCTACATTGCCCACCTGATCATGAAGGGATTTACATCTAGATCAAGGGAGGTCATCGTCCCCCTGTACTCATCACTCATTAGACCTATGATTGAGTACAATGCCCCATTCGGAATGTATCTGACCCGACACCTGCACCAGCTGGAAAGGCCCCAAAAGTTCCTCACCAAAAGGATAAAGGGTCTCAAAAATATGTCTTATGCTGCCCGACTGAAAGAACTCCAGCTCTATTCAGTCTCATGCTGCTTGCTCAGAGGTGACCTGTGCCTGACACATAAGGCCATGTCAAACCCAGATTTGATGAATATGCTTCACCTCAAAAAATTTAGATCCCTCAGAACCACAAGGGTGGGAGACTTAAACCTTGACACGGTTATTAATAGAACGTGCTGGAGGGACAGATTCATCACCCAGAGACTCCCTATGCTGTGGAACAAAATCCCGGTACATGTGAGGCAGAGCACCTCGCTGGCCTTGTTCAAGAGGAATCTTGACCAATGGATGGGAGATCGCAGATATACCCCAGGGATTACTTCAGTGTCACTGCTTGACAGAGGCACAGCAAAATAATAGGCATAGTTTTATTCAAACTAAAGGGGTGGCGAAAGCCACATAACTATGGGCTAGGCTTATAAATGCCCTTGGGCAGATAGCCTAGTATGAACCTATGAACCTATGAATGAACCTATACATAACTCAATTAAAATAATTTCAAACATTTTTTGAAAAAGAAACACAAAATTGTATAAAAATCAACTTAACATCCAACTTTCGTGACATATATGTATGGGATGCATTAAAAGCTTACTTATACAGACAAATAAATAAATGGTATTATAACAAAAGAAAGTCCTGGGATAAAGATTTAAAAAAATACAAGACAAACTAGATAGGTTACACCTCAAAATTAATGACAAGTTCACTCCTAAGAATATTAGAGATGAAATAAACAAAACTAAGGAGGAATATAGTGCTATCTTACATCATAAGACTATGATTTCTTTAGAAAAATTTTAATTCCTTGCCTATTCAGCAAACCTGAAACATTTAACTAACCTTGCAAATAAAACCAAAAGAATCAATAAACATAATCATATCAAAGAAATATACTTGTTAAGAAAAAATAAAAAGGTTTATAATATACAAGACATAATAGATGAATTCAGACATCATTTTCACATGATTAATCAAACTCCACATATCATTCAACCTATAGATAAAATAAAAGAATACATTAAAACAAATGTGTATGTCAAACTCAACAAACAACAGTCAGAAATTATAGACAAACAAATCTCTCTAGTTGACATACAACCTCAAATTAATAAGCTTAAACAGAAGAAAGCACCAGGCAATGACGGTATTATACCTGAACTATATAAAATTATGCCTGAGATAGCTATTTATTTTCTCCATAATTTATTTACTATAGCCCAGAATGACATAGTATTGCCTCCATCCTGGAAATATACATTTATATCACCAATTCTAAAATCTAGTAAGGACCCTAAATTATGTACTTCATATAGACCCATATCTCTTTTAAATATTGATTATAGGTTCATAGGTTCATACTAGGCTATCTGCCCGAGGGCATTTACAAGCCTAGCCCATAGTTTTGTGGCTTACGCCACCCCTTTAGTTTGGAGAAACTATGCCCATTTTTTTGCTGTGCCTCTGTCGAGCAGTGACACTGAGGTAATCCCTGGGGTATATCTGCGATCTCCCATCCATTGGTCAAGATTCCTCTTGAACAAGGCCAGCGAGGTGCTCTGCCTCACATATACCGGGATTTTGTTCCACAGCATAGGGAGTCTTTGGGTGATGAATCTATCCCTCCAGCACGTCCTATTAATAACCGTGTCGAGGTTTAAGTCTCCCGCCCTTGTGGCTCTCAGGGATCTAGATTTTTGAGGTGAAGCATGTTCATCAAATCTGGGTTTGACATGGCCTTGTATGTCAGGCACAGGTCACCTCTGAGCAAGCGGTAAGCAACTGAATAGAGCTGGAGTTCTTTCAGTCGGGCAGCATAAGACAGATTTTTGAGACCCTTTATCCTTTTGGTGAGGAACTTTTGTGGCCTCTCCAGCTGCTGCAAGTGTCGGGTCAGATACATTCGAATGGGGCATTGTACTCAATCATTGGTCTGATGAGTGATGAGTATAGGGAGACTAAGACCTCCCTTGATCTAGATGTGAATCCCTTCATGATAAGGTGGGCAATGTAGAAGGTCTTCCTAACTACTTTAGCAATATGAGTGTCGAATGAAAGGCTACTGTCAACCTGGGTCCCCAGGTCCCTGATAACTTCTTCTGTGCTCAGTGGATTGCCACCTATATGGTAGCTAGGGGTAACCTTGTTTTTCCCGAAGGGTATGACTATGCATTTCTTGGCATTTAACTTTAGGGAATGGCTCTGGCACCAGTTATCCATTTCTGTGAGACCCTTCTGAAGGATATCTGTGTCAGATGTGTTTTTGACTACGGCGCCCAGTTTGCAGTCATCTGCAAACTTTGTCAGCCATAACCCTCCTGTGTTTGCTTGTACTTCCGAAAAGTAGATGCCAAACAAGAGTGGGCCCAGGACTGAGCCCTGTGGGACACCACTTGTGACAGGCTTAGAGTCTGACATGGCGCCAGCAACTCTGACCCTGTGGGTTCCGTCACTTAGCCAGTTTGCAACCCATCTTGTGATGTATGGGTTTACATTTAAGCTGATGAGTTTTTCAATGATACCCAAGTGGGGTATTGTATCGAAGGCCTTCGCCAGGTCGAGGTAGGCTGTATGGACTGCCTTTCCCTCATCAATGGCCTTGGTGACTGTCTCGAAAAAGTCAACCAAGTTTAAAAGGCATGATCTGCCTTTGACAAAGCCAAACTGGGTTGGATCCAAAGTCTGCAAATTCCCTATGTCTTTATTTATGAGATCCATTATGATCCTCTCCATGGCTTTGCAGATAAGGCTTGTCAAGCTAATGGGACGGTAATTTCCAGGGTTGGTGGAGGCACCACCTTTGTGAAGTGGGACCACAGTCGTTGTGCGCCACTCCCTGGGTATGTATCCGGAGGAGAGACTAAGATTAAACAGCTGTCCTAACTGCGGGTTTAATTCCTCGTTGAGTTCGTGGAGCACACAGCTGGGGACACCATCAGGTCCCATGGATGCTGTGTTTTTTGCCTTGGAGAGAGCAGTTCTCACCTGGGCATTAGAGATGTTTGGGGGGCTACAATCATTTGGTATAGATATCTCTCCTTTTGGGGGGAGGGGGGGTTGAAGTTTGCACTGAACCTGTCAGCCAGTATGTTGGCAATGTCTGTAGGATCAGTAATATTCACATCATTTTGAACTAATTCTGAGCATATCTGGGAGTTTCCTCCCAGGTTTCTAACATAGCTAAAGAATGCCTTATGATTGTCTTTTGAGTCCTTAGCTATTTTTCTCTCAAAATTAGCTTTGGATGATTTGATGAGAGCTCTTAGCTTTTTACTTATAGTGATCAGCGGTGTCTTACCTTTTAAGGATTTTGCTCTATCTTGTAATAGCTTCCTCCTTTTGTTGTAGAGTTTGTTTATGGCTGGGGTCCACCAGACAGGACACTTGCCTTTGGTACAAAGAGTCTTTGTTTTGCTTGGGATTGCCTGATCCATGCAGCCCTGCAGGTGCTGGTAGAAGGCATTTGTAAGTGATTCAGCGGCTTGAGTAATGTTTACCGCTGGCTCGGGGGCCTTAAAGGAGACCACACTAGTCTTTAGAAGTGTGAAGTTGGCTTTCGAGAAGTTCTTTACTGTGGTCTTTTTTTATTTCAGGTGGGGGCGGGATGAGGACCTCCAGCGAGATTAGTTTGTGATCTGATCTCACCAGTGAGGGGTATACTTCTGGGGTTGAACATTGTGCTCCCATGTTCGTAATGATGAGATCAAGTATGTTTTCTCCTCTTGTGTGGATGGTGACTAGTTGTTCCATGGCATTTGAGTTTATGAATTCCAGGAACTTTTGGGCTGGAGTATTTGGGCTTGAGTAGTGTTCCCAGTCTATATTAGGGTAGTTGAAATCACCTAGTATGATGGTGTTCGGAGATACATTTATCCCCTCTAGTGTTTCAGGAAAGCCATGTGAGGTTCCTGAGTTTGCGAGGGTGGCCTGTAACATGCTACAAATTGCAGAGCAGTCTTGCCTATGGTTAATTGCACCTGGATGGTCTCCGATGCATCGTGCGTTGCCACCAATCTTGAGGTGTGGGTGTCCTTGATGAATATGGATACCCCCCCTCCTTTCTTGGTATTGTCCGGATTTTGGGGTCGGAACGCATGATATGAGGTAAAACCTGATAGTGCTGGGGTGCTCTCAGGAGCCTTGAACCAGGTTTCTGTCTCAGCACAGACATCAATGTTCTCCATACTGAGAAGGGCCTTGAGTGTGTGCATCTTGAGGTTGAGACTTCTGGCATTGAGCAGCATTACCCTTAGTTTTTTTTCCTTATTGTGTTCTAGGGTGGTAGGTTTAGAATTTGAGCCTTGCCTAAAAAAGGCACTATGGGGGTGGCAAGAGCCTTTGCCAAAATCCAGAATCCCAGGGGTGACAGGTGCAAGCCGTCCCTTGCGAAGCAGCGTGGCTTGTCCAGCATGTCATCCAAGGCAGACAGACATCGGATCCCCTTAGAATGACACCAGAGTTTAAGCCAATTGTTAAAGCTGATCATCTTATCTCTGTATTGTGGCATCATTCTTGGTGAAGGTAGGATACTGCTCAAGGTCAGGGTCATACCTGCTTGGGCTACATAATCAGAGAGCTCCTCAATGTCTCTTTTCATGTAGTCCAAGGAGGTACGTCTCAGGTTGTTTACACCAGCGTGGACAATGACTGAGTCGTACTTGTACCTGCTGTTGAGAGACCTGAGTGCTTGCGTTATGTGGCGGATTCTAGCGCCCGACAGGCAGCTTACTGCGACCTTCTCCTTACTCAGTCTGGTGATTATAAAATGCTTATGAATATTTATGCTGATAGATTAAAAAAAAATCTTACACCAGTTAATTAATGATGACCAGACAGGTTTTGTAAATAATAGAAGTACTTATGATAACATTAAATGGTCTCTTATTTTAATTGATTATTCACACAGAAAGAAAAAAAAATGTCACTGGTTAGTCTTGACGTTAATTCAGCATTTGACTCAATACATTGTGATTATCTATTCACATTATTACAATGTTTAAACTTTTCAAATAATTTTATTAACCTACTAATACATCTTTATAAAGGGGCCCTGGCTTATATCAAAATTGGAACATACACATCAACTCAAATACCCATCACTAAGGGAACAAAACAAGGATGCCCCCTACCCCCCTTACTGTTTACCCTTATAATGGAACCATGGGTTAATGATATACAAGGAAATAAAAAACATAGGAAGTTTGGAAATAAATGATGAAATAACTTCTAAAATTCAGTTATTTGCTGATGATGTGCTCATCACCACTATGGGAGATAATTCCTCCATAACAGCCTTATTTGAAGCTGTTAACACATTTCAAAATATATCTGGACTGACATTTAATGATGATAAAACTAAGATCCTACCTATTTATTCAAACAATAATAAGAGAAACATTAACCAATGATGCAAAAAAATTCATCACAGATCAAATTACATACTTAGGTATCATCCTTGCTAAAGATATTAAATTAATCACAAAACTAAACTATAATAAATGTTATGTAAATATTCAAACCTTATTAATGAAATGGAATACAATTATATTTATAACTGAGAAAAGATTAACTATCATTAAAATGATAATTCTACCTAAAATTCTCTATATTATACAATCTATTTTAATACTTCTCAATAACGTATTTATTAACAAGTTCAATTCCCTGCTATTAAAATTTTTTTGGTTTCCCAGGAAACCTAGAATAACACTCAAACACCATCTTTATAGTTGGAACAAAGGGCATATAGACTTTCCTGATTTGAACCTTTATTCTAATGCCACTATTATTAGATCCATAGCACAACTTTTAGATACCTCATATCAGGCCAAATGGAAAATATTCTGGGAATCTTCAGCTATGCTACTAATATTGAAACCACAACCTTACAAATTAGAATTAATAAACAACCCAATATTATGAATACTTAAAGATTACTTCACTACACACAGCATACCCAAGCATTCATTTAGCTACTCACACAATATATTAATAAATTTTAGAAATTTTATACATAAACATTCTAGACACAAAGAACTTTTCTTTATAATTTTCCCAATCACCTTTACTCAAGAATCCTTACAATCTTCAGATATAGATAAAATCACCTTGTTTAAACAAAAGGGTATTTTGTATTGGTTCCAACTAATAACAGATGAAAGGGTTAAGGATGTAAATCAGATAATAAGTGAATTTCAGTTAGACAAATCCCTTTGGCTTAATATACAATCGCTCAGATTATTCTTGCAAAATAAGATAGACCTGATTACTCCAGCTAACAAACATGACACTAGCATACTACTAGCTTTTTTAATTCAGTTATCCAATATAAACAAACTTATTCAGACAAAATATCATTTATATACAGACTTATTAGAGAAGAAACATATTGTTGCCCAGCTAATTTCTGGAACTACTTTTATATAACAAATAACACACTTCCAAGGAACCTAGATAAAACAAATATATTAGAATCTGCAGGGAAAACAACACTTTCATTTAAATGGAAAATATATTCCTAAAGATTTTTATATAGATCTTTCTACACTCCTCAGCTAATGAACAAAATTAATGGAAAACAAAACATATGCAACAGATGTAAGTCTAATATAAACATTGACTGGACCCATATGTTTTATAACTGCCCTGCAATAAGTTTATTTTGGAAAAGTATCAATGAACTTCTACAAGCAATATTCACAGACAATTTCACTTTGACTAAATCTTTAATATTCATCAATACACCCATACCTCGCTGTGTAAAAAACGTTAAAGATTCCTTACTCTGGGCAATACTGGCAGTAGCCAGGAAAACTATAACAAGGAACTGGATATCTGAATCCTCTCCATCCTATAATGATTTTAAGAAAATTCTAATGGAAGTTTGCTAATTACAGATTGCAACTATGACATCTAGAACTACTAGAAACATGTATAACTATAATTTATGGGTGAATTTACAGAATCTGTTGAAAAGAGATTGATAATGATATCATATAAATTAAATTTCAGCCTCTTTATGTGTTATATATATGTAAAAATCAAATACTAGTCATTACAATAATTCTCAGTGGATGTCTTTGTAAATAGTTTTAGTAATTTCATTTTGTTATTTGAATGTCTATGTGAACACCTTTTGAATTGCATTTTTTTGTGTTAAAAGACCATGAGAATATATATATTTAGTTAAAATCAATAAAAGTGTCTTAAAAAAAGAGTTGTACTGGAGGGAATGAGTTAAATAGGGTGATTCAGGAGCTCAGTTTCATGTGAACTGGGAGTTTGTTCCATAGGAGTGGCTACCTCTGGGAAACATATCTGTCTCTCCATCATGTCCTCTTGATGTTGCAGGCCAGGTTAAGGTCCCTAGAGTGCATGAGTCTTGTCCTATGTGATTTGGGGAGGTGCAATATTTCCTCTAAGGCAGGGATTGAGACTGCTGTGAAGGCCAGCCAGAAGTAGCCACTCAACATCCTGTAGGCTACACAGTACAGTGACAGAGCTTTCAGTCTTTCCATGTAGGTCATGTTTTGGAGGTCCTGGATTTTTTTATTGAGTAACCTCTGAGGTCTCTCCAGCTGCTGCAGGAGTCTGGTGATGTACATGAAAAAAGGAGCATTGTGCTCTTTTACTGGTATGATGAGGTATGAGTACAGTGGAGTTATAACATCCTTAGTCTTGGATGCTATGCCCTCACTTATGAGGTGTCCAACATAAAGTGCGTTCATTACCACTGTGGGCACATGATGATCAAAGGTGAGGTTGCCATCATCTTGCATTCCTAAATCTCTGACCATTGGGTTAGAGCATGGGGGTTATTCCTAATAGTTTAATTTGCATGGACTTCTCCTTTGCCAAAAGGGATAATAGTGCATTAGTTTGGGTCCACTTTAAGTCTTTGGCTTTGGCAACAATCATTTATGTATGTAAGCACATTCTGTAGTATGTTGACATTATTTGGGGATTCAGTGATTGGGCCCAGTTTGCTGTCATCAGCGAATTTGTGGAGCCACAGGCCATCGTTATTCCCCTGATTTTCTGAGGAATACATTCCAAACAGTAGAGGGCCCAGCACAGACCCTCATGGGACAGTACTGGCAACAGGTCTACTGGTAGAGGTGGAATCCCGAACTATGACTGCATGCATTCTGTTGGTGAGCCAGTTGGCTACCCATCTAATGCTGTATGTGTTAATCCCCAGGAGGGTGAGTTCTGCAATGATGCATCAGTGGTGTATTTTTTCAAAGCCTTTAGGCAAGTCAGGATAGGCAATATGTACTGATTTACCTTTATACAGGTCTTTGGTGACACTATTAAAGAATTCCACTAGTTTTAACAGGCATGATCTGCCCTTGATGAAGCCACAGTGGGTCAGATTTAGAGTTTGAAGCTCACCAATGCCCTTGTTGATAAGGTCCACAATGATTCTCTCTATGGCCTTACAGACAAGTCTGGTCAGGTTTATGGGTGTATAGTTTTCTGGGTCAGTTGAGGGACCCCCTCTGTGCACAGGTATTATGGTTGCTGTTTTCCTCTCTGCTGGGAAAAAGCCAATACTTAGACTGTCGTTGAAGAGACTACCCAGAAGTTCTGCTAACTCTTACTTTAGACTGTTTAGTAAGCAGCCTGGGATGCTATCTGGTCAAATAGAGGCTGTGTTTTTGGCATTGATGAGTGTGGTTAGGACTGGTTGTTTGGAGACAATAGGTAGACAACTGTCGACAGGTATGATCAGTGGATTGAGGGGTGTGAAATTGTTGCCAAACCTGTGTGCTAACAGGTTGGCTATGTCCTCAGGTTCAGTATAAGTGGTACTGTCTACTTTGAATTTGGAGCAATGCTGGGCCTTCTATTTTACATTACAGACATAGTTAAAGAATACCTACATTGTTTGCTAAATTCTTTGCAGTTGCAGTAAGTGCCCCATTGGGGATTTTGTTTTTTCTTGCTTTTATGTGCTTCTTGGGATTAATGTCATCCAGGAAGGGTAAATACCAGTGTGGGAGGTAGATTCCCCATAAAGACTGCCACAATAAGTGTGTTTTTGGCCTAGGGGCTTCTCATTGCCATACGTCTTATTCTATTTGTCAGGCATTCATCCTGAAAACCATTCCCAGTAAACTATTTTCCCTTTCCTTGAATTTTGGGACCCAGCATATTAAGCTTCTCGCTAAAGATGCAATGGAAGGAATCTCCCACCCTGAGGGTCAGCTGTTAGAGAAGAAGAAGGTAAAAAAGGTGCAACCAGAATCTTTCTCTGTCCAGCCTCTGCCAGGTGTTTCTCCTGAGGTTGTTACAAACCCAGAGGCTCACTCGGCTGTGTTGGTGGATTTCTCTGCTGCAACTGTGTTGGAGACCAGTGAGGATCCAGCTGGCAGCATTTGTCTCAGACATTCAGGGGGAACCATGGTTGATTTTATCTCAAGGGGTCTAGGGGAGTTCCTCAGTTTTTAATTGGGAAAGAATTAACGACTTCTGTTCTCGACTGGCGTTTTGGGTCTGAACCTTTTCAGTTTTTTGGTGGGGATGTTCCTATAAAAAAGAAACAAAAAATTAAACATGTTTCTTCTGTTCCTAGGGATCCACAAAGTGAGTGGCAGGCCTTAACTCAGGTAATATTTACTGCTTTAACATCCTTAGATCCTCCTCAAGGGGTTTGGGTTCCTGCGCCTCCTTGGTCCTCTTCTTCTTCTCCTTTCCCTTTTCCCATTGGGGGTTGCCACAGTGGAACTGTCTGCAGAACGATTGGTAGACAAATTGTATGGTGTTGAGTTGCCATCCTGGTACCCAACTTTCACAAAAGGCACACACATGCACACACACATCTAGGGCCAATTTATAGTGCCCACTCCACTTGCACAATGTCTTTGGAATGTGGGAGTAAACTGAAACACCTGGAGGAAACCCACATGGCTGCAGGGAAGACACGCAGACTCTGCACAGAAGGCACCCCAGCCTAGAATTGAACCAGAGAACCTTTGTTGTAAGGTGGCAATGCTAACTGCTGCAATACCACAGCTGCTCCTCCTTGGTCCTCTACTCATCTTAAATGGCCTAGATAACAGGATTCTTCTGAGGATAAATCAGATTCTGATGACAATTTCTTGACTTATTTTACTAATATTCCTTCTCCTTTTGGACTATGGGTCAAAGGAGGAGGAATCTATTAGTCCTGATGGTCCTTTTCTGGAAATTTCCTTTGGGGACATGCTAGGATGATGGATTTTTTTAAGTGGGATTGTGCTCAGGTCTCTGATATCCATAAGAGGTACTGTGAGTTGTTTCAGTTGGAATCTCCTAAACCTGTGGCTATCCCTCCTGTTTTTGGCTGCTGTGCTGGATGCTTTTTTCCAATTCCTCTCATGTGCTGAAATCTATGCCCCCTGCTCCCAAGAAGCCTGAGGTTTCATAGGGTACCTGAGGATTATTTTTTTATATAAATGCCCTTCTGCTGTCCCCCCTGTAGTGTTCATAGCCTCTGATAAGCTATCTCAATTGCTTCCTTTGCCCATGTTATTGTCTTCTGACAAGGACAGCAGAACTATGGAAAGGCTGGGTAAGAAGGTTTACACTTCTGCTACCCTAGCTTTTAGGGTATGAATTATCAGACCCATATGTCTAGGATGTGTTGGTTCTTCTTTCTCAAGCCTGTCAACTTATTTCTGATTTTCTGGACTCTGAGGTTAAATCCTCTGTCCTTAATGTGCTAGGGACTTCCTTTCAAGTTGTTCAACATTATATGATACGTAGTTATAATGTGTCAGATGCCTGTTCTAAGGCTGCTGTTTTTGGTTCAATGATGAGGCCTTTTTAGCTTAGGCTTCAACTTCTACCTGATGATATTAAAGCTAAGTTGATGGGTGCTGTTCTGGATTCTAAACTTTTGTTTGGGGAACCTGCTGCTGGTTTGTTTAAGTCCCTTCAGGACAAGGGTAAGGCCTTACAGGCGTTTAAACGTGTTTGTTTCTACTGTGCCTAAATTTCAGAGAAACTACCCTATTAAGCCTGCCCATAGGCAATCACGCCCTTCTGCTAAAGGTAAAAAGAGTGGCAAATGGGCTCATCCTTCTAAGGCTGCTTAGTTTTCTGGGACACCAAAGTCTTCTTTTTTGAACAAACTAGGTGCTGTATGACTACCTTTCTCTTCCCCTTCACATTCCTCTTTCTCTTCACCTTTTTTTTCTCTTCCTGTTTGGCTTCAGATCACTCAGGATGTTGGGTTCTGTTGATCATTCATCAGGGGTACTTCACGGGGTGGAAATCCCATCTTCCTTTTATGAGCATTTATCAGCCTCCTCAGGAACAACTTCCCTTTTTCCCAGAGGTTTTTCAAAATCTCTTGACTCAGGGTAATATTCAAGAGGTGTTTGTGTCCTAAAGGGGGAAAGGGTCCTACTCCAGTCTATTTCTAGTGCCCAGAAAAGAAGGCACTTTGGGACCTAATCTAGGTCTGTCTCATCTAAGTACTTTTTTAAAAGTGCCTTCCTTTCAGATGTTGTCCCTTCAGATTCTATTTCCTCTCTTGCTCTGTCAGACCTTTATAGTGTGCCTGGACCTTAAGTATGCTTACCTCCATATTCTGATCCATCATCTATTCATGAAGTTTTTGCATTTCCCTGTGGCTTCCTAGCATTTTCATTTCTGTGCTTTGCTCTTTGGCATTTCTGTTGCCCCAAGGGTGTTCACTAAATGCCTTTCTCCTGTGATTGTTTTTTACAGGTTTCAAGGGATCCAAATATTTCCTTACTTAGACAATCTATGGATTCAGGTGTCCTTTCCTGATATCCTTTTGCAAAATCTTCATTTTGCCATTTCCCTTCTCCAGAGCCTAGGATTCACTTTAAATTTCAAACAGTCTTCTCTAACTCCTTCTCAGAATCATATTTTCAGACGGCATCAATGCTTGCATCCCTACCACATCCAAAGGCCTTAACCCTCATTTCTTTCTTTCACATTCTTCTTCCTCTGGCTTCCATTACTACCAGGGAGTTTCTGAGAGTTCTGGCTTTCATGGCATCCACTATTCCAATGCTCCCTCTGTCCAAACTTTACATAAGAAAGTTTCAGTGGTTTCTGAAGTCAGTGTGGCTTCAACATACACATCCTCTAGACTTTGTAGTTCCTCTTCTTTCTTATCTCAGACACGAACTTCACTGGTGGATTCAGCAGTTGTCTCTGAATACAGGGATTCCTTTTCACCCCCCTCTTCTCTCTCAGGAATTGTTCAGAGATGCTTCAGACATGGAATGGGGGTGACATTTGGCTTCCTAAAAGTACAGGGGATTTGTTCACCTCATCAGCAGAAGGAGCACATCAGTGTTAAAGAGATGAGAGCTCTTCTTCTGGCTCTTCAGGCCTTTCATCCTCTTTTTCTCTCTAGGTCCTCTCAAGGTGTTCACAGACAATAAAACAGTGATGTGGTATATCAACAAACAGTGAGGAACGAGATCTTATCTTCTTTGCTGGTTGGCACTTCCAATATGGGATACTGCTGTCAAGTATCAAGTGACTCTTCAGGCAGTTTATATCCCTTCCTTTCAGAACATTGTGGCAGACAGTCTGAGCAGGTCCTTAACTCATTTCCAGAAATGGATGTTTCACAAGGATGTGTTTCCTGACATTATCCACCAGTGGGGTACTCCTGAAGTGGATCTTTTTGCCTCCCTTCTGAACAGACAATTCCATGGTTTTGTGCCATAAGTCCCTTGTCCTCTGATATGGAAGGTGAATGCCCTCCCATTTTCTGGGAAGGGGATGTTTCTTTATGCATTCCCTCCCCTTCCTGTCATTCTGAAAGTCCTATTCAAAATTTAACAGGATGCATCCAAAATCTTGTTGGTTACACTTTTTTTGGCCTTGGTTCCCTCTACTTCTGCATCTAGTCAAGGGCAGTCATCACAGGCTGGATCTAATCACACAAGACAAAGGATCTCTAATTCATCCCCATCTGTCCACACTTCATCTGACACTGTGAGTGATAACATTTTTATTCTTCATGGACACCTTTTCTGAAGATTTGCTATAAGTCCTGCAGGAGGCCAGGAAACCTACTTCTAGGAAATTCAACCTATCCAAATGGAAGAGGCTTTCTATTTGGTGTATTTCTCATACCTCAACCTACTTACTGTGGATATTCCTTTGGTTCTCTCTTATTTGTGTGAGTTGCTCAATGCTGGTTTGGCCTATTCTTCTATTAAGGCCCACTTATCAGCTGTCTCTGCTTGTCTGCCTCTTTCTCCTCCTTTAGCTACTAGATTTAAGGTTAAACAGTTTCTTAAAGGCATCCTTAATATTAGACCTACCAGGAAGCCTGTACCTCCTCCCCCCTGGGGTCTTAATTTGGTTTTGAAGAAGTTGACTCAGGCTCCTTTTGAGCCTGCTACTATATGCTTCCTTGCAACATTGTTCTTGGAAGATTGTTCTGTTGTTAGCTCTTACTTCTGCCAGATGGGTGTCTGAGTTGCAGGCCTTTATGGCTTGTCCTCCTTTTTTGATCTTTCATGAGGACAGTGTGTCCTTACACACTAACCCTTCTTTTATGCCTAAGGTGGTTAATGAGCTTTTACCTAACCAGACTATTAAATAATATGCCTACTTTTTCCCATCTCTGCAAGCTGACAGTGAGAGGATGCTGCATACTTTGGACGTGCATAAGCAACTCAGGGTTTATTTGGATCAGAGTAAGGCTATTAGAAAATCTGATCAGTTACTTGTTTCTTTTCATCCTAGATCTTTGGGACTTGCTGTATCCAAGCAAACTATTTGTTTTTGGATTTCTAAGGCTATTTTCTTTTGTAACACTTTTCATCACAAGAACTTTCCTTCTTCATTTGAGCCACACTTTTCTAGAGCTGGTGCTTTTTTCAGGGGTTTAGATACTAATTCTTTTCTTGAAGCAGCTACCTGGACTTGTGTGCACACCTTTACCAAGTACTACAAGTTGGATGTTATCTACAGAGCTAGGGCTGACTTTGCTAGTGCTGTTCTTCATGGCTTTTTAAGGGACTCCCCTGCCCCCCCCCCCAAGTTTCCTCTTGAGCTTTTACACTCTACCATATGGTAGAATACCGCAGCAGTGAATGTAAGGAAATATTAGAGTTGTATAAAATCTTACCATAATGGTAGCTGTCCTTGCCTTCACTGCTGCAGTATTCACTCCCTCCTATTCGCCTAGTCCTTTGCCTTCTTGGATATATGGATTACATCCTGGGCTCCTTGGACTGCTGTTCCTACTAAGGCAATCAGTTCTGTTTTTTGTAGGTCTGAACATCACCTTTATGCCCTATGCTACATAAGGAGCATTTGGGTGATGTTTGGCATACCTTCAAAGCAACTGGACACTTTGGTAGATTGACCAGATGTCAGGCTTCCATGGCAGGGAATCCCATATGTTAGAATACTGCAGCAGTGAAGGCAGGGGCATCTACCACTATAGTAAGATTTTACACAACTTAACTTTATTGAGAGACTTGAGTGAATTCATGACTTTGCAGATCCTGGCACCCGACAGGCAGCTGATTGTGACTTTCGCCTTGCACAACCTGGTAAGGGGGACATCTGTGTATCTCAATAAACATTTGCCTATGACCAAGACATTGGTTTTGAAGTGTTTTTCCTTAATGGCTTAATGGGTGAGACACTTTTTCTGCATATTGGGATCTGTTAGGACTGCCAGGGATGCAGACGGTTTGCATTTGCAAGGTCTCTGCTCTTTCAGTAAGCTTCTAATGTGAATGTGGGTTTATGTTTTGTGCACTTGGTTTGTTGAGGAGGTGAAGTGTTTGTGCTGACAACCTGTTTGATATCTGGTTCATTGTTACCTGAGAGAAAGATCATTTCTACTAGATTTATTGTATAGTTGCATCTGTCACATATTGTATTGGTAAGTTGTAGGAGTACATGGTTATCACTATACATGAGCCCATAGAAACCTAGCTGTGTAAAAACACAAGTACCTTTATTAAGCATATTTAGATGGTTGTTAGCAGAACAATTTTGTGAGCAGCACCAACAACTGGGTATGTCTATGAGGGGCACAGGTCCCACCGCAGAGGCTGAAATAGGTTCCCACTGCATGTGAAGCAGTAGTCCTCAATGACCCTGTTCAATGGCAAGCTTGACTACTGTTTGGATGATTGTACAATTGCCTCTTAGCTGGCAACTATGTCCCTCAAGGACAGGACCAGCTGGTTCTGCTCAAAAACATGCTCTGCTAAAACAACCATCCAACTGTGCTCAATAAGAGTACTTGTGTTTATACACAGCTAGACTTCTACACACTCTAGTGTTAATAGGCTATTAGCCTTATATGAACCTACGAAGCCATGTGGCTATGCAGGCCTTACAACCTGTTGACTTCACATCACCTGCTGATGTTCTCTGCTATAAGTTTACTTGCACTCATGTATAAATCAGACATAATGTGGCACATGTGTTAAGTACTGTGTTTTGTAGTCTGTGTACTTTGATATGTAGGTGTTCTATTCTCATTGCAGTCAATTGCATGTGTGCTTGTGTCACAGATGTTGCTTGACATTACAGATAGCCTTTTACACCAGCACGTGGAACACTGTTAGTGATATATTCTACTCCCCAGACATCGTTGATGTCATCAGCTATAAAGTGTTGTTTGACAAACTCAAAGTCAGACTTGAGCAATGGTGCTTGGGTTGGGTATGGTGTTCTGTAGTCTATGTACTTAGGTAGGGGTTCTATTCTCACTGTGGTCCACATGGGAGGTGGGGGCGTGAGCTGTTGCTTGACATTACAGAAAGCCTTTTACACCAGCATGTGGAACACTATTACCCTATTACCCTATTCTCCTACCCAGACACTGCTGATATGAACAGCTATAAATTGTTGTTCGATACACACCAAGTCAGACTTGTGCAGTGGTGTTGGTAGTAAAAACTGTGTTCTGTAGTTTCTGTACTTTGATAGCTAGGGGTTCTATTCTCACTGCAGTCAACTTGAGTGTGTATGTGTGTTAGAACTGTTGCTTAATATTGCAGACAGCATTTTATATCAGCATGTGGGACACTGCTATCTTGTTCTTAACAGACACTGCTGATGTGATCAGCTGTATTGCATTTTTGGGTATGCAGTACTCCCACCAGTCAGTGACTGGCTTGAGTGCCAGGCAGAGATCATGTCATCTTATGCAAAAAAATTTACAGTAACATGGCTTTTAATCTATCAGCATATATCATGGCATGGTGTGTAGGGTCTGTATTATCTTGCTAAGAAAGCCCAGTGGTCTCTCCAACTGCTTCATGTGTCTGGTGCGGTACATGTAAAAAATAGCACTTTTCTCTGTTAGTGCTGTAATGCAATTTGACTCATACCTCTCAACCTCTTAGTGCAAGAAATCTGGACAAAACCCAATAAAGTGGGGGAACAAAGGCACTAAACTAGGGACATGTTTTAAATATTGCTCTTATAAACTTAGAAAGTTGCTAGAGTTACAGGGTTTATTTTAATATACATTTTCTGAAGGATTTGAAGTCTGAAACTCTAATGTATGTCATTATTTAGTGTCTTCAGTCCTCATATCTTCCCAGTGATTTGTCAGAAAACCAAAAATGTTATGAGGACTGGGCCAAAAGTATTAGCCAAAAATCTGGACATTCTACAAAAAGGTGTACAGTTGAGAGGTATGGTTTGCCTATAATGCTGTCATACAATCCTACAATGTAAATATGATGCCATGAGATATGATGTGCACAACACAGGCTTTTGGTTGCAGTTTGGACACTTGGCAGTCAAACTTCAGACTGATATCTAAATGTGTTCCCACTGCTTGCATCACTGGGTTTCTGCATAGCAGGATTGTTGTCAGTTCTGTGATTAACATGGAACTCCACTTTTCAGACAGACAACCTTACAAGCACAACACATTTCTACATTTCTTTGTAGATCATGTGCCTTTGTCACCATTCAGTTGTGTGTGTTAGCTCCTCCTGTACTATATCTCCATTAGTGGACTCAATGATTGCACAAAACATGCAAGAATCAGCAATCCTGGTAAGCCAAAAACCATCTACTTTAGCCTGAACTGTCAATAAATACAGTTCAAAAAGGGAAGGGCCAAGCACAAATCCCTGGGTGGAGGGGTTCCAATGGTGACAGCTCCACTGGTCTAGATTGATTCACCAACTGCCACATGATGTGTTTTGTCAGTGAGCCAATTGTTTACCCATCAACTGACAAAAGGTTTAATCCCCAGCTTGGGGCTTTTGTCAATGATATCTGCATGTGTGATTGTGCTGAATCTAGGGTAGATCACAATAGGTAGTATGCACTGTCTTACCTTACTCGAGGCCTTTCACATGGATTCAATGTGCTGTGACCACATCACAGATCACCTATGGCATGACCAAGCACATACACCTTCCTGATACAGTGAAATACACACTTCAACACACTGTCCACATGGCCTATGTTCCTGTACAGGGCTGTACATCAACATGCATCCACCTGTACTGGGGAAAGAGCACCTGATGTATGCATGTATAGAGACATCTTGACTTTCCTTGACTGTTAGGTATGCCAACATGTCATCATGGACCTTTTCACTAGAAATATTCTAGGTGTATCCAACAGACCTGTGTGAGTTGTTGCTGCTACATCAGGACTGTTACATCTGATAGATGTCCTCAAAGAGGTCATCAAGGGCATGCATGATGACAACAGTATCATCTTGTGGAGCTTAAACAGGTAAAGGCATTTAACAAAAAGTCACACTATGGTATTCAATGAACCTCATCACATGTGGCCAGAAACAGCTATATCAGCAAATGGAAAGACCAGCGTATGACATATGTGGCATTGCACTAAGTTGAAATGTGTGATGTGACATATGTCTCAGGTCCAATGATCAGGTCAGTACATCAGGAGTATATGCAAGGCCCTTGCCTGCCACTTAGTTAAGTAATGGACATCACAGATGACATGCACAAGCAGTGTCCAAGCAGCTAGCTGAAGGACTACATAATTTGGGCAATCATTGACTACAACTGTGATATTAGTATAATACACACAGTATCAACACATACCAGAGATTGCTGCCACAGCCATGACAACACCTGCATTGACAAGACACATGGAGGGATGTGTTGCATCAGGAAGCAGACACAACACCCAAGTATAATGTGGACCTCACAGCCTATAATCACACCAAACGTTTTGTGACCTGTTTCCTTGGGTAGAAGGTAAGTGGTACATCCACCAGCATCAAGCCTCTCAACTGTCCAGATATTCCCAGGATGTCCAGATGTTTTCCTTATTGGATATGAGGCTTTCTGCCATATCACCGGGATGATCTCTGGACTGCTGTGACTCAATATTAGAGACATTTGGGTACATACCTCTCAAATGTCCTGTGCAGAATGTCCAGATTTTGTCTCATATTTGTGATCTTTCCTCATAACATGTTGTTTTTCTGGCAAGTCGATGGCATGTCATTGCAGAGTGCAGTCAGTAACTGATAACTGACATTTCTGTTTCAAACTTCATGCTCTTCAGTAAGTTCATGCTAATATACAACCTATATATTCTATCAACATCATAGGTTTGGAAGTGGAATATTGACAAACTAACCAGATTTCTGGCTCCTCCATTTTTATGGCTTTGTCCACATTTCTCTCTCTAAGAGGTTAAAAGTGTTACATTCAAACACATTCCCGTGTGACATCTATGTCAAATATGTCCCTATTACTGGTTATTTGTCCTCTCATTAAGTTGGCCTTTGTGCAGAGATGTCACACTAACAGAATGACAGCTCTTTGTTCAGCAATACCTCTCAACTGTATAGTTGTCTTCACGATGTGCAGATGTTGCCTCATATTTAACTCTATTTCTCATACAGTTGTGGGTTTTCTGGCAAATCATTGCTAAAGCATTGAGGGTTGAAGTCAGAAAATAATGACAGACATTTGAGTCTCAGGCTTCATACCTTCTGATAAATCATGGGAATGCAAAACTTGTCATTCTATCAACTTTGTAAGTTTGTAAGTGCAGTATTTAATAAGTGTTTCTCTAGCATACCTCTCAACTGTCCAAATATTCACAGAATGTCCAGCTTTTTGCCTCTTATTTTTGGTCTGTTCCTCATAAACTTTATGGCTTTCTGATAAATCACTAGTATGATCTGAGAATTACAGTGACTAAATAATGACAAGCCTTTGAGTTTTGGACTCCATATCCTTCAGACAATGCATGCCAACACAAATTCTGTTATTCTACCAACTTTTATAAGAACAATATTTAGCATGTATCCTTATGTCTGTGCCTTTGTCCCACATTATGTCATGCTTTGTCCAGATTTCATGTGCCAAGCGGTTGAGAGGTATGGTCCCTACATTTCATCCTTAATTGCCCTCACATTATTTATGGCTTTTTTCCCTATTTCTTGCTCTAAGAGACAGCCATGGTGATCAAAGTTAATAAATAATGACATGCCTTTGAGTTTCAGACTTCATGTCCTTCAGACAATGTATGCTAACCCAAATTCTGTTATTCTAGTAAC
This sequence comes from Protopterus annectens, assembly GCF_019279795.1. Classification (NCBI taxonomy): domain Eukaryota; kingdom Metazoa; phylum Chordata; order Ceratodontiformes; family Protopteridae; genus Protopterus; species Protopterus annectens. The sequence goes on from NC_056741.1 coordinate 223,249,797, forward strand.
TTTCAACATTTATAAGAGGAATATTTAATTTGTGGCTATATTTGGCCCTTTGCTCCCACAACATGTCATGCTTTGTCCAGATATCTTGCTCTAAGAGGTTAAGAGGTCTGCATTACCTACAATGTGTATTGTTCATTGGGGGGTGACAGAAAACGTCTGAAAAATTCAATGTTCTATCAATTTTCTAAGTTTGTAAGAGCAATATTTAAAAAGTGTCCCTATTTCTGGCCCCTTTCCTCACCCCATTATTGATCGCTTTGTCCAGATGTCTTGCTCTAATAGGTTGAGAGGTCTGCATGACTTACAATGTGTTCTGCTCACTGGGAGGGGCGTGGTAGCAAAGCTGCACTCTGAAAAACCTGCTTCTATTGATTTTCTAAGTTTGTAAGAGCAATATTTCAAAACTGTCTCTGTTTATGGCCCTTTTCTCTGCCCTATTATTGATAGCTTTGTCCAGATGTATTGCCACAAGAAGCTGAGCAGTATGGTATGCATAATGTGATGTGTACTGTTCATTTGTGGTGGGGGGGGGCAGACTGTCTGTGATGTCCTTTACTCAGACTTGATATCTGTGTTGATTTACAAGGTTTCGCAGCCTACAATATTGTTACGAGCCTCAAAGCCTCACTTAGGCACACCGTGTCTCATTAATATGCATTATACACTGCCCTCTATCATGTACATGGACATACTCCATGCAGTTTAATGAATCCTGGGGTAAGATTGTTACTCAGTCTCTCAATCTATCTATCTATCTATCTATCTATCTATCTATCTATCTATCTATCTATCTATCTAATCTATCTGTCTATCTAGCTAGTTAGCTAGATATCCTGTCTATCTGCCTACCTATCCATCAAGAACAAAGATTACTGTTAGCATTTCTCATAATTCCTGCTGCTAACAGAAACTGTCCAGAAAGTTAGCATATGGAGACCACTGGAATGAAATCAGAGTTTGCATTGCTACAGTACATACTCCTGATTTATTTAATTTTGTTTACTGGGATGGACAACTGATCAAAACTGACCATTTGCAGGCTCATCTCAGGTTATAGACGTACATCATAACAGCAGTAAAGCAACATTAAAGGTATAACTAAATTACACAGTATAGTGGCAGAACATAACATAGATGTAAAAAATATATACACGTTTGCAAGAAGGTTTAAAAATAATTAAGATAAGGAGTATGTAATGCATATTACAGGTGTTATAGTGAGGTAAATGTAGTGCAGACAAAATAATGGATGTACTGTATACAAGTATGAGGAGAATTGTTAGCAGTGAAGAGACTGGAAGTTGTAGAATGCTAAGATGCTGCAACAGAAGAGCTAATAACAGAAGTGGATATCAGACTTATAGTAGGGAATAGATGGGGAAGTTGGGAAAACAGTGTTTATGAGTTTATAAGTCAGAGAGATTAGGAGATTAAACACCCAAAGTTTTCTTAGATGAATGTAATAGTGCAACCATGAGAGTTAAGGGACATGGCCTATGTTCTGACATGTGCATTTATATTGTTCATTTAGTTAATATTTGAAGTGATCTCTTTACTGTTTCTAGTCTTTGATTTCAGAAAGATCAGGTTGCAAAAGATTGCCCCATTTTATTGGCAAGAACACAAAAGCTGTGCTCTGTAGAAGGAAGTTTAATGAATGTATTTATGAGAGTAAGGCCTTTAATGGATTGACTTCTTAGGTCACAGTGTGGGTTGGGCATAGTTAGTCTCATAATTATGGAGGATGGTGTGTGTTTACATCAGAGTTTGAAGAGAAGTTAGCCAAGAAGGAGGTTGGCTCTGCCTCAAATGGGAAGCCAGTCTGCCTTTTCCACAGAGAAGCAGTGATGTTCATGCCGAGGGGAGCTGGTGATGAAAAGACTGATTTTATTAGCAAGAGATTATAAGGTAAAACAGTGGTGAATAGGGGTAGGCTAGTGATGGTGGACCTTTTGGGCTCAGTATGTCAAAATTTTGGGAAATGCCTAACTTGAGTCTGCTGGTAAGTCACCCCCACAAAAAAAAAAAAATTAAAACAATAAAATAAATAAAACAGCATAGCTCTCAATATATACATGATACATCTCAAGAGAATCAGGGACAAATCTAGAAATAAGAGACATGGACAGTTTTAAACTACTAGCACTATTAATTTGAGACACTGACAGAAAGAAATGAACATGAATTAATATAGATTTTCTGAAGTAAAATAAGTCTATAAATCTAATTATTGTCATTATTAAGTGTAAAACGTCACCAGTTTTAGGAGGGATTAAGATGGACAGTTGAGAGAAATGTAAAAGAGCACATACTTAGAAATGCAGACTACTTGCCCTTTGCAGAAGTGTAACCACGAAGAGAAAACAATGTCAGCACTGCCCTTTGAAGACTGTATTGAGACAGTGTACTGGAATAGTCTTGAGGTTAATAACTTCCTTATCTCTGCGGCAGTGTTGCTGAACTGGCACAAAATAATTCAATGCACTTCACATGAGCAATGAATGCAAAAGCAGTTTCTTTGGTAACTCGGGTGTTGGTGAATGCTGGCATGTAATCCAAAATGTTGTGCCGTTTCACCTTTGACACGCATGTCATAGGTTTGCCATCACTGGGGTAGGCCATATTAGTTATGTAAGCAGGACACCTTTGCCTAAGTCTGTTCTAGTAGATTGTGAAATAAAATGAGATGTCTTTTGGGCCCAGAATAGGAGGTATTTGACTTTTTATATATACTTTTCGTTCCACAATTGGAATAACAGCTAGCTTGAAAGAGGAAATTCCTCGATGGAATAAAAATATGTCATAGATTGATTAATTGATTTAAAATAATTTAATTAATAAGTCACATGACTTATCATTTCTTCTATTTAAGGAGAATAATGGTAGTGGTTTTTATCTTGATAAAGCTCGGTAATGACCGGGCGAAAGCGCTTGACATATTGATATTTTGGAATATTTCTTGTGGGATATACTGACATTTTGGAATATATTCATTCTTTATGGTTCATTAAAAGTTATCTACAAGTATGTTTTGGTTCCTGGCTTCCTTCGTTGTGAGCACTTTTGAAGTTCTCGGTTTTTGTGCTCTCTTCTTTGGTGTTGTAAGTGAGGGTGTCATTAGTGAGTATCCAGTGAGTAGTCATGGTACTTATACCTGTGAAAAAACACCTGAAAAAGTAAGTGGTATTTGTTAAGATAAGTGACAAGTCCATTGTAATTGATTTTCCTCAATTAATTTACCAAGGGGAGGGAGTACTAACATTGGATGTAGTTAGCAGGCTGAGGAGGGGCTGTGATGCTGTTTTGGTGTAGGTCTGACATAGGCCGATTTCCATATACAGGGCATGATACTGATTATGAGGCTAAGGCTGTAGATGAGTTTTAGTGGGGTGATAATGACATTTTCACAGTGGTAGTGAAATCAAGGATAGAGGTTATCAGGACCAGTGAGAGAGCTTGGAGGAATCTGTTCTTGTAGACTGCACCTTGAAGACTTAAAAACTCACTGAGGTTAATAAGCTAAAACTGAACAAACTGTCTTCTGTGAATTCAGCCAAGTGAAACGACACAATATTCCTAACTCAAAGTAGGTTTATGTTGTTTACTTATTTACTTATGTATTTACATATTTACATATTTATCTAGAGTTGTAAGAAGGGGATGCAAAGGTTCATTTTCAGTCATGACCTTGTTACAATGTGAGAATGATAAATTCATGCACAGAAACAGTACTAGGTGATCTTGCCAAAAATATATGGGCTTAATACTTTACTTACAATACATGGAATACCTGCTGTTGTTAAGGAGACCAGTTAAACACTCAAAAGCACCTGCATAAATGTGAAGGCCAGTGCAGGTCTCAAGTTACAGCAACAAGGCAGCACTTCTTCATTTTGTGATAAAGGAAACTTTAATGTGGACTACTGTACAGTCAGAAGTCACTCTGAAGCATAATGTTCAACTGTACCTGATTTTGGAAAACATACCTTATTTAGCCTTATATTTTTGTCCTGCCACTCCTAAAAGTTTTGATTTTCTGTTAAGTCACTGAATATTAGAGACATTTTATTTTTCATTTGCTTACAAGAGCAATTAGAGATTCATACTTATTCTTCAGAAAATGCCTATTGATGAAAGTCCTGTGATTATGATTGTATTAACTTTCTGAATAAGAGAGAGAACTTTGGGCCTTTTTCTCATGTGGTCTTTGGTCTTGTGTCTGGTTCCTGAGCAAACAAGTATAAAGCTATGCCCAGAAGGGAATTCCAAAGAGTGGGACCTGTAATGTAAAGAGCATTTGCAGAGTAAGAAGTGGTGTGTAGTTATAAAGGAGACAGCTAGAGACTCTGTAGAGCTCAATTACCCATGGAACTACTTCATTGTGATAAGCTGTCCAGTCATATTGCACTAGTCTAGTCCAAGTTTATTAATCTGGAGAATAAGGTGCATATCAGCAGGGTTTATAACCTTTGCAGATTATGGCAAGCAGTAGCACTAATAAACCAGGAAACATACCCAAGCACAGGGAGCAGTGCATCTTTTCCAAATGGATAACTCTGCTTGTTTGATAAGCATTATGCTGATAGCGTAGCAAGTACGTTGCATGGAGGAGAATCTGTTTCCTAACTTAAGGCTGCACATGTTTAATGATTATAAGGTTCAAGCCAAATGCCTAGTTACCTGTAAACTAGCGCATTCTCCTGCATGCTGCCTCTGAGCCTAAGACACTCAAGGAATTACTGGGCATAATAAGTCTCTTCTGAGCAGTTTTGGTTTTGTCCAAGCTGACTTTCAAGCCAAGTTGCTTAATGGACCCACATAGTCCAATAATGTATAATATGACAAGCACAGGACCAAAGACATATCCTTGGGCTACTTCTGCTCTTATGTGGTGGCATGGACAGCGCAGTGGTGCAGCAGTATTGTTGTCACCTCACAGCAAGAGGTTCAATTCTTGGCTGGGGTGCCTTCTAAGTGGATTCTGCATATCCTCCCTGCGTTTGTGTGGGTTTCCTCTGGGTGCTCTGGTTTCCTCCCATGTTACAAAGATATGCATCTGGTGTGTTTCTCCCTTGGCCTCTGCTGAAAGTTTGCTTTGTTCCAAGTTGGACTTTCCCGGTTAACAAATGTTAAATAAATAAATGGTGACTAGTCAATCAGTTGTTACACAAATGTGACTTTTCTTGAGATCGTTTGGAAATCAGTGCTGAAATGATGTCTCAGACATTAGACTGACAGTACTTGGAATAAAAGACTGGGATTGATGGTGTCAAGGCCTTTGAGAGCTCTATAAGTACAGCTCCTGTAAGATAGCCATATTCCATGGCAACATAAAACTATTTTTATGGGAGAGGGCAGTATTATTGTAGTGGACTTTCTTAAAAGCATGAACTGACTTGACAGGAGGCCACAGACTTCAGTGTATGTGCCATTAGAGGCACGACTATAGAAAGAAGAGCACTTTATCTATGTTAAAAAGCTGAATGACTATAATAAGTATTTTGGTTATGCCATCCCATGATAAGAGTAGGTGGAAGTATTTATGATGAAGTATTTTTAAATGAATTTTGTCCCTTTTCCTGTTGATCTCCTGTTGATCATAACTACCCTCCCAGTGGAATACCTTTCATTTACTTACCTACTCAGGAGTTTCTCTTATGATCACAATGAGAGCTGTGAGGAAGGGGTAATTTATCAGACAACCAAAAAGTGCTTTATATTCTTGCTGGCATCCTGGCAATGAAAGCATTTTTTAATGGCCTATCTCTGCCACTAGGAAGGGGGACATATGATTGCCATCACTAAAGAGACCAGCAGTGCATTCCCTGTGAGAGTTTACAATTCCACATGCACATGTTGAAAGCTAAAACCAGGCAGTAAGCCTAACACCTGCCCCCAGGAGATACATTTGCATCCCTGCTCCTTCTATGAGGGATTGTAGCAGTGTGTGTGCAGCTATGCCCCCCCCCTCCCACCAACCGAATACAGTTGTCCTTCCTCTCCTACTGTCTCTACTGGATAGCTAGGTCACTACTCAAACTCAGCCACCTGGGACATAGTCAGGCGCTTATCCCTCTTCTCCAGCAGAGACCTCCATGCAGAACGTTTCTCAGAATTAAAAAGACAATATAGTTTGGCAGACTACCAA